>NW_006399844.1:12084895-12097966 GCF_000299155.1 Elephantulus edwardii | reverse complement strand
GCTAGGGATTTTGAACATTTCTTCATGTGCTTGTTAGCCATCTGAATGTCTTTGGTGAAGTGTCTGTTCATATCCTGTGCCCATTTTTCTATTGGATTATTTACCTTTATCTTGTTGTGGTCCTCAAAGGTGCTCTTTTGGGGCAAGAAGAGTGAAACTTCATCTCCACGTTTTGCGCATGTTGTTAGGAGGGGCCAGTCCTTGGAAAAAAGACATCATACTGGTAAAAGTAGAGGGTCAACAAAAAAGAGAAGAGCTTCAGTGACACAGTAACTGCAACAATGGGCTTGAGCCGTGGTGGAGATCATGAATATGGCACAAGATAGGGCAGGGTTTTGGTCTGTTGCTCACAGGGTTGCTCTGATTCCTGCTCAACTCAGTAACACCTAACAATAAAATATCAACAGTAGTATAACTTTACATTTTAAACACACAGTGTCCCTTGCATAGAATGCACATTAAAAAATTATTTCAGAACTTTGTGGTGAGAAAAATTTGTTTTTCCTAAGGGACTGATATTCTTGATGCTGTTGAGTAATGACTGTACAGTTGTTTATATTTCCTTTTTTGCTTTGACCAGCCGGGAAATTTAGAGACAAATTTCAAGTTTCTTCATGGCAGAGTGTTAACCCACATAAATGGACATATTTATATTTTCCTTTTCTTTCGTCCTGATTTTCTACATCTACTTTAGTTATTTCACTGTATGTGGTTCTGTTCCAAATTGTGTAATCTTTTCTAGAAAGACATATAAAGGAATAAATGTGACAAAAAAGATTTACATTTTATTTAAGGTGTAATGGATGGTTCAAAATCAGGAAGGGAGTGCATCAGGGATGTGTCCTGTCTCCATACCTTTTCAATCTGTATGCAGAACAGATCATTTGGGAGGCTGGACTTTATGAGGAGGAATGTGGCATCAGGATTGGAGGAAGACTCATTAACAACCTATGTTATGCAGACGATACAACCTTGATTGCTGAAACTGAGGAGGACCTGAAACGCAGGTCTTGGCAGTTACTTGCTATGCATCAGAGACCTGGATAATGACCAAGGATGACAGAAGAAAAAATAATTGATGTGTTTGAGTTGTGGTGCTGGAGAAGAGTCTTGAACATACCATGGACTGCCAAGGGAACAAATCGGTCTTGGAGAAGTTTTGAAGCTCCATCTCACATACTTTGGGCATGTAACCAGGAGGGACTGATCCTTGGAGAATGACATCATGCTCAAAAGGGTGGAGGGATAGCACAGGAGAGGAAGACCCTGTATGAAATGGATTGATTCAGTAACTAGGGCAATGAGGTAGGTATGTCGGCGTCAGTGGGACTGGCTTAGGACAGGGCAGGCTTCAGAATTGCTGTGAGTCACAGGTGACTTGATGGTACATAACAAGGCAGATAGGTTTTAAGGAATATTATTTACTAATGGAACAATCAGCCAACTGACTACAGATTTAGAAGGATTGTTACTGAAAGGAGTGTTCATTCTAGTGCCTTGGTTAGGGCACTAGCTGATGCCTTCATTTCTAGTCACCTTCATGGAATGCTGCTTTTTTCACTTTCTTCCTTGTAATAGTTGCTTTTTTAAGTTATTAATCTGCTGACTTCTTTTCTACTCTAAAAACTACATTGATCACTGTAAGATGGGGGTACTTGTTCTAGTATGGACATTGATTTGGATGATTTGCTGGAACAGAGCTAGATAAATTGTTTGGTTATTCATGTGGAAACTACATGAGGGTTATGGTTTATCATTGGTTTCATTCCTTCAATACTGACTCCTCATTTGTTTGATGGTTTTGATCTTTGCATTCTGGAACCTTCTTGAGAAAGCTAACTTCTTAGGAAGAGTCAAAGATATACATAGTTGTGTGTACCATCAAGTCAGAACCAATTCATAGCTGACTAACACAGTTAATCACATGGAAGGAAATTGCCTATCTTTCTCCAGTACAGTAGCTGGTAGATTTAAACTGCAAATCTTTGGCTTGACAGCACAATTCTTTGCCACTAATCTGCTAAAGGTCCCTGTTAGCCCTCAGTACCCTAAATGGTATTTTCTTTACTGAGTTTTCTTTGTTGATGTAAAAGAATCCAACAGATTTTTGTATTTGCTATTGTACCCTGACAGTTTGTAGACTTTGACCAGTTTTCTTGATGAGTCTTTGGGATTTCCTGTATATAGCATTATAGCATCTGCAGATAGGGCAAGTTTTGTTTCTACTTTACCAATATGAATGGATAGCTTGATTTTCCACCCAACCATTCATACACATTTTGTTTTATAGTATTATAATTATAACCGTCCAATGGGTTTTCAGAAGCAATTGATTGCTTGGGAAGAGATTATCAGTCTTCCCCCCACAGAACAGTTTGTGTATGCCTTTGGGTTGTTAACACAACTTCTTACCACTGAGCCACCAGAACTCCCTATATGGACACACATACACATCTCCTTCATCTCCTGATCCTTGTCCTTCCAGTTAAAATTGTTTTATTTTGGCATATCATTGGCAAATTTTGTCAGGTCCTTTTTAGAATCTATCAGAAGAGATATTTAATTAGATTTTTAAACAAAAGGGAAAATTTGCTGTTCTTCTGCCTACCATACTAAAGGAACTTTCTGTGAATCTGGATATCTGCAAGCATTATCGCACATTAACTTCTGCTTTAGGCCAAAGTGCTCCTAAAGCTTCATACTAGTAGAGATGGGCTTGAAGCAGTTTGTCTGAATTAGCTGCCAAGTCAGTGCCTATTCCACCTGAGGAGTTGTAATCGTGTGTTTATTCCATTTCATTATGGTCACAAAACCTTCCTTAATGGTTGACTAATGGATATGCCTTTGCACCTCTTGACTTCCAGGATTTTAAATAAATGTCAGTCACAAGACACTCCAAATCTGCTGTATGGAATTCCAGAGGGACTTAGTTGCCTGGTTCAGTTAGGAAACTACTACTTTTTTTCTATCTGTTCTTCCCCCAAATATCAGGAGGAAGCAGACTGCCCCAAACCTCTTTGGTATAGAAACAGAAATTATCCTAAAAGATCTACTTGTAATTCTTCCAAATGAGACTTTGGAATGGCAAGCCTTCTTCCCTGGGACCTCATTCCTGAGGGAATGCCTGGTGCCTGCATGCCATCCAGCTGGCAGCAGCTCTGTCTACCCACAGGGGACATGCATTTGAATAACCCTGGAATCAGGCAGGAAATTTTGAGTGACAAAAATATCAACTCAGGGAAACAACCAAGGTGGAAATGACCAGCATATGTTTAGACTGGTGTTTTTTGTTTATTAATTTTCCAGGAAATCTATAGGAATATCATTTCTAAAAGTGCATGAATATTTCCTGGGAAAAGTTGAGTACTCATTTTAAAATATTTTCATTTTTCCTTGTAGAGAATAGAAATGGGCTTTGTTGTCCATCTTGCCTAGATGTATTGATAGAGCCCCTAAGACATTTCTTAGCCCTGAGGTCCTTTATAAAGGAGGAGAGAAAGCCAAGTTGTCCTCAGGAGAGAACCTTTTAACTTGTGGAGAGCATTTTCTCATTCTCAGAAGGTAGCAGTTGTGTTGTAATGTTGTAAAGAGCATTAGAATCACCTAAATCTAGGATTTGAATTCCTCACCCAGCCACTTACCAGCTCTGTGACTTTGATACAGAACACTAGCTTAACTTCTCCATGGATTAGTTTCTTGTCTGGAAAATGACTATATCAATGCCAGTTTGCAGGGTATCCTGAGATATAAAAGAAATAACATGCCTTTTCTGGGACTTTTTACTAGTCAGTTGGTAGATACTCGATTTCTTTGAGTTTATATTAAAAAAATTTAACAGTTTTATAGAGATATACTAGAGATAGCACTTAATCTAAAATGTAAAAGATGATTAATTTTGACATGTATTTATTTGTGAAACCATCTACAAATAAAGATTGTGAACAAACCCAAATAGTTTCCCTTCATGTTCCACTCCCCCATCAGGCCCTCTCCCAATCCCGAGGCAACCACTGATCTGCTTTCTGTTGCTGCATTTTCTAGAATTTTTTTTATAAATCAAATCATATACTATGTCACTCTTGCTCATGCTCATGAGGAAGGGTAACTGGCTTATTTTACTCGAATGATTTTAACATTTGTCCATGTTGAGTGATTCAGGTTTATTTTTTTTTTTATTGCTAAATAGTATTCCCTTGGAAGCAGAAGCGGCATCCACTTCATAATAGCTTGCCTCCGGAAACCCTGTGATCCTGGAGAGAGGATGAGAGACACAAGTGTTGAGAACGCTATAGGGTTGCTGTGAGTCACTTGCAACTCGACGGCACTTAACAACAACAACAAATAGTATTCCATTCTGTGATGTTGTTGGGTGTCATCTAGTTGAGTATGACTCACAGGAACCCTGTGAACAACAAATCTGTACCCTGTCCTGTTCTGTGCCATCCTCATTGTCTCTCAGATATACTTGAACCCATTGCTGTAGTCACTGTTAATCCTTCTTGTTGAGGGTCGTCCTTTCTTTTGCTTACCATCTTTCCAAGTATGATGTTCTTCTCTAAGGAGTAGTCTATCCTCGCAATATGCCCGAAGTATGTGAGATGAAGCTTTGTCACCTTTGCCTCCAAGGTCCTGTCTGGCTGTACTTTGTCCAAACCATATCTATTTATTCTTTTGGCCATCCACGGGATATTTAGTACTCTTCTCCAACTTCACAGGTCAAAGGCATCATCATTCTTCAATCATCTTTATTCCTTGGACAGCATTCATATGCCTAGCAAGTGATTGAAAAAATCATGGCCTGAATCAGGAGCACCATAGTCTTCAAACT
Source organism: Elephantulus edwardii (assembly GCF_000299155.1). Taxonomy (NCBI): domain Eukaryota; kingdom Metazoa; phylum Chordata; class Mammalia; order Macroscelidea; family Macroscelididae; genus Elephantulus; species Elephantulus edwardii. Next base: position 12,093,138 of record NW_006399844.1, on the reverse strand, counting down.
GACATCATTGCTGCTCAGTAATTTGGAAAGGTCCCTGAGTAGTATTCCATTGTGGTTATATCATTCGTTGTTGATAGGTATTTGGAGTTTTCCTATATTATATTTATTACACATAAAATAGCTATAAACTTTGTAAGATTTTTTTATAATCATATCTTCATTTCATTTGGGTAAATAGTTCCAAGTGGAATATCTGGATTGTCCCATAAATGTGTCTAATAAAAATTTGAAATTGTGGTTTCAGGGAAAGTTTACAAAGCAAATTGGTTTCCCAGTTAACCTTTCATATACATTTTCTGTTACAGCATTAATTTCAATACTCTCAGTGTAATTATATTTTGACACTTCCTGCCTGTAATTCTTGTTTCGTTTAATCCTTCTCTCCTCTTGTTTGACATAACAACAACCCCTACCTGCTACTGCAAATCCTACCTGCTACTGCCTTCTGAACTTTATCCCTGAGCAGATGCTGCTCTTTTGACCATGTATTGTTGGTTATCTTAAGAGTTGAGTGCCTCAGTGGTATTATTGGTCACCTTATAGGCCTGTCTATTGTTTGGCTGAAAGATTTGCCACAGTGTAGGAGTGTGTGTGTGTGTGTGTGTGTGTGTATACTTTGTTCCAGGTTCAAGGGGTGTCTGTTAACTTTTAAAAGAATCTACTCATTGTTCCCCAATTTAGTTATACCATTTTACATTCCCAAAGCACTGCATGAGCATTCTGGTCATTCCACATCCTTACCAACATTTGCCAATCCCTACTGGTCTCTTTTGTGATAACCTTGCTCTTGCTATTTCTGTGTGACATTGAGTTCAAACTGACCCATAGCTGACCCTTCAGTACTTTTCAAAGGCAGTAAATGGCACAGGAGGAGATTGCCTGACCTTTTGTTACAGAGCAGCTAGTGGATTCTATCTGCATGCCTTTGGGATTGAAGCACATCTTCTTACCCCTTGACCATCAGAGCTCCCTCCCTGTAATCCCATTAGTAGGTGTGAACTGGTATTTTATGATTTGGATTTGTATTTACCTAGTAATAGTTGAGGGAGCTCTGGTGGCTTAGTGGTAAGGGATTGTACTGACAATCCAAAGATGTGGCATTGGAATTCACCTACTGCTCCACAGGGTAAAGATGAGCGATCTCCTGTGCGATTGACCCCCTGGAGAGTCAACTGTGAGTCAGTTCTTGCTCGAAGGTACATAACAACAAAAATAATAATTGCTTTTGAGCATCTTGTCATGTACATACTTGTTATCCATATATCTAACTGATCCTCACTTTTAAAAATCTTTTTACTAAGTTCAAAGAGTTCTTTATGCACTCTAGATAAGGTGACCTAGTGGGTAAGGAGTTGCACTGGCAGTCCAAAGGCATATGGTTTGAATCTGCTGCTAACTGCTCTTTGGAAGGAAGATGGGCAGTCTCCTCCCGTGAGCTTTATAGCCTCTGAAGGCCCATCGGAGAGTCAGCTATGTGTCAGTTTCAACTTGATGACATATAACAACAATAAATTCTTTGTCAGATAGACATTACCATTATGTTCTCTCAATCTGTGACTTGTCTTTTATTTTTATCTTTCAAAAAGCAACCTGGTTTTAATTTTTATCACATCCCTGTTGGTAATGTTTATGTGTTTAAGTTTGATCTTTATTTACATTTAAGACAGAGGGACAGTTTTTTTCAATATGTGGTTACATATTGAAGCTGATGCTGTTAATTTTAAAAGTTGATTAACAGTTCAAAGCAACATCACACTAAATGTGTGTAAAAAGTTTCATTTATGAAGAAAACAGTGGTAAGGTTCACGAGTTAACAACCATTGCCCCCCTCCTCCCTTCCACCTACCTTTGTTTGAAGATGGTACATACCATTGGTTTTAAATTTTTTACTTAGTTTTTGAGCAGCAGAAACGTGTTTAAACAGCTCATTTAGTTTCTGCAATTCATTTTTTTTTCATCTTTCTTCACTTTCTCATCACTTTCATTTTATGCTGTTGCTTGTGGATTTCACTCATCTGATGAGTTAGTCTTGATAAAATACCCTTGCTTTACTCTTTAGACAGAGATTCTGTCTTTGGTGGACTTTCTCTTAATTTTTCTTACCTTCTTGGATTGGATTTCCTTGCTCTAGCCAAACACAAGCAGCCACACAGCTAGGCATTTCCATGAGCTCAGGTCAGGCAGCACCCAATAATGACAAGGGACTACAACATCTGCACAGAGAACCAGCCACACTATTAATTGAGAAAAACTTCCCAAAATGTTGAAGTACCCTTTTCTAGGAAAAAAATAGAAAAGTTTCAGGAAACCTGTTCCATACCATTTTAGATTTTACTTATTTGCTTGTTAAAAGCTTTTTATTTTGAAATAAATACAGATTCATAGGAATTTGTTGTTTTGTTTCAGAACCATACAATGAATACATACTCATTCATCTTTTTACTCAGTGAGCATCTTTTTACTTATGTGGGCATCTTACATAACTAGTAGTACAGTTTCGTCAGACATCACCAGTTATACAAGTATACTGTGTGTATTCCTGTGCAATTTTATTACAGGTATAACTTCATGTAATTGTTACCACAGCCCAGATGTAGAACTGTCCCATCACTGCAAGACTTCTTCATTCTACCCCTTAAGAAACATCCCTGCCCGTTTTTGCCCCAAATCCCAACTCAATTTGTTTTTCATCTCTAATTATATTGTTTAAACACTGTCATATAAATACAGTATTTTTTTAAAAAAATATTAATTTATTGTTGCATAATTTTCTCACCACTCTCCCAGTCCACTTTGCAATGTACGTCTTATTCTGCAATATCATCATACAAATAATGTATAATCATATATTCCTTTTGAGTAGTTCTTTCCCTCATCTGTTCTAACACAGTGTTCATTATTTATCCCCTCTTAATTCCCCCCCAGCCTCATGTCGGTTCTGTTTTATAACAGTGACATTATACAGTATTTGCCCTTTTGTGACTGAGATTTTCACTCGGCATAATGTCTTCCAGGGTCATCAATGTTGTATAATATTTTGGGGAGGGGGGCGATGAGAAGGGTGCAACAATGAATGAATGGAATTCCAAAATCTCTGTAGGTGTTCATTTAAATGAAAAATAAATAAACAACAATAACATTAACAGAGAGAGAAAAAAAGAGAGAGAGATCAGCTGGCCCAGTGAAGAGAAAACGATGTGACCAAGACAAAGATGGGTGACTTTTAGTTCACGGCCCTCAGGCCAGTCTTTCATTGTTTTTGTTCAGACACTCCTCTAGGTCGAATAGCCCTGGTGTACAAGCTGCCATCCCATGGTCCTTGTAGTTGCTGTGAGGCTGAACCCTGTGACACGGATTTGTCAGATGCGTTAATGGTTGGCTACCCAATGCGGACTGAGAGTGTGGTGGAGCTCCCCGATTAAATAAGCGTGGAAGGAGGAGTGGCATCCACTTCCATAATAGCTTGACTCCGGAAACCCTATGAACTTGGAGAGAGGATGAAAGGCACCCAAGCGTCGAGGATTCTCCTTCATAGGGTCGCTATGAGTCACCTGCAACTCGACGGCACTTAACAGCAACAACAACAACCATTTAATCCAGGAATTCCACTATCAGGCATATACACTAAAGAAACCAGAGCTGTTATCCAGATGTTTGCCCATATGCCCATCAATATGTGAATGGATAGGAAAACTATGATGCATTCACATGATGGAAAAGTATGCAGCACTAAATACAGTCTTTAACTCTTTAAAATTTACTTTATGCACTCAGCCTAATTCCCAGAAGATTGCTCCAACCTGTGTAGATCCATAGTTCGTTCCTTTGTATTGCTGAATAGTATTCCATAGTATGGGTGTACCAGTTTAACCAATCACCCACTGAAGGATATTTGGTTGATTTCTAGCTTACTATTGTAAATAAAGCTGTTTTGAATATTTAGCTGCAGGTTTTTATGAGGGAGAAAAAAATCATTTCCCTGGAATAAATGCTTAAGAGTACAATTGCTGGATCATATCCTAAATTCATTTTTCTTTGTTTGTTTTAGAAGAAATTCCTAGACTATCTGGACATTTTATATTCTCATTGGCAGTGTATGATGGATAATTTTGCCACCATCTTGCCATCCAATGGTGGTACTATCTTTTTGTTTGTTTGTTTGTTTAAGTCATTCTAATTATTGTTGTATATCAGCAAGTCAGAACCAACCCATAGCTGACCCTCCATGGGTTTTCAGAGACAGTTAATTGCACAGAAGGTGACTGCCCATCTTTATTCCATGGAGTAGCTGGTGAATTCAAACTGCATACCTTTAGCTTCCCAGTACAACTCCTTACCATTAGGCCACCAAAGTATTAGTCATGCTAATAGCTATATAATTACATCTGATTATAGTTTTACTTTACATTTTCCTATATTTAATCTGTATGCTGAGCAAATTTGACTCTTGAAGAAGAATGTGGCATCAGGATTGGAAGGAGACTCATCAGTAACCTGTGTTATGCAGATGACACAACCTAGCTTGCTAAAAGTGAGGAGGACTTGAAGCTTCATTTGTTGCAGAAGATCAAGGAATGCAGCCTTCACTATGGATTGCTTCTTTTTTAAAAAAAATTTTTTTAATTTTTTTAATTATTATTTTATTAGTGTGTGTGTGTGTGTGTGTGTGTATGTATGTGTACCGTCAAATCGGATCCGACTGGTACAGGAGGAGATTGTCCCTCCTTTCCCGGCAGAGCATCTGGTGGATTTGAACTGTGCACCTCTGGGATTGCAGTGCAGCTTCTTGCCACTAGGCCACCAGAGCTCCCCTTATGGATTGCTTCTTAATGTCAAAAAAACAGAGATTCTTATCACTGGTCTGATAGGCAACATCACAAAGGATGGAGAAGAGATTGAAACTGTTAATAACTTCATCTTGCTTGGGAATCCACAATTGACACCCTTGGTACCAGCAGTCAGAAAAGAAGGGGATGCATTGCACTGTGAAAATGTGCAGTTAGGGACCTCTTTAAATTACTGAGGAGTAATGATGTCAGTTTGAGGACTAAGGTATGTCTCATTCAGTCCATAGTCTTTCCTATCACATGCTGTGCATCTGAGAGCTAGACAGTGAACTAGGATGACAGAAAAAGAATTGATGCCTTTGAGCTGTGGTTTTGGAGAAGAGCCTTGAATGTCCCATGGATGGCCGAAAGAACAAACAAATATGTCTTAGGAAGGGTTCAGCTGGAGTGCTCTTTGGAGGCAAGAATGATGAGGCTTCACCTTACATACTTTGGACATGTTGCTATTGTTGTTGTTGATTGCAGTTGAGTCGACTCATAGCAATCCTATGAACAAAAGGCCTGAAGCCTTTCTATGACTATTGACATTTTTCAAAGTTCATAGAGTTTCTAGAGGCATGTTGTTTAGGAATTGGATGCCACTCCTGCTTCCAAATTTGTCTTTAACTGGGAGCTCCACCAAACACTGTCCACCATGGGTAATCGTTATGGCATTTAATACCTCACTGGCACAAGATTCAGCATTGCAGCAACCCCAGGTTACCTCAGTACAGCATATTGACAGAAGAATGCTTTACCACTTAGAAGAATTTTTCTCCAAAACATAATAACTCATAACTTTAAATACAAAAGCCCTCCTCATGGTTTTGTTGACTCTAAACAAAAGGCTTAAATAAAAAACAACTAATATAGTATGTTGTTGTTGTAATATGCCATTGAGTCACCTGTGATGTAAAGTGACCCTATGTACAGCGGCTCTGAACCCTTCCCTGTCTTGAGCCAGTCTCACTAATTCTTACACACCAACTCCTATTGCCCCAGATACTGTATCAATCCATCTTATCCAGGATCTTCCTTTCCTGCACTGCCCCTCTACCCTTCCAAGCATGATGTACTTCTCCAAGGACCAATCTCTTCTGGTTACGTGCTTTTCGTATGTGAGGTAGGGCTTCAAAATCCTACCCTCCAAGGAAAAACTTGGTTTCACACTCTCCAAGACAGACCTGTTTGTTTTCTTGGTAGTCCATGGTATGTTCAAGACTCTTCTCCAACACCACAACTTGAAGGCATCTATTCTGTCATCTTTAGCTTTTATCCAACTCTCTGAAGCATAATAAGTAATTGAGAAGATGATGGCCTGGATTAGGTGCACCTTTGTGACTAGACTGATATTGTTATTCTTCAGACTCTGGAGAGGTCCATGGCAGCAGATTTTCCCAATGCAAATAATTTTTTTCATTTCCTGACTGCTGGTGTTAAGAGTGTTGATTGCAAAACAACTATGAGTTATTATCTCACCCAAGTAAGAATAGCAAAATTTAACAGAACCATAAACAACAAATGCTGGTGAGGTTGTGGAGAAACTGGAACCCTTATTCACTGTTGGTCGAAGGGTAAAATGTTGCAACCACTGTGGCACTTTCTCAAAAAGTTGCAAATAGAGATACATTTGACCCAGCAATTCCACTACTGGGAATATCCCCCAAAGAGACCATAACTGCCATCCAAGCAGATATATGCACACCCATGTTTATCGATGCTTTGCTTACAATAGCAAAGAGTTGGAAACAACCTAAGTGCCCATCAACAAACGAATGGATAGAGAAGCTGTGGTATATTCACACAACGGAATACTACACTGCGTTGAAAAACAAGGAACTCATGCAATATTATTCAAAATGGGTGACCCTAGAGGACATTATACTGGGTGAAATATCTCAGTCACAAAAGGACAAATACTGCATAGTGCCACTGTTGTAAAACAGGACTGCCATCTGGGTTGGAGGGAGACTGAGAAAGATTGGATAAATAATATGTACTGCATTGAAACAGATGAGAGAGAGAACTGTTTAGAAGGGATATATGATTAGGTACTATTGTCATGACAGGAGTCCTGAACGAAGGCTGCGTAGTGGAGTGGACCTGGGGCAGGGTTTGTAAAACAATGAAAGAATTTTTCTTTTACTTTTCAAAGAGAAGAGTGTACTGGAGGGAAAGGGGTGGGCAGGGAGAAAAGTGCAACAATGAATGAATGGAAATCCAAAGTGTCTGTAAATTTTCATTAAAATTAATAATAATTTTTAAAGGGGGGGGGGAGAAGAGTGTTGATTGTCGTTCCGAGCAAGCTGTAATTGCTAACAACCTCAGTCTGTTGGCGCAGTGATTAGAATCTTTGTCTTCTTGATGTTGAGCTTCAATCTGTTTTGAAGACTGCAGTTCTTGACCTTTTGCAGAAAGTGCTTCATGTCTTCTTAAGGTTCAGCAAGCAAGGTTGTGTCATCTTCATATCATAGGTTGTTGATGAGTCTTCTTCCAATCTTGATGCTACACTCCTCAAAAAGCCCCACTTCCAGAGTGATCAGTTCAGCAAACAGATTGAAAAGGTACGGGCACAGCATGCATCCCTGATGCATTCCTTTCCTAATTTTGAACCATGCGGTATTTCCTTGCTCTGTTCTGCAGACTGCAGGAGCTGCTATTCCTTGGAGAAGGATATGATACTAAGAAGGGTGGAGGGTCAGCTAAGGAGATTAAGACCCTTGACCAGTCGGGTTGATGTGATGACTACTGCAAAGAGCTCTTGTGTGACAGGAAGTGTGAGTAGAGCACAGGATAGAACAGGGTTCAGATCTTTTTTTGTTCATAGGGTCACTATGAGTCATACTTGACTTGATGGCACCTAACAACAACAATGTAAAAAATAGGTTGTCATCTATTCTTTTCCATATATTATACCCTCTTCAGTAAAATTTCTTTTTATGTTTTATTTCTATTTTCCAATTGGATTGTTTGTTAAATTTTGAGAATTCCTCATGTTTAGTCTTTGTTAATGTATAAGCTCACTATTTTTTTTTTCTTTCTTGTTGTGTACCATCAAATCAGATCCGACTGGCACAGGAGATTTCCCCTCCTCCAGTGGAGCATCTGGTGTTATTCCAGCCTCACACCTTTGGGATTGCAGCACACCTTCTTGCCACTAGGCCAGAAGAGCTCCCTGCTCACTAATATTTTTACTAATCTATGTGTTCTTTTCATCCTCTTACTTGATCTTTTGAAGAGTAATAGACTTTTTCAAAAAACAATTGAAACTATCAACAAAACTAGCAGTTGGTTCTTTGAAAAAGTCAATAAAATCGACAAACCACTAGCAAACCTCACAAAAGAAAAGAAGGAGAAGACACAAATAATCTGAATAAGAGATGAATCAGGCAACATCACAACAGACCCAACTAAAAT
>NW_006399844.1:12081135-12082588 GCF_000299155.1 Elephantulus edwardii | reverse complement strand
GCAACAATGAATGAATGGAATTCCAAAATCTCTGTAGATGTTTATTGAAATGAAAAATAAACAACCTAAATTAAAAAAAAAAGAGTAATAGATTTTCTTTTTAATGAGGTTCAATTTATAAGTTTTCTCTATGAATTTGTGTTTTTGGCATCATGTCTAAGAACTCTTCCCCTGTCATAGATCTTTTTCTTAATTGAAATTTTAATCAAAGTTTACAGAGGCTTTGGATTCCATTCATACATTGTTGCACATTTTCCTCTCTGCCCACCCCTTCCCCCAATTAGCTTTTCTCTTTGAAAAGAAAAAAAAATATCTTTCATTGTTATACAATACTCTACCACTACCCTTGCCAATCCACTTTACTATGCAGCTCTTACTTTGGGATCTTGTCATGAAAATAATACTTGATTATATATTCCTTTTAAACAGTTCTCTCCCTCATCTCTTTCAATGCGGTATACATTATTTATCCCCTCGTTTCTTAGGTTCCCTCTAGCCCAATATCAGTTCTGTTTTACAACAGTGCCGTTATGCAGTATTTGTCCTTTTGTGACTGAGGTATTTCACTCAGCATAATGTCCTCCAGGGTCACCAATTTTGTATAATATTTCATGAGTCCCTTGTTTTTCAGTGCAGCATAGTATTCCATTTTAAGAATATACCAGAGCTTCTCTATCCATTTGTTTGTTGATGGGCACTTGGATTGTTTCCAGCTTTTTGCTTTTGTGAACAAAGCAGCAATAAACATGGGTGTGCATAGATCTTTATTTGTTTTTCACTTTCACATTTGCATATGTCTTTAATTAGTTATGTATTGGCAGCTTCATGATGGACAGAGAAGTGATTGGGATTGCTGGTAACTTTAGCTTGCTTGGTTCTACAATCAACACTCTTGGCACCAGCAGTTAAGAAATCAAAAGGCAAATTGTATTGGGAAAGTCGGCTGTCAGAGACCTCCCTAGAGTACCTGCAGAGCGGCGATATATCTGGAGACTAAGGTGCTCCTGATTCAGGCCATGGTCTTCGCAGTTACTTCCTATGCATTAGAGAGCTGGACAATAAGGATGGTAGAGGAAGGATTGCACAGCAAGTCATTGAAAAGACCATGGACTGAATTAGGTGTACCTTAGTCTTTTAGTGTGTATATAAGTTGAGCCTATTTGTTTCATATGTCTGGCTTTGGGTTCTCTATTCCATTCCATTGATCTGTGTGGGTCTCCTTCCACCAGTGGCATACTACCTTGATTAGTACATATATGTTGTTGTTGTTGTTGTTAAGTGCCGTCGAGTTGTTTGTGACTCATGGCGACCCTATGTATAAGAGCTCTAAATGCTTTCTATCCTGTGCAAACCTAGCCATCTCAAACGCACTTATTCCCACTGCTCCAGTCACAGAATCAATCCATCTCATCAAAGGTCTTCCTCTCCTTTGCCGCCCCTCCACTCTGCCAAA
>NW_006399844.1:12071242-12080265 GCF_000299155.1 Elephantulus edwardii | reverse complement strand
AGCTTGTTGTGATCCACACAGTCAAAAGCCTTTGCATAGTCAATGAAGCACAGATAGACATTCTTCTGGTATTCTTTGCTTTCTGCCAAGATCCACCTAACATTAGCTGTAATATCCCTAGTACCACGACCTCTTCTAAATCCAGTCTGCACTTCTGGCAGTTCTCTGTTGACATATTGTTCCAAACATTTTTGGATCATTTTCAGCAGAATCTTGCTTGCATGTGATAGTAACGATATTGTTCGATAATTTCCGCACTCTGTTGGGTCACCTTTCTTTGGGATTCTTCCTCCTTAATTCTTCTTTTTCAAAATTGTTCTTAGCTATTTTAGATCCTTTCTATTTTCTCATAAATTTTAGGACTGTTTTCTTTACAAAAAAAACTTTGCTGAGATTTTTTAATAATAATTATTTTAAATCCATAGATCTATTTTAGGTAGACTTTACATCTCCACAATAATGTTGATTCTTCCCATCTACAAACATGGTAGTAGCGGTATTAATTTCTTTTGAGTCAGCTCCCAACTCATACATAGCAACTTTGAATATTACAGAATGAAATGGTTGCCCAGTCTTGTGCCATCTTCATAATTATTCATATGTCTGAGTCCTTTTTTTTGCATTTGTTGTTCATCAGTCATTCTCATTGAGGCTTTCTCAGTTTTGCTGACTTTACCAACCAATCGTGATACCCTTCTTGAGTGGTTCATCTTTCCTGGCGATATATCCAAAGTAAGAGAGTCAGAATCTCACAATACTTGTTTCTAATGAGTCATTTGTGTTTCTTCTGGAATGGATTTGTTCATTCTGGTAGTTTCCAATACGGTCAGTATTCCTGATCAACACCACAATTTGAATCAATTCCTTTTTTAAAAATGATTATTATTTTTGTGTGTGTACTGTCAAATTGGATCTGACTGGTACAGGAGGAGATTACTCCTCCTTCTCCAGCAGAGCATCTGGCGGATTTGAACCGTGCATCTCTGGGATTGTAGTGTAGCTTCTTGCCACTAGGCCACCAGAGCTCCCTGAATCAATTCTTCTTTTATCTTCTTTTTAGATTATGTAGCTTTTATGTATAAATGAGACAATAAAAAAAATTTATGGCTTGCATTAAGTGTACCTTAGTCATCAAAGTGTAATCAATTTGATTTTTAGAATTTGTATGAGTTCTTTTGCATGACAAGGGAACTTTGTTGAAGAGCATCCTCAAAGGCAGCACCTCTCTCAAGGGCTAAATCCACTAATAACTCTTAGGGTAAAAGATAACATCTCCCGGGTGAACTACAGTGTATGAAAGCTCTCTGGAGGATCAGCTCTGAATTCCAACTTGATGGCAGTGAGGTCTCTTTTGAATGATAACTCTCACCAATTATTTAGGTCTCCTTTTATTTTTCTCATTGGTATTGGTGGAAGATCTATTAACAATCTCCGTTATGCAGATGACACAACCTTGCTTGCTGAAACTGAGGAGGACCTCATGCACTTGCTGCGAAGGGTCAAGGACTGCAGCCTTCAGTATGGACTGAGGCTCAGTGTCAAGAAGACAAAGATTCTCGCCACTGGACCAATTGGCAGCGTCAGGATGGATGGCGAAGAGATTGAGATTGTTCACAGCTTCAGTTTGCTCGGCTCCACAGTCAACACTCTTGGTACCAGCAGTCAGGAAATCAAAAAGCATATCGTGATGGGAAAGTCTGCTGTTAGGGACCTCTCAAAGGTACTCAGGAGCAACAGTGTCTCTCTGGAGACTAAGGTGCGCCTGATACAGGTCATGGTATTTGCAATCGCTTGTTATGCATCAGAGAGTTGGACAATGACTAGGGAGGACAGAAGGAGAGTGGATGCTTTTGAGCTGTGGTGCTGGAGAAAGGGTACTGAATGTACCCTGGACTGCCAGGAAAACAAACAGATTCATCTTGGAGAGGATTAAACCAGGCTACTCCTTGGAGGCAAAGATTCTGGGGCTTTGTCTGACATACTTTGGACATGTTGCCAGGAGGGATGGGTCCTTGGAGAGGGACATCATGCTTGGGAGGATGGAGGGACAGCGCAGGAGGGGAAGACCCTCTATGAGATGGATTGATTCGGTGACTGGGGTAATCGGGATGGGTGTGTCAGAGGCGGTGCGGTTGGCGCAGGATAGAGCAGGGTTTAGAGCTGTTGTGCATAGGGTCGCTATGAGTCGGAAACGACTCGACGGCACTTAACAACAACAACATTTTATAATTCTCAGCATTTAGATTTTGTAAATGTTTTGTTCATTTTAGGGATCTCTGGTGGCTTAATGAGTAAATAATTACACTGCCAACCCAAAGGCAGGTGATTTGGATTCATCAGCTTCTCCAAGGGAGAGAGATGGAGAGCCTTCTCTTATGCAGTTGACAGCCTCAGAATACCTACTGAAAAGTCAGCTCTGATCGATTCTGACTTGACAGCAATGACTTAGTGAATTGATTGGTTTATTAGATTTTCTAGCTGTATTTTACTTTATTTGGCATTGTTGTTAGTGATATTGCTTTCTTATTTGGGTTTCATGTATTTGTCATGTCAGAGTTTTTTGTTCAGACATGTGGTTGGCTTAGTATGAGGGTTTCATGTTTATAACAAAGGAGAGATGAGAAGTTAAAGTGTGAAATCTTGAGTCTCTGGTGTTTAAAAGCTCGAATAAGGGCCTAGTATGGACAGTTGTTTTTGTTAGGTGTAGTCAAGGAGAGTACTATTCATAGCAATCCTGTGAACAACTTATATGAAACTTCAGTCTGACGCACTCAAGCCCATTGCTATAGTCACCATGTCAATCCATCTGTTCAAGGATCTTCTTTTATGCTGTCCCTTCACCTTTCCAAGCATGATGTCCCTCTCCAAGAAATATGCTCATTTACCAACATGCTCAAAATCTGTGAGATGGAGCTTTGTCATCTTTGCCTCCAAAGAGCACTCTGGCTGCACCTTCTCTAAGGCATACTTGTTTGTTCTTTTGGCAGTTCATAGGATTTTCACTACTCTTCTCCAACACCACAGTTAAAAGGCATCACTTTGTCTGTCATCCTTAGTTACTGTCCAGCTCTCCAGTGCATAGCAAATGACTCAAAAGACCATGGCCAGAATCAGGTGCACCCTTGTCCTCAAACTGACATCCTTATCCCTCAATAATTTGGAGAGGTCCTTAACTACAGACTTTCCCAGTGCAATACAATACATCTCTTCATCTCCTGACTACTGGTACCTAGTTATTGGTCCAAGTAAGATGAAGTCATTGACATTCTCATTCCTTTCTCTGTCTATCATGATGTTGCCTATGGTTCTGGTGGCAAGGACTCTTATTTTCTTAATAATGAGATGCAATCCATATTGAAGGCTGCAGTATTTAACCTTTTGAAATATATGCTTCAAGTCTTCTCACTTTGAGCAAGCAAGGTTGTATCATCTGCATAATGAATGTTATTGAAGAGCCTTCTCTAATCCTGATGCCATCTTTTTTTTTGTAGAGTTCAGCTTCTCAAATAATCTTCTTGTTGTTAAGTGCCGTCGAGTTGTAGGCAACTCATAGCAACCCTATGAATGAAAGTCCTCTACGCTTGTGTGACTTTCGTCCTTTCTCCAGATTCATAGGATTTCCGCAGGCAAGCTATTATGGAAGTGGATGCCACCCCTGCTTCCAAGTTTGTTTTAATCGGGAGCTCCACCAAACACTGTCCACCATGGCTAACCACTACTGCATTTGGCATATCAGTGTTACTTTGTTCAGCTTCACAGCAACCACAAGTTACCTCTGTACGGCAAGTGGATGTATATAGATTAAATAGGTATGGAGAAAGGATACAACCGTGATGCATGCATGTCCTAACTTTAAACCATACAATGTTCCCTTGTTCTTTTTACACACAGCTTCTTGACCTAGGTATAGTTTTTGCATAAGCACAATCAAGTGTTCTAGAATTCATATTCTTCTCAGTGTTAGATGTAATTTGTTGTGGTCCAAACAGTCAAATGCCTTTGCATAGTCAATAAAGCACAAATAGACCTTCTGGTATTCTTTGCATCAGCACTGATATTTCTGGTACCAGCTTGAACTTTTGACAGCTTCCTGTCTGTGTCCTGATCTAGCCATTTTTAAATGATACTCATCAGTATTTTGCTTCTTGTTGTTATGTGCCTTCCAATCACCTGCGACCCATTAGAGAACTTATTTACAGCAGCAGCTCTGAAGACTGTCCTGTCCTGAGCCAGTTTCACTGACTCTAGCACACCTACCTCCATTACCCCAGTTACTGTATCAATCCATCTCATCCAGGGTCTTCCTCTCCTATGCTATCCCTTCACCCTTCCAAGCATGATGTCCTTCTCCAAGGATCAGTTCTTCCTGGCCATGTGCCCAAAGTATGTAACATAGAGCTTCAAAACTCTAGCCTAAAAGGAGAAACTTGGTTTCACCCTCTCCAAGACAGACCTATTTGTTTCCTTGGTGGTCCATGAGATGTTCAAGACTCTTCTCCAGCACCACAACTCAAAGACATAAGTTCTTCTGACATTTTTAGACATTAACCATTAGCTCTCTACTGCATAGCAAGTAATTGCCAAGACCATGGCCTAAATCAGACACACCTTAGACTCTAGACTGACATAATTTCTTCCTAGTACTCTGGAAAGATCCCTTATAGCGGATACCCAGTGCAATTCATCTTTTGTTTTCTTGACTTCTGTTGCCAAGAATGTTGATTGTGGAGCCAAGCAAGCTGTAACTATTAACAACTTCAGTCTTTTTCCATCCCTCATAATGCTGCCAGTTGGCCCAGTGGTGAGAATATTTGTCTCCTTAATTTTGAGCTTCAATCCATATTGAAGACTTAAAATCCTTGACCTTTTTCAGTAAGCGCTTCAGGTCTGCCTCAGTTTTAGCAAGCAAGGTTATGTCATCTGCATTACGTAGGTTGTTGATGAGATTTCCTCAAATCTTGATGTCACATTCCTTCTCATAAAGCCAATCAATGAAGTATTTTGTGTGCATTGTGATGTTAATGATAATGTTCGATCATTTCCACATTCTGTTTGATCACCTTTCTTGGGAATGGAAACAAATATGGGTTTCTTCCAGTCAGTCAGCCAGGCAGCTGTCCTCAAAATTTCTTGGCATAGATTGGTGAGCACATCCTGGTCTACACCTGTCATTTGAAACATTTCAGTTGGTATCCCCTTGATTCCTAGGGTCTTATTTTTCCCCAATGCCTTCAGTGTAGCTTTAATTTCTTCCTTCATTAATATTGGCTCTTGATCCTAGGGCACTTCCTAAAATACTTCAGTGTTGGCCAATTCTTTTTGGTCCAGTGACTGTGTATTCCTTCCATCTTCTTTTGAAATTTATTGCATCACTCAAGATGTGGCCTATGGCATCCTTAAGTATTGCAACTCAAGACTCAAATTTGTTTTTCAGTTCCTTCAACTTGAGAACTGCTGAGTTAGTTCTTCACGTTTTATTCTTCCATCCTAGGTCACTCTATATTCCATTATAGTAGTTTGTTTTGTCTTCCCAAAGTGTCCTTTGAAATCTACTGTTCATCTCTTTTATTTAATCATTTCTTCCTTTCATTTTGGCTTCTTGATGCTCTAGGACAGTTTTCTTTTGAGGTCTCAGAATCTCTTTTGACATACATTTTGTTCTTTGTCCTCTGTTTTTTTAGTCACAATTTTCTCTCTTCATGGATATATTTAGTCTCATTCCACAGCTCATCTTCTATCATTGGTGTTGAATGGTTCAAACCTGCTCTTAAGATTATTTTTATATTCAGATGCGATAGACTCAGAATCATATTTTAGTTCCTGTGGACTTAGTTTGATTTTTTTCAACTTTGGTTTGAACTTTCACATTAGTAAATGATGATCTTTTCACAGTTAGCACTTGGTCTGGTTTTGACTGCTGATACTGAATTTCTCCAGTGATTTCTATAGATGTGGTCAATCTGATTCCCATCTAGTCCATCTGGCGAAGTCCATGTGTAAAGAAAGTCACCATTTTTGTTTTTTAAAAAAAGGTCTTTGCGGTGAATAAATCATTGAACATGCAAAATTTGATCATTCTATTTCCGCCCTCATTTCTGTTACCAAGTCCGTACCTTTCAACTACCTTCAATTTTTTCCAAGTTTTGCATTCTAGTCACCAGTTATCATTAACACATCTTGATTGCATGTTTGGTCAATTTCAGGCTGCAAAATTTGATTTAAAAAATCTTCCATTTCCTCCTCTTTAGCTTTAGTTGTAGGAGCTTATATTTGAATAATGGTCATATTGACAGGTCTTTCTTGTATGTATATGGGTAATATCCTGTCACTCACAACATTGTACTCTAGAATAGAACTTGAAATCATCGTTTTAACTACAAATGCAACATCATTCTTACTCTGTTTTTCATTCCCAGCATAGTATACCTTGTGATTATCTGATTGACAGTGACCAAAGCTAGTCCATTTCATCTCACAAATACCTAGAATGTCTATGTTCATGCATTCTATTTAATTTTCCACAACTCCTAGTTTTCCAACATTCATGGTATCGGCAGTAGAACAGGCAAATTTTTATTCCAGTTTGAGCTCTAGCTTATTAGCTTTGTGATTTTTCACTCAAAACCTTACTGACTTTGAGTTAGAATCAACTCATAGTTAACCTCTCAGCCAGTTTTCAGGAGGTTGTGAATCACACACACGAAAAGAGACTGTCAATCTTTCTACCAAAGAGCCACTGTTGGATTATAACTGTCAGACTTTAGGCAAATCAGTTAACCTCTTTGAACCTGTTTCTTGAACTTTCAAAAAAGGGTCATAATACTTTTTTGTCCAAATCTTTTGTAAAGGATTGAGATAATGCATGCAAACTCTGTCTCAGTATATTTCACATCTCAGTATATTTTATTTCTTTTTGGCCATTACAGAATTGTGATGTCAGCGATTAATAAGCTCTAAAAATGAGCGAGACAAGTGTGCCTACTTTTATTAGCAGCAAACATTTTTTGAGCTGCTTGGTGCTAATTTTCAAAAACTGGAAGATCCTACCTTCAAGGGACTTTTACTTTTGTTAGGGAAGCATGCTAAACATTTTCCCCCTGGTTTTTGTTTGCCCACTTTTACCTTGTGAGAGTTCTGGTGGCATAGTCCATAGAAAGTTACACTGTTAACCCAAAGTCCACACATCTCCAGCAGTTCAAATCCCCCAGCAGCTCCATGGGACAGATAGGCAGACTCTTCCTGTTGTGATTTATAGCCTTGGAAACTCATTGGAGGGCCATTAAGAGTCAGATTGGCTTGATGGCCTTGAGTTGTTTTGAGTCTGTACCTTGTGATTGTAGTCGCTTCTGCCTATTGATCAGAAATGTATGGGGATGGCAGAGGAGTATACACAGATTTAGGGGGAAAGAGTCATATGGGAATATGTAATTAATTTTTATACTTTTCTCCAGTAAACCATCGACCCTTTTTATGATGTCATGAGGGATTCCTTAATTTTGCAGCTGCTTCCTGATTACGTCAGAGAGGAACCTCTCACCGCACAGCCTGGAGCTATGCTCACACAAGAATTGGAAACAAATGAAGTGACGAATATCTAATGGCTTCCACAGGGAGAGCCAGTTCAGACTTCCCAGGCCTCCTTACAAAAGGTCTTCCTCAAGTATTTCTGACCTCCCAAAGTGTCTGTTCTGGAAAGACAGAACTTGGCCCAGAGCCTGTGGGTGGAAGCTTGGGGACTCCTTGACACACACCTTCCTCTCTCCAGGTATCCTGCCCTTTTCCTGGATTTTGTTTGGTGGGTGTTCCCCTTAAGGTTTTAGAATCCTCTGGAACTGCTGTCCATGAAGATTATCCCTTCCTTCCCCCACTAGCATCATCTCTCTAGTCTGTTGACTTGCTTTCTGCAACGCTTCTCTTGTCTGTGCACTTTTCCATTCCCTCTTCCTCCTCCTTTATAAGAAAGAATTACATTTATTTGACATATTTATGTTTATGAAGTACTCTACATATAACTTATCTTTATGCTTACAAGTTTGTGTCTTCTTCGTTTTCCAGCTGGCCTCCCTCCTTGTTCCTTCTTTCTAGATACCTGGATCTCTTCTAAATGTTCACTACTTTTGTTTGTACACTTGAGGATAGATCTCAAATATTCTTTTAGAGGATGAATCAGACACAATTCCTCTTCAACTTGCCATTGCCTGAATAGTGGACTATGTGATTATCTGATTCAAAATGGCCAGGTCCAGTTCATTTAAGGTCAGTACTGCCTAGGATGTCAGTCTTTATGCATTCCAGTTTGGTTTGACCACTTCCAGTTTTCCTAAATTTATACCTTGTACATTCCATGTTCCAGTTATTAATGGAAGCTTGCAACTGGGTCCCCTCAATTTAAGTCATGCCATATCAGTAAATGAAGATTCTTGACTGAAAGATTCTTGGTTGAAAACTTCACTTCATCATTAAGGTAGACTCTGCCTGGAGGAGGCAGCTCTTCCCCAGTATGATTTTGAGTGCCTTCTAATCCGAAGAGCTCATCTTTCAGCATTCTGTGACTGATCTGACTTGGAAGAAATACAATCAGAGTGTTCTTTAGAATCAAAGATGATGAAACGTCATCTTAAATAATTTGATCATTTTGTCAGGAGGAGCCAGTCCTCGGGGAAAAGACATTATGCTTGGAAAAGTAAAGGGTCAGCAGAAAGAAAGGAAGAGGCCCTCAACTTGGTGAGTTGACATAGTGACTGCAGCTGTGGAGTTAAGCATATCATAGATTATTAGGATGGCACAGGATCAGGCAGAGCAGTGGATCAGTTCATTGTTCATAGGATCACTGTGATGCGGAGCCAGCTTGACTGTACCTAACAACAACAGCAACAATTTTTTTTTAATTTCGGTTGTTTATTTTTCATTACAATGAACATCTACAGAGATTTTGGAATTCCATTAATTCATTGTTGCACCCTTCTCCCCGCACAAACGCCCCCCCCATTTGCTCCTCTCCTTGAAAAGCAAAAGAAAAACTC
>NW_006399844.1:12024238-12069855 GCF_000299155.1 Elephantulus edwardii | reverse complement strand
GTTTTTCTATTTTTAAGGAGTGCTTTGCTTATTCGTGGCTTCTTTCCATTCCAAATGAACCTGGAGATTGCCTTTTCCATCTCATTGAAGAATGAAATTGGTATTTGTATTGGGATAACAGTAACAATTTTGTAAAGCATCCTTTGTGAACACTTCCCATTCATTGCCTGTTGAGTCAAGTCCACATTCCTTGTTCTGACATTCCCGACCTCCTTCAACTTTGTGGGCTCAGACATAGGCCATGCAGAGTATGGTGCTGACCACCTGGAAATATGCCTTGTGCATGCCTGACTGTAAGAACTACTGGGTGGTGCAAATGGTTAACACATTTGGCTGCAAATAAAAAATTTGGCCTTATGAGTTCACCTACAAGATCTTCAGAGAAGAGGCCTGGTGATCTACTTAAAAATTAGCCTTTTAAAATCCTGTGGAGCACAGTTCTGCTCTGACACACATGGAGTCTCCGTGGGTTTGAATTGACTTAATAGCAACTGGTGTTTCCTACAGTTGTAATTCTCTCAGTTGGTGCAGTCACTCCTTTATACTGCCATTTCCATCTTTGTTCATATTTTGCAATCTAGTTCAGGAGTTGTATTTGTCACAAAACTTCTGATAACATATTATAAAGCCAAAACTCTGACCCACTACCATCAATTCGGTTCTGACTAATAACTACTTTGTAGGACAGAGTAGGACTATATGGTTTCCAAGGCTGTAAATATTTTCAGAAACTGACTACTCCCTCTTTATTTGACAAAGCACCTGGAGAGTTTGAACCACAGGCCTTTCAGATAGCAGCCAAGTGCTTTGACAACTGCACCACCTGGGTACCTGATAATTTCTATCAAGGTCCATAGTGGTGTAGTGTGTAATAAGTAGGTGAGATTGCTTGAATCCATCAGTTGCCCTATGGGAGAAAGACAGACAGTCTCATCTCATAAAGATTTACCACACTGGAAATTAATAGAGAATGGCTGTGAGTAGGAATTGACTCAACACCAACGGGTTAATATGTATTATATGCCTGATGTGTACTAGGTATACTTTTATTTCCTTCTCTGAAATGAAACTATCTTCTTTATGGTATGTAATACATTGTATTGAATGATAGTTATTTGAGTATTTATGTAATCTTTCTGCCTTCCTCCTTAGATTATCATCTATTCAGAGAAGTATTCTATTTTCTGTTATATACTCTACTATTGAACTTAGAGTTTCCTTTGTTTCACATCTGCACACTTTTAAAGGAGCCCTAAAAGAAATCAGAGTTTTACAATCCTAGAAGAAACTGAGGGCAGTAGCAATCATGACAACAGGGGCTCTTGAGGAGCAAATGTTACTTTTCACATTATTTTTCCTTGCTTTGGCTCTGCCCTGCTCAGGGATGTGTCATGGCTTGACCTGTGTTTTGCCAGTGCATATGAATAATTTGCTTGGGTATATTGGGCCTCTCTTCTTCTGTGCTGAGATTTTGTTCCTTTCTTGTTCTTATATGCTAACTGTCTTCTCCCCCTCTTTAGCCAGCAGCTGCCACAGCCTCAGCAGAAAGATGCACTCACTGCCCACTTCCTGTAGACAAGGTTTTGCTGGACTGCTCAGGAACTGTGCCAGTTCTGTGTCTGACTATTAACTGACTCATGAGGAAAGCAGTCTTATGTCTGAAAGATAAGAGACAGCAAATCACCTCCAGGTGGTGGTAGTTGGGAGGTGACTGGCCATTTGTTCCCTCTCTTTGGTAGGAGATGGTAGGGAGGAACTCAGTGAATAAGTGATTGCTTGCATTTTTCTTCGGCTATTAGTGAAGCAGCAAAGTAGGTAGTTGGTTAATAGACTCCAGTGCCCTCTAAATCCCATCTATCCCTATCAGGGTATCCGACTTTTGTTTCGCTCAGATTGTGTCTTCTCTTCATTACTCTTCATCTCATCCTCTCGCCAGGGAGTTAGCTTTGTGCACCAAGGGAACTCCTTTGCTCCATTGCCAGATTTTTCTGTGGCTAGCCAAACTTCATCCCTGCTGATCCCAATTTCCTCCAAATCTTTTCTCTGACAAAATCTTGGTGTCCTGTCTCAGGAGTTGATCAGATGCCATAGTTCTTAACCACTGTCCTTGGACTATGCGTGGCGCGTCCAGGCAGGTGGGCCTGCCTTCCTCCCCTGCTCTCCCCTCTCACCCCTCCTGCCTCACTCCCATTTCCTGCAGGAGGATGCTTTGCCATCCTGGAGCCATCAGGCACAGCTTTGCTTTGGCAGCACTGTCGTGCACACACTGGTGGGAGAGGGGACGTGTTTATCACTTTTCCTGGAGATTATCTGTTTAAGCACTTCTCTGACAGTTACAATAACAAGGGCAGTGTGTTGTGTTTCCCAGAAGAAGGACACTTGCTGTTGAAAGATGTATAGCACTAATTAGAAATACATAACATCCGGCCACATGGCAGCCTTCTCCCGGCCGCTCCATTTCCTGATTTCATACAACTTTGACGACAGTTGGTTTATGTTTTCCATGAATATGTTCTCAGAAAAATGAGAAAGTCTCCCTGTTGCATAGGAGCGAGAAGAACTATTTTTGCCTTGAGCAGGTATTTGGCCACAGGAATACTAGGAGCCGTGGTCTCCTGCCCAGCCAAGAGCATATGGGAAGGAACAGAACCAGATTTGGACCTCAGGTAACTTCCTTGGTAAGAAATATTTCCATCTGACTTCCTTAGCCAAAACCATCCCCCAAACCCTTAAGCAGGCCTGCTTTCGGAAAGAAGGGGAAAGGCTGTTTCACAATGTTAATGAGTTCCTCAGCTCATGTCAGGCTCCTACTACCTGACACAAAGCCAGAGGAACCCAGGCAAATACCAAGGCAAACAATGCCTTTTCCTTCCCCACCCCACATCACTTGTTGGCCTGACCTGGCCCGACTCTAGGGATATATATGGCCATCCACTGGGGTCAGTTTTCTAGAGCTAGTCTCAAAGTGGGAATCTAGATTCTGTTTCTCTCTAGAATGTCTCTCAAGGATTGAGAGGCCTAAGTAAAGAATATTCCTGAAGATGCCATAGCATTCAGTGCTGCATTTATCACTTGATTACCATGTCTAAGTAGTCATAGTTACCTAGTTAAATAACTTCTTCACTCATTTGAAAGAACCTGAAGTTGAACTTCTTATATTCTTCACAGTACTCATTTATCTCAGGACCTAGTTCATTGTAAATGTTGGGTTTGTATCTGGGTTCTTCTGAGACATAGAGAAGGCTAGACCTTTTCTAAATTCTGGAGAATTCATTCTTCCTCTTGAACCTTACTCCCTCCCTACGTTGAACTCTTACAAACACTGTAGCCTGAGATTATCATTTGTATAAAATAGAAATGGCCTCATAAAAAAATAATTTCCCTCTGTTCTTATTTATCCTCATTCAGACTAATGAGAGTTTCTCAATGGACTTACAGCCTTGAGCTTCTTAGAATGCCATTGTCTTGGTGCATTGTGGGTAGACACCTCCTCTATCTACATTGTCCTCTTTGTGCAGGTGACTTTTGCCTGAGAGGCCCAAGAATGGATGAAGGAGCACTAAGATGTTTGCTGTGTTTCACCTACCAGGATGTAGCCTTCACTTGTCCGGACTTCCTCTGTTCTGAATTAACTCCGCCATTCAAAGCTTTGCTGCTAGTTAAAGGCAGGTTACTGGCAGGGCTTGGCAAGGGTGGTACTAAGCTGTACTGCTGCCTTTAATGGACAGAGGGGAGAACTTGGAAACTTTATTTGGGATGACTTGTGTATACTCCCCTTCCTGCTTTCCATCCAGCCTAGGTTCTTAGATGTTTTTTTCTCTGGGTCACTGAGGTTTAAGACTTTACCAGAGAAAATATGTGAGTAGTGATCTGTTCTGATCCCATGAATTGTTACCACTTCTTTACTGTCTGCTCAGTTGAGTCTGAGAGTTAGAAGGTGACATTGGGATCAGTGGACATCTGGAAGAGTGGTGGGAAAGCCACAATAGAAGAACTGCTACACTGATGCTATTCATATGTTGGGACCTTGTAAGGAGTAGTCTGCGCCGGCTCAATCCCAGGGCTTTCCATAGTGCTTTGGGGCTGACTTTGGATACTCCGATAGTATTTTTTCTCCTATGGTGAGGACTCTTAGGAATAACTGTGGTTGGTGTAACAACTTCAATTAGGTTCCATTGACAGGACTCGTGAGCTGTCGAGAGCGGGCTGCCATTGGCTGTTGAGGTTAAAATGCAGGCAAGGATCAGACATGTGGCTGATCTTCTTTTTAACACATAGAGATTCTGAGAGTCCTCCTGTATTACGGAAAGAATTAACAGATTAGCTACAGCCAGCACTGTAACCCTGGCTCCTGATTTCTCCTATGGCTATTGGGTATCTCTTCTAAGCATGCTGGACTACTGCTTTCTGTTTGCTCCTCATGCCTCTCAAACTGGAGGAAGTAGATATAAGGGGGGGCCACTAACAAGGAGTAGGTGCTGGCAAAGGTTTGGAGTATACAGTGTAGCTCCCACTGGAGGACCACTGTCACCTCCAGGATGCTGGTGGCTCCTTTTGCTGACTTGCTGCCTATAGGAGGGGAGACAGGAAAAGGAGATGGTGTTGGTATTGAAACGCTGGTTGATTTGCCCTAGGGAAAAGAATTTGTGAAATTCAAACGAACGCTGATTTGGTGCTTATGATGTGCCAAGCACTGTTCTACATATTAACACATTCAGTAGTCTTCAGTCATTTGTAAGTGTCGCATGTTTTCTCTTAGGAATAAGAACATAGAGAAGATAATGATGTAACTGAAAGTTGGTGATTCAAGATAATTTTCTTAAAATTTTTATTTTATTGTTTTTGAAAATAAGAAAAATAGGACCAAAACAGCAATTTTTGCATGTACCATTAAATGACGTTGCTTACATTCTCCAAGTTGGGCAACCATTCTCACCCCCTTTTCTAAGTTGTTTCTCCCTTATTATTAATATAAATTCACTGCATCCTAATATCCCTCCCTACCTAATCTTTTGAGTTGTGGCTCTCAATTTGATTCCATGTAGGTGGTTCTTGAAAGAACATTATGTCTAAGGCAGACATTTTTCAGTGAAAACTGTAGTCTTTAAATTAATATTTCTCAATCTCAGCTAATGATTTTGCTTCTGTTATATGTATGTTAGAGAGATTGTCTACTGAATAATCATTTCTGGTTATTATAGCTGCTTCATACTGCTATACATGAGGGAACTCTAGTGCCTTATTGGTAAGGAATTGAGCTGCTAGCCCAAAGGTACACGGTTTTGTTTTGTTTTTTAAATAATTTTTATTTATTTATTTACTTTATGTGTGTACCGTCAAATTGGATCTGACTGGTACAGGAGGCGATTGTTCCTCCCTCTTCAGCAAAGCATCTCTGGTGGATTTGAACCACGCACCTCTGGGATTGCAGTGCAGTTTCCTGCCACTAGGCCACTAGAGCTCGCCAAAGGTGGTGGTGTTGTTTAATGCCGTCGAGTCGTAGATGACTCATAGCGATCCTATGAACGAACAAACCCTAGGCCCAGCTTGCCAAAGGTACACGTTTTAAATCTCCCAGCTGCTCCGCAGGACAAAGATGACAGTCTCCTCCCATGTAATTTACTGCCTCTGAAAACTTGATTGGAGGGTCAGCTATGGGTTAATCCAACTTGACAGTACACAAGATTACTATGCAACTCCAGCTCATGCTGAGCAGTTTAGAGCAGCTTGTCTTGGAGAATTGATCCTTATGAGAATAATAATAATGGTATAGTGGACTTACCCATATGTTAAGCACTGTGCTTCACATACATGATCTCACCTAACTTTATTTCACTCTTTAACTTTGTTTCTCTCAAGAGGAAAATTATTGCTAGTCCCCTCATCTTAGATGAGAAAAAGGAGGTTCAGTAATATGATCAAGGATACATACCTCGTAAGGGTCAAATCAAGGTCTTTCTGGTACTAATGGTCTTAATTGTTCATATTGCTTCTGTAAATATCTATTGGAAGACCAGGGAGAAATTTAGCTTTTAAAGGCACAATGAAATAGTTCTAATGAAATAAGATGAAGTCCTTTCCAGTTGAGTTTTGTTTTGTGTCTACAGTGAAGGGTGGAAGACCTACTGCATATGTGACACTAATGACAGAGCTTGGTAATGAAGGGCAGCCTCTGGTCCCCAGGGTTTTGATGGTATTACCTTTGCCTTTCCCCAGACTGCTTCTCAGAGGAGTGCCGCTCTGTGATCCAGGAGCAAGCGGCAGCCCTGGGCCTGGCCATGTTTTCCTTACTGGTGCAGCGCTGTACCTACTTACTTAAGGAGTCTGCCAAAGGTAAGGAGATAAAAGGCACACCTGACTATGGACTTTCCAGCTACCTCGTCCCTGCCCGGACAAGCCTCAGAGTGCCATGCTACTTCCTCAGTTTCTACATCCTAGTCTTCCTCTTTCTAACATGCCCCCTTCCTTTTGACCCCTTCTCATATTATGATATGATACATGATTATCTCTAAGGTCCTCAGTCTCTCTTTGTGGAACTATTTATAGTTAGGGTTTTTATGGGGTCTTTGAGCTTTTGAGTGTTCATTGCAACTGTAAAAGAAGCAAACAAAAACTTGGAAAATAAGTTTCTCTTTTTGTATATAATTGATGTTTTGTGTTTTATTTTTTCTGCTCTGTTTTATATGCCCCTCTTTGTCTGGTAGCTGGTGGGTACAGTCACCACTGTGACCAGCCACATAAGACTCACTACATCAGAGCATGAGCTATTTTTAGATTATTTGGATAACATACCCTTTAACATAGGGCAGTTTAACGTACCCTTTAAGGCTGAGCCTAGAATCCAAATCCTGTTTGCTGTAGCTATCTGACCTAAGGCTGAAGGTCTTGTCCTTCTTTCAGCTTCTAGGTGAATATTGGTGAATAGCAAAGCTTCTCCCACTGCCTCACCAGCTTTGATGCCTCTGCTCTTGAATTGCAGGATTCTTGGGGGATTTTTTTTTTAATTTTTCAGACTGTTTCATAGTTACAGAAAAGTTGCAGGAATAGCACCAAGAACTTTTAACCCTTGATCAGTTCTTTAATTGTTAACATTTTACCATATTTGCTTTAAGTTCTTTCTCTTTCCATATACATGGACAAGCACACATAAATTTACTCCTTTTGTCTTTCTTCTGAACTATTTAGTTGTAAATGACAGTCAGGGTAGCCTTTAACGCCCCCAAATAGCCTTAGCTTTGTATTTACGGATAATGACATTCCCTTACATGATGACAATATGGTTATCAAACCAAGAACTTAACATTTTGATACATTAGTAATACTATTGAATTTATAGACTATTTTTACCAATTGTTTTAATAATACTCTTTATAGTGTGCGCCCCGTCCCCAATTGGAAAAGGATATTTTCAAGTCTAAGATTTAGTCTATTTATATATTGTCTCTTTGGTCTCCTGTAATCCAGAATGGTTTCTCAGTCATCTGTTGTCTTTCATAACTCTCTATATAGACCATTTATTTTATAAAATGTCTGACAATTTGGGTTTGTCTAATGTTTCCTCATGATTAAATTCAGGTTATGCAATTTTCCCAGAAACTCTGGTGCCCCCTTAGTATTATGATGAAGAAATGCTAAAAGGGTGGGCTAGAGGCCAGACTAGAGACATCAGCCAGGCCACAGGTAAAGCACAAACAGTTGTCTGCAGGGACAAACCTAGTGCACTGGTTCTCTCTTTGTCCTGCTTTTCAGAATCCTCTTAGGTGCTGACACTTGTCCTTCGCTTCTGGGTCCAGCTTTCCTGTGGACTTGGTGTCCCTTCCCTAAGAGCTTGCTGCCATCCCAGCGCCCCAGGCTTCACTCGGGGGCCACAGCAGACCTAGGCCCAGTTCTCACCCTTTGCCTCTGCAGCTCAGCTGTCCTCACCAGAGGACGAGGATGACCAAGATGACATCAAGGTGTCTTCCTTCGTCTCAGACCTGAAGGAACTGCTCCCCAGCGTGAAAGTCTGGTCAGACTGGATGCTTGGCTACCCAGACACCTGGAACCCTCCACCCACATCCCTGGATCTGCCTTCACAGTGAGTCAGCTACCCCTTCCTTCAGCACTGTGGCCTCAACTCACTTTCTGGTCCTGTTCTTTGTTTCTCCTACCCACAGTCCACTGGTTTCTCTGCTCCTTCTTAATTTTTGAACTTTGACTGCCTCCTCCACCCTTTCACCTTTTTGAGCACCTTCCTAGTCCTGTAATGTTTTAGGATATTTTTGTCTGTCCTTCATTCCTGCTGTCCTTCTCTCCTTGGAATCAGTCTCACTCCTTCTCCCAGTCCCCGCCCCAGCTTGCTGTCAGTTTTATTCTTTGTTCTTACTCTCATGTCTCATGCTTACTTCATCTTCATACTCAGTGTCTCTGCAGCTGTTTCTTGATCTGGGTCTATGTTAATATGTGTGTGAGAGACTATGTTGCTTTTGCTCCCTTTCAGTTTTTCTCCATTTATGTTTTAGTTCTCTCACTGCTTCTTGCACTGTTTTACACACTCCTTCTCTTTGCCTTCTTCTCATGGCGTGGTGCTGTGGGCTGGGAGAGCATCCATGCTGTCTCCTCAACTTATTTCTCACCCTCCTTATTTGTGTGTCATTGTGCTGTCTGTCAGTGTAGGGTGTGTTGGTCCAAGGAGTGTATACATCTACCTGGGTGGGTCTGTATGGATCTGTTTGTGTGTTTGTATGGCTGTTTCTTGTCTGTATCTGGTCTGATTCCATGTATGCCAGTCTGAGTTCTTCTGTGTATATCTGGAAGTCTGTCTTTGTCTGGATATCTCTCAGGTTCTGTCTGCCTTTCTAGATAGCAATCTTTTATTGTGTCTGTCCATGTCTGTCTTTGTGTATGTGTCTGGGCCTTTAGATGCTGTAACTGTGTGTGCATATATGTTTGTGTAGCCATGGCTATGTGTTTTATGAAGGTTTATGTATCCCCATAAAGGGTTTGTTTTCCTCTATGTGTGTGTCTCCCTATGTCCATATTTATGTCTTTCTCAGTCTATGTCCAATGATACCTGTATTGATCTGTATCAGTGTTTGTGACTGTGCCCTATGAGAGTGTTTCTGAATGTCTGAGTCCAAAATTGTCTCTGTTCATGTTTCTGTGACTATGTCTGTGTGTATGTGTCAGCTGTGCTGTGTCTGTTTTCTAAGGGGGATTTCTGCGTAAATGGGTCTGTGTCTTCTCACTTGCCTCTCTTGTGTCTGTCTGCTTATGCTTGTCTCACCTGTTGTTAGCATGCATAACCTACTATAACTGCCTGCCTCACCTACTGTATACCTGCCTGCCTTGCCTTTTTTTCTTGGCTTGCCTCATCACTACTTTTATTATGTGTTTTTCTATATCAGGGTCCGCAAACTATGCTACGCTACAAGTTAACTGTGTCCCGAAGATAGAAATTTTTCTTATATTTTCAGATGATTGGGAGTAAAAAATAAATAAATAAAAGGAATAATGATATTCTATGAATTATGAAAATTATGTAAAGTTCAAATTTCAGAATTCATAAAGATTTATTGGAACATAGCCATGCACATTTGTTTACATTTTGTCATGCAATAACAGCAGAATTGATTAGTTGAGACAGAAATTATATGGCCCTCAAAATCTAAAATATACTGTCTAACTTTAAGAATGGTATGAAGGATGTGTTTGACCTCCTCTAACTTCAAGCAGGAGGAAGAGAATCACCATTAGTATTAGCATCAGTCCAAGACAGATGATTCCCATGAGGCGGAAGTCTGATGTGCCTCCTCTCACCAGTTCTGACACCCACCGTTCCTCCCACTCTCTACTTCTCTATTAGTTTTGATAATTGGCTGCAATAACCACACAGAACTCATAGGCAGTATTCATGATTTTAGAAATTACAAAGGAAGAAACAGTACAATTTGAGATCAGGAAAGTTTAAGGATACAGTTCTTCAAACAAGATAATGTCTTCACACCTGTGCCTACAAGAAGACCTCTCTTGGCCTCTTAGCTTTTGGTTCAGCCTCTGCTCTACTTGGCAGATGTTACCAAGTTCTTTAGACCAAATAATCAATGGCACTCTAATCTGCCAGCAAACTTCTTGCCCAAAGATGTGCTCAATTCTCTTACCCCATTGGAAAGGGAAGCCCATCTCCTGCCTGTCTCCTTGTTCTCCTGCCACCATTTCTCTGCACTACTTGTCCTATTACAGCTTTCTGTCTCCTGGCACCATGGTCCTATGTCCAAAAGATATGCTTCACTTTTATTTTTTGTAAGTAACACAGTGTGGCTCAAGCATGTATGGTGACTTGGGTGCATCACATCCTAATCTTCCATTGTTGGCATATACTCATCTTGCCTCATTAGAGGTCAAATTTACAACACACAGTGCAAGATAATGATATTAGGCCACAAAGGAAGAGTAGCCACACAAAACTGGGAGCCATGGCCTACGCAGGCTGACACATACCCAACCAACACAGGTTCCATGTACCTTGTTTGCATGATCCTACCCTTACAAAGGTGCCACACACCTTATTTCCATTTTTAACAATCTGTCCAATCACCTTAGTGGGCCACAAGCATCTCACTTGCATAGTTCTACCCAGCCAGTGGGTGAGATTTACAAAAACTTTGACTTGAAGGGTTGACTCCTGATTCCCATCTGTTCAATTCTTATTTATCCTACATTCTGTGTATGTTTGTGTTTTCACAGTAATGTCTTGGTGTATATTATTAGAGGCTTCTACCTCTGTTCATCGCTGTTGACCATCCATCTCCCTCACTCCCATCTCCTCCTGGTCTTTGCCTCTGTCTTCCTATGGACTCTTTTGTCCTCTGCATTTTGGTTCCTGGCAGATGTTGTCATCAGAGCTCCTTTTCAGGCTCTGTATTACATATATATGTATGTGTGTATTTCAGAAGGATCATTAATATCCAATCTAGTATCTAATTATTCCTCTCCAGTGCTCTTCTCTGGGAGGGGGAAAATACTGGAGGATCTAGTATAAAGAACTAGGCTGCTGTTGAAGGCACGTCTAGAAGGGCTTTTCCCTGGGCTAGGGACCAGCACTATGAGTCTATTGTACTCGTGAATGACCGACAGAGGCAAGACCGCTGCAGAGATTTCTTGCCAGCAGTTATTGATCCTTTATCCTTCTGTACGGACTGTATAGTCTGATCCTTTCACCTTGTCTCTCCTTGCCACCCCAAACCCTGTCTAGTTAAGTTCACCCTCCCCTTATTCTCTTCTAGCTCTGTCACTATGTGTGTGATGCTCATAGCATTGACATTTCTTTTATGTCCTTCCTGTGAGCCCTTCTAGGCTTCATAGTGTACTCCAGGCTAAGGTTTTGTGAACCAGGACAGAGCCCCAAGCTGAGCATCTGGACTTAAGAGCAGCTGTTTCCCAGCAGTGTTTGGATCTAAAGAGTTAACATGTACAGTTTCAAACTTTTCAGGCTGATAAGCTAACTAGGCATTTGCAGTTTTGAAAGAAAATGTCAAGGAAAGGCTAAGCTTTTCAATGATCTGAAGCCACTGCTTCTGAGCATACACAGAGGTCACTGAGTATTTCTTGCTTCCTCTTAGGAGTGAGGAGGGGACATCAGTCCTTGCAGATTGGGCCTTCCCTGGGCCGCCTCACCGTACAACTGCAGAGATCCTTAGTTGTGGTCCACACAGCCTCTGTTGAGCACCCTCCTGGATTCTTGCAAACTACCTCCCATCAGCTTTCCTCCCTGTCTCTCTCCCTTTGGCTTTTCTTTGTCTGAGGAATGGAAAGCTCACACAGGAAGTACTGGGCCTCATTTGCTTGGGGTGCTGAGTCTGTTTTTCCTCTGGATGCTTCAACCAGTGGCCCATTTCTGGCTTCTGTGAACTACTGCCCATTTTTGGGCAAGGGCTGAATCTGTAGCTGGGCACATGGGCTGAGCAAAGCCATCTACAGCTGCACTTTGCCTTCTGGGCTATAAAGAGGCAAAGAGGATTGGAATACTTAGACCAGATTTGCTTAGTCTTTTCAGACTTCTTCGTAGAGAAACCAGATTCATATCTGACCAAGTAATACACTGCATCAGATTACATTCCTATAGCCCTGGATAGAACTGCACTCCTTAAGATCCTTGCTGCTAACCTTCATTTTGGATGGCTTAGGAATGCTGTCAAAGGATCAAGAAAGCAGTGTCTCCCACTTACTCATTCTCTTGCTTTCATGGGTCTCTACCTGCATAGGTTCTCTGTAAAGACAAGTCCTTTATTGGTTTTAAGATAGAGTGACCAGCTAGCTTACCTTTCAGTTTGTTTTCCTTCTTAAAACTGATCTCTGGAATTATCTTCCTGACACATTTGTGTCTGTATTTAATTGCATCCCTTAATTCCCTCCCTGTCTTTCTTTGTGCTGTTAGAGTATCATAGCAGAGCATCCTCCACTTTCCTAGGGGAATGTCAAAGCTCATCATTGGTCCTCTTGATTCCCTCTTTTTTTGGAAAGTAACTACTTGGCACTCAGGAAGTGTGAAGTATGGTTCCTATCCTAAGAATACCTGGCATAGTAACAGAACATCCTTGACACTGCAGAGAGAGGATAAGGGCAGAATCAGTGGGCATTTGTGCCTGTGGTAGGTGTGTGTGCGAGTGTCTGCATGCAAGAAAATGACTGACTTTGTGCCTGTTTGGAGTTAGACTAGAACGGCTTCATACCCTAAGTAATTTTGGTACAGAGTATCCTAACAGGGTGTGGATATTTGCCTGGGCTACTGAAAAAGACACTGTAGAATGCTTTGGTCAGTTTGGAGCCTATCATAGCGTCTGGGGGAGGGGACATCTACATGTAAAAGGGGAAAGGAAAAGACACAGTTTCTGCTCTCTTCTACACCAGGCATTTTGGTAAAAGGGAGAGGTAGTTACTCCCTCTCCAGCACATGAACATGTGGAAAGTTGTGAATGTCAGGTGATTGAGAGGAGCAGAGCACCAGACTCCTGTCTACTTAAGCATAGTGACCCCTTGCATCTCAGGACCTTTGGCAAGGCTAGGGCAGCGGGACAACCTACCTAATTTCAGAGTCTCTGCTAAAGCCAAATCTTCCCTCATCTTGATCTCTAGTTCTCAGTAAGTGAGAGAGTCAGGGGACTTTGAGAACATCCAAACCTAGCCCAGCTGTGGCAGTTGGTTTATTGCTTTCAGCTGGTACTTGAACCCAGGTCCTGGTCTTGGAGACTTTCCCAGGTTTAATCCCCAGAGCTTTCTCTGCAGCTGTATGACACTGCGCTGACCCCGAATGAGGATAGGAAAATAGAACCAATGCCAAGCCAGAGTCTCTTTTTCATTTGGAGTCTGGCTGTCTGCCCATGACCAGGGTTACATAATGGGAAACATAGCTGGGGCTCTGGAGAGCCCGCGTTTCACCAGGCTGCCCAGACCTTCGCATTCTGATGCTATATATCTTCCTAATTGTAGCTTGGATACATTTATCACACTGTTGGATTGGAGTACCATTTAAAAAAAACCAACAAGAAAAAACACACACAAAAAAACCCCTCCAGAAATTCTTGGACTCGCTGCTTTTCCATGGATTGTCTACATCGTCTACAGCTCATGCTGGAAAGGCCTGTCGGGAGCTCTCTAAGGTACCATCACATAGGGAGATCCAGGGAGTGTACAGCAAGCTGTTTCATCAAGGAGCCCCATGACTTGATCCTGTAGACAAGATAGAAATTGAATTAAAAGGAACTAGTTTGCTAACCCTTATAGGGCAGCTCTGAAGTTAGGACTAATCCCTAAGTCTAATCAGCACCCCTTCAAGGACGCTTAATGCGTCTTCCCAAAAGGGCATTTTAGGAGGTCACTAAGTAATAGTCCATCAGCACTTCCCTGAAGGAAGTGGTGGTGACTGTGGGAAGCCCCTTTACTGGCCTGGCTCCCCACCCAGTCTCCCTGGCTCCGGGTTGGGGCGTCAGCACTACAGCCTGGCACCAGGGGGTTCCTCTTCCTCCAAGTGCTGAGTGTGGGCACACGTGATCTCTCCCACGGCAGTCTCTGTCTCCTCCCCACACCTCCCATAGGACTTCTTGTGAGAGGAAGGGGTGTTGGCCTAAGATTCTAGTCTGACCCCAGCAGGGTAAGCAGCTGACCCCAGGGAGAGTGCTTTCCAGCTCTGGGCTGAGGTTATTTGGGTCCAGTGTGCTAAACTAAGAAGACGTGTTGGAGTGGTTACAGCTAAAAGTTTTGAGAGGCAGGAACCGTGAGAATCCGCACCAGGGAGGCCACCAAGGGCTCCGCTCATGCAGTGGAGATGTTGAGGTCCCCAGGGACTGCTCTTTCCCAAACACTCAGTTCTGATGGGTTTAACACACCATCGTGGTGGGACAGAGGCTACACAGATGAGTGCAGCTTGGGGGAGAGCTACAATCACATAAAGCTCTGACCTAGATAGAGGTTGAGAGGAACATAGTAGGAGTGTTCTAGTCCTTAAGAAATCCTGCAATGAAATCATTATGACCTATTTGTGGACATAGGGGTCCAGCTGTAGTTTATGTTCTTTGTGTAGTACAGGATGACTGAACTCGAGAGGATTTTATTTACTCTGTTGGGCATAAGAGATTTAAGTTTAAACTCTTTCCCAAAAGCTCAGGGTGTGTGGACCAGATCCTGAACCAAGACTTTTCATTAATGGTCACCCAATAAGCATCTCTTATTCATATCATAAAGGATGGTATCTTACTTTCCTGCCCATGTTGCCTTTACTACTATTCTCTCTGACCCATTTGTCTGCTCTTTATGACATGATGTCATTGAGAGGATGCACTGTAACCTCCTAAATCTAAAAGAAGCAGCTATATAGTATTTTTCCTCATCTTCACCTTATCCTAGGGCCTGTTAGACTATCTTCCATTGATACTAAAAACCTCCAAGCCAGATTGGTCCTCAGTCCTCAATAGACTGAAACAGTGTTGGCATGGTATCATCACTTTCCAAGGTTCCTGCTAAGCGTTTTTAATTCTTTTATTCTTTTAACTAGGTGACTTATTGGAATCAGGTCATTTCTGCTCTTAGCTGCTTACCTCCTGCATTTTTCTCTGGTGGATGGAAACTTCCCGGACAGCACTGTTCTCTGTCGGACTTTGTGGAGAATTGTGGGCTAGGATATAATGGTCCTTAGGGGAACATTCCTCTGGTATTCCCTGCTTTCAGCTAAGATCCATCTAACATTAGCTACAATATCCCTAGGACTACGACCCCTTCTAAAGTGTATCTTAAGAGCATTTTTTTTTGCTCTCATCTATGTGTCTGTAGTCCATGGGCCTTCTCTCTTTTCGTTTCCTTGTGCCATCTTGGCTGTATTTCCAGATATCCTCACCCCAGGAACCAAGAGACCCAACTCATTTCCCATCTGTACCACTTCTCTGATCTTCTATAGCTCCGAAACACAATGCAGGGCTTCTTCTCACTCACCTCTTTCCGGGTTTGTTCTGCAGCTGTGGAGTTTGAATGTTAGTGTTTAAACAAGCTGGTATTACACAGGAAATGGCCACCTCCACAGGCCCCTGCAGGCTTGTAACATGGGGTCATTGTACTTGATATTAATCACCAGTCAGCCTGTTCCCCCAGCACAAATATGAAGGGGTGCGTGAGTGCTCCATCCTCCTCAAGCTTGCCAGAAAGATGGGCTGAGTCTTCTTTAGGTCTTAGCATTCTACTCTTCCCAAACTATTTCCATTCTTCAACCAACTCTTGTTGAAACATGCAGAAAAATCCTACCTGACCCCTTCCCTACAAAAGCTAGTACATCTCCCTTCCTCTATGAATGCTAGGTGAGGAACAGATTTTCATGGTGTTATATGCCTCACATCTTAGTCTTTGGAAGCATGTTATAGTTGAGTAGCATCTTGTTTGAGAAAATGCCATAAGTTTACACACTCTGAAACTCACTAGCCCACCTGAGAATAAAGTTTCTCAGTTGCCTAGACTGAACTGCTTTTCTAATGCCATTTGCAGAACTAACCCCAGTCTGAAGGGTTAATCTGATTCCCCAAGTCAATATCCCCCAAACAACTAGCCAAGAGTGTATGTTGGTTCATTTCTGTGAAATGTGTTTCCCCAGTCACCTGGGCTGGCCTGGGCTGTATTGTATCGGCCAGCAGCTGCACTGCACTCAAACTGACAGCTACATTAAACCTTGGAATTCTGAGGCAATAAAAAGTAAATTAACTCTTATTTTTTTCCTTTCCTGGTGGAGTAAGTGAATGCATGTCTGTGGGGAAGTGAGTGAACTTTAGTTCTGAGTGTATACCTCTAACTAGCCACTGCTGATCTGTCCCAAACTAGGATCTGGCTTTCAGTCCCCAGTCAGGGGTCTGCTTTCCTGGTGTGTGGTGTGTTCTGTGGGGTTGGGTCTGTGGGTCACCCAGCAACTGCTGATCCCTGCTCACTGATCACATCACAGCTGCTCAGAGGCTCCCTTACCACCATTCTGGGATCTATAAACGAGTTCAGTGGACACAGTGTCATATTCTTTGGCTTCTTTGTGTCTACTTGATGAAAAATACACCTTAAGTAAAGTGGGATTTTTTTAGACTCTGGGAGCTTCCCCCAAATCTGTTAGGACCAGAACAAGCCAAAGGAACTTGTCTAGGGCCATAGCTGTGCTGGAGGCTCCATTTAGAACCAACGATGCCTAGATTGTTTGGAAAACATTGGGAAGTTATTTCTCAGGCATTTCCAGATTGGGAGCTATTTAAAGCACCCTGGAACCACTAGATTTGACTTTGGACTTCTTAGGAACATGCCAACCTTGAGTCCTATCCCTGCTGGAGGTGAAGATTGAAAAGGTGCTCCTAGTTGGAATAAGGAGCAAACACAAGAAAAAGCTAAGCTTTTCCCTTTCATATTCAGGTGAGAAACTTTTGTTACCTCCCAGCCCAAGAACCTGAATGGTAAGCTGAAGTGTTATACCCAAGTTCCAGAAATTACTTCATCCTCTTGCAGATACCTTAACTTTTTAATTCTGCCATCTCACCCAGTTTTACAAAGTACATCTTCCTTCTAGTATTAGTTTCCTGTTACTCCCCACCCCCACCCCCACCCCCCATCTCCTGTAGAGTCACTGTTGTGGTCTGTAAGTTCCAGTGTGGATGTTTGGGTCTATGGTATTCAGTGAGATGGGAGATGACTGATGACGAAATGGACATTCCCATGGAAATATACCACAAGAAAGCAGTTCCTTCTAAATGCACCAGGCAGAAATGACTTTTCATTGACCACATCATTGACTACTTCATTCACCTTTCAAGGACCACCAAGTGGCTCATAGACCACTTCATATCTCTGAGCTGGGAACCTGGGACATTGCCTATGTTAGCATCAAGTGCTTGCTCTCTTACAAATCAAATCAAGTAGGAACTCCTACCTCATTTTTGTAGTGAGTGTTAAGGTTTGGCACAAGGTGGGTGGTATTGGGCAAAAGGCAGATGTGGTCAGGGGTCTCTAGCGGTGGCCAGCAGTCTCTGGGAGGAGTCCGTTTTGGTTTATCTGAGCCTTAGGGGATAGGCAGGCATCATAATGAGAACCACATGGTACCACATATTTCTTCATCTTGGATCCAAGATGGTAGAGGTGGGAGGATGAGAGAGATGTGGGGCCTCCCACTGTGGCAGCCGTGGGTAATTTTCTACCGCCTTTCCCTCGCTGGAGACGCTGCTGCCCACACCCCTCCCCCACTTCCCCATGTCCCGTAGCAGCCTTGACTTGCGCTGCACCAACCAGGGCCCCCATGCCAAGAATTCAGCAGGGAGACTTTTCACCTTCTTCCTTCTCACTGTCGTCTTTCCTGTTTATTTTCCAAATTGCTGCTCTGCAGCAGAGCCCTGCCTGTTGGCCGAAGCTCACCAGCGCTGTGGGATCAGACTCAGGCAATGGGCTCAAGTGGCCAGCAGGGCACCAGGGGAGGAAGTGGGGAGCTGGAAGAACCTCCCTGTGCGTCTCCCATGGGCAGCGCTAACCTCGGAGGCGGCCCTGAGCAGCCCTATCACATCCGGTGCTTGTCTCTGCAGCCGGGACCGGAGGATAAACTATCAGAGCTGTGGGGCAGTGCATCATTCCTCTTATTATTTTCTTCTCTGCAGATGGGGTCGTGGAAAGTTCAGTTCCTTTTAACCCTCAAAGTTCTGTTTATTCTACAGCTGGTAGCCTGAATGCAGCGTTTCCCATTACATCACAAAGGAGCTCGGGCAGATTTCTGCACAGAAACGTGTTGCAACTGTTTATTTTTTTCCATATTTAAACATTTCTGACAGCCAAACCCAGCTGAGCCAAAAGATGGAGCTTTGTGAATGAGCCTTGTTGTCGGTGTCTGTGCAGAGAGTGGCCTTGGAAAACTCTTGTCCCTCCAGTAATCCTTCCTAACCATGTCCTTTTTCCTGGGCAAAGCCTATGAAGCAAGTGACTTCTGCAGTACACGTGTGTTGATTATGTGCTGTTGTGTGATTAATGGGGCTGTGTTCCGCCTGGTTCCCAGGATACTCTTGAAAACAAGATGTTTCATTTTATTGCCTTTTCCTAGAGTGGTGATTACAGTAAATAAACCAGCGGCAGCCTTCTTCCACCTGGAGCCAGTGAGGGAGTGCCGGTACATCTACCCCACTTTCTCCTCCAGCATCACCTTCAGTGCATGCCCCTTAAATGCCAGTGTTCCTGCCATCTCCCAAAAGTTCCTGCTTTCCAGAAGGAATAAACTACTTAGGTCCAGGCCCCTCCTTAGCAGATAGTGCTCATGAGCAGTACCTCCCCTGGGGAGATTCCAGGATATGGCTCATTCTTACAGCCCTCTCTGCTTCTTACCACTCCACCTCTTGGAACTTAATTGTGAAGTTTTCTTTGTAATTGTCTCATACATGAGTCCTTTTTTGAGTAGAATGTAGCATCCATAGGTACTACTGCTTGTTCCAGACTCCCTGATTGGACAGTCCACTGGAGAAGAGCACTAAGTCTATAGTGTTGACAGGATCTGCAGTTCTCCTATTTGAACTATGCCCTGCGAGGGTGAAAAGAAGACTGTATGGGGCCATAGCACTCAGCAAACCTGGGATTGGAACCGTAGATTTTTGACAAATGATGTTGTTGTTACATACCGTCGAGTCGCCTGCTACTCAGCAACCCTGTGTACCCTAAACCCTGCTCTATCCTGTGCCAATCTCACTGTCTCTGACATACCTACCCCCATTACCCCAATCACTGAATGAATCCTTCTCATTGAGGGTCTTCCTCTCCTGCGCTGTCCCTCCACCCTCCCAAGCATGATGTCCCTCTGTAAAGACTGGTCCCTCCTTACAACATGTCCAAAGAAGGTCAGTCAGATGAAGCCTCAGAATCCTTGCCTCTAAGGAGCAGCCTGGTTTCACCCTCTTCAGGATGAATCTATTAGTTTTCTTAGCAGTCCATGGTACTATTCTCCATCACCACAGCTCAAAGGCATCAATTCTCCTTTTATCATCCCTGGTCATTGCTCTGAAACATAGCAAGTGATTGCAAAGACCATGACCTGTATCAGGCACACCTTATAGTGACCAAAAAATGAAGTGACAAATTATAGTGACCAAAAAATGAAGGTTCTTTTCATAATTCTACTATAGAATTTGAACTACAAATATTCAACTTTTGGATTTTTTTTTGGTGGCATTAATGATCTTTTTTTAATTGAGAGAACTTTTGAATTTTTAAAAAAGAGTTTTTGCTGAAGTTTTACTATGTTTTGACGATACACAAGGCGAGTGATCAGTCATCCCATTTTACCCAGGACCAAGGGGTTTCTGAATATGTGGGACTTTCAGAGTTAAATCTGGGGAAGTACCAGGCAAACCAGATGGTTGATCATCTGTATTCTAACCATTCCACAATAAGGAAAAGTAGAGGGAGTGGGATGGCCATGGAAGCACTGGTTCGTTTACTACATGGTAACTAGTTCACTGAGATGCGTGGAGGACTTTACCTTTCTGAAGAGGATTTTGGTAAAATAGGATAGGAGTGGGGCATTGTTTGGGTTCCCCCCCCCCCGGCCCCACTTGTATATGGGGAAGAGTTTCTGAAGTATTTTGAGGGACCCCAACATGACTCTGCAGTGTGACTGGACACTCGGAAGGTATGTAAAAGGGGAGAGATTGGAACTCTTAATATCTGTTTGGCATATACTGGGCTACACAGGAGTAGGAGAATTCTGGGAGCTGCCTCAGGTAGTATGTATCTAGAGTATTTGAGTGACTTTCCCAAGCACACTATCTAGAAAGGTAACATGGTAGGAACATATTAGGCAACTGATTCTCGAAATAATTTATCCCCTATGGATTGGGTTTTGAAAATTCCGCTAGTTAGTTTCAGCTCATACCAGATTACTGCCATAGGCAAAATTTTGGATCTTCACTTTTTTTGGCAAGATTTACTGGCAGATTCCAGCCAAGACAACATTGACTATTCCTTCCTTAGAGCTGCTCTTTTCTCATCTCATTTCTCACAGGCTGGCTGTGGATGTGTGGTCAACACTGGCCGATTTTTGTAACATACTGACTGCAGTCAATCAGTCTGAGGTACCACTCTACAAGGACCCGGATGATGACCTCACCCTTCTTATCCTGGAAGAGGATCGACTTCTCTCAGGCTTTGTCCCCTTGCTGGCTGCCCCTCAGGACCCCTGCTACGTGGAGAAAACCTCGGATAAGGTCAGCCCCAGGCCAAGTATCCCGCTCCATTCACCCCTCCTCTTAATTCTCCAGACTTTTTTTATTCTTGGGAAGTTTTCTGTGCAAACGGAACATGATTAAGTCATTGAGAAGGGTGTTAAGGGAAAATATCGACCTTTTAGCCGCTGACATCCAGTTCTGTGTCCTGAAAAAAAGCTCTCTCAACTTCCTTTGGTGTGTGTGTGTGTGCTTGCTGGCATGTTGTATATACGATCATTTCCTCACTTGTTTAAATAGTGCAGCTTGTGTTGGCAGTGCTCTCACTCGGCTCCAAA
The DNA here is from genome assembly GCF_000299155.1 of Elephantulus edwardii. Lineage (NCBI taxonomy): Eukaryota > Metazoa > Chordata > Mammalia > Macroscelidea > Macroscelididae > Elephantulus > Elephantulus edwardii. The sequence continues at coordinate 12,048,842 of NW_006399844.1, read as the reverse complement.
TGGTTTGCATCATGCTTAAAGCACCCTCCTTCTTCCCCCCTTCCTTCTTCCCCTGAGCCACAAAACTCTGCACTAGGAAAACAGCCAGGGCCTTTTCCCTTCTCTAAGGAGGAGAGTGATAAATAGGTGACTAGAGAGAAGCAGACACCATGTGTTAACTCACAAAAAAAGCTTTTAGGAATATGAAGCATTCCCCGCTGCCTGGTTTCTATTTTCCTTCCTCTAAGGACTGTGTTTTAACCTGAAGGATTTTGGGGGATTTTTTTCCTTCTTTCTTTCTTGTCTGTTTATAGAAAATAAAGCTCATTCCCTGTTGGGGACTGTGGAACTCTTAGTTTCAACTTAACAGTTGAGTCTTCATCCAGGTGGGAGAACAGGGCAGTCCAGTTGGCTTCACGTTTCCCATTCTGTTCATGGTTCCTAGACTGGGAAAGGCACACCCACGGACCCTCAGAGACCGTCTGCAGTACTCTGTGCCTGACTTATTTGCAGAATTGTTAGCGTCTTCTGGAGATGTCTTTGAGGGAGGAGTCCGACAGATGGCTTCTCAAAAGGAAAGCTTTTGACCTACATGAATTATGTTAGGGACCTAGGTAGATACTTGAAGAAAAAAAAAAGCAAGCTCAAGAGATAGTAAAGACTAAATTCCGAATATGGGCTACAATGTAAGGGATTTTTAAGTAAAAATATTAAATTTCTAAAATTTTGTTTCAAGGGCAGTATGTTCACTATAGAAAAATTTGAAAAATATAGGTGAGGAAAGTGAAGAAAAATTTATGAATATTCCCAGTACCCAGAGGTAACATTTAACTTTTAGTATACATATACATTATTAATTTTTAGCAAAAACTGAGGTCATGCTACACATACTATTTGTAGCCTTCTTTCTTCACTTAATATTTTCAATGATTTATTATTATTTTTTATGACCACTTAATATTCTTTTATAGTCCAAGATTGATTTAACTGATCTTCTTCAACTAATGTATTGTTCTCAACATTTTCACTATTATATACAATTAATTGATTTCTTATAGTATGCTTTTTATATATTTGGTATTACTTTTGGTTAAATTTTTATACATAGAGGCTCTACATAGTAACATATGAAAACCTTGCACTCTTTGGATGCATCTGTTGCTTAATGGATCTTGGGAACTAGAGAACCTCTCTTCTCCAAAAGGAACACTCATCTTACGCCTTTCAAAAAAAAAACTTGGAGTGAAGTCTTCTCTTTACAGAAGGAGACTATGGTGGGAAGTTACAGTATGCAAGGCTGAGTACAGCTAATAAGTTGTTAAGTTTCTGAAAGAGATTAAGTTTAAAAATATAGGATTAATATAGCTTGGGGCCAGGTGATGCTAGGACTTTGTTTTCTATGAACACAAAGTGACCTTCACTCTAGAGTGTGCTTTTGAGAGTCGACTATTGTCTAAAGTGTCTTTTTAAAGTCTAGAACAAGGAAGAAATCCTCACCAGTTTCACACTTTCCAAGCCTCATCTCTCAGCTCTCCCAGGTTTAGTGTCAGATACCAAGTACATGATCTGGCTGTATCAGAACACAGAGAGCATATTCTGTGTCTGTGTTTGTGGTGGTGATTCAGAGTTAATTGCAGTCCATTGAGACTGAGTAGGACTCTACTTAAAGGACTAAAAAATAGATGTTTCAGACTTGTTAGGTACTAGCAAAATAGTTCCAATACCTAGCAACCTTAGGTGTACAACAGAACAAAACGCTACTCAGTCCTGTGCCTTCCTCACAATCATGCTATGTTTGAACCAATTGCTGTAGCCAATGTCAGTCCATTTCTTTCAGGATCTTTTGTTTCACTGACCCTCTGTTTTACCAAGCATGAATTCCTTCTACAGGAACTGGTCCCTTCTTGTAAGATGTTCAAAGCGTGTGAAATGAAGTCTCACCATCTTCACTTTTAAGGAGCATTCTGGCCATACATCTTCTGAGACACATTTGTTCATTCTGGAAATCCAAGATATAGATTCACTTTTCACTCACACCATAATTCAAAAGTATCAATCCTTTTTTTCAGTTTCCCCTATTCATTGCCTAACTTTCTCATGACTGTAAGGTGATTAAAAATATCACTATTTAGGTCAAGTGCACCTTAGTCTTTAAAGTGACATCTTGGGTTGTTAACACTTAAAAGTGATATTTTGCAGAATGCACTATCTTGTTTTTGTTTTACAGTGCTTTGTTTTATTTCTTGACTGCTGTATTTATGGACATAGGTTGCAGATCCAAGTAAAATGAAATACTTGACACCTTCAATCTTTTTTCTGTTTATTATGATGTTGCTTATTGGTCCATTTGTAAGGATTTTTGTTTTCATTACCTTGAGGTGTAATCTGTATTGAAGACTATAGTCTTTGGTCTTCTTCAGTGGGTGCTTCCAGTCCTCTTCACTCTGTGCATGCAAGGTTGTGTCATCAGCATATTAGAAGTTATTAAATAATCTTTCTCCAATCTCTGTATAGCATTCTATGAAATGTTGTCATTAGTAAAATATGTAGTTAAGATTAAAGAGAAGGCTTAACTTTTTTAACATTTGAATCTACTGGTTTGTTTGCTAAATGACACTTTAGGTATATTGCTTATGCATACAAACTGCTGTGGAGTCTGTTATCAATCATAATGGCCATTCATGGGTTTCCCAGGCAGTAAATCTTTATTATTATTATTATTATTATTATTATTATTATTATTATTATGTGTACTGTCAAATCGGACCTGACTGGTACAGAAGGAGATTGTTCCTTCTTCTTCAGTAGAGCATCTGGTGGATTTGAACTGTGCATCTCTGGGATTGCAGTGTAGCTTCTTGCCACTAGGCCACCAGAGCTCGCCAGGCGGTAAATCTTTACAGGATGAGATTGCCCATCTTTCTCCCCTAGAGTTACTGGTGGATTCAAACTGCATGTCTCTTTTTTTAACATTTTGTTGTTGTTGTTATGATTTAAGTGAAAAAGTTTACAGAGTACATTAGATGATTGGTTATTTCAGCAGTCTATGTTTCATGACATTTGATCACAATCCACACATTGTCACGGCACTCCTTCTACACAGTACCTGTATTTCCTGCTTCTGTTTGTCCTTTACCATCCCTTTTTGCCTTCTGAGCTTTATCTCTTGGCAGATGTTGGCCTTTTTATTTGATGTGGTGACTTGCTCCTTTCTGATATTATTGATCACCTTATCGGCCTATCTGCTGTTCCAGCAAGCAAGGTTGTGTCATCTACATAATGCAGGGTGTTTGATGAGTCTTCCTCCAATACTGATGTCACATTTCTCCTCATAGAACCCAGCCTCCAGGATAATCTGTTCTACATATAGTTTGAAAAGGCATGGAGTTAGGACACATCCCTGGCATACACCCTTCCCAATTTTGAAAAATGCCATGTTTCCCTGCTCTGTTCTGGCGACTGTCTTCTGGTCCAAGTATAGGTTTTATATAAGCATGATCAAGTGTTCTGGGATTCCCATTCTTCTCAGAGTCAGCCACAGTTTGTTGTGATCCACACAATCCAATGCCTTTGCATAATCAATGAAACACAGACATTCTTCTGGTACTCCCTGCTTTCAGCCACAATCCTTCTAACATTAGCTATAATATCCCTAGTATCACTATCATTTAGATATATGCCCCAATAACCTGTGCAAAGAAGAGGAAATAGATTTCTACCAACTTTGCAGTCAGAGATTGAGCGAACATGCCATCAAGACACATTAATAATAATGAGTGACTGGAATGAAAAAGTTGGGAACAGAGAAGGAGGATCAATAGTTGGAAAACATGGACTTGGTGACAGAAATGAAGCTGGAGATAGAATGATAGAATTTTGCACAATCAACAACTTATTCATTACATATGCGTTTTATAAGAAACAAACACAGGCTATACACATGGATTTCACCTGATGGTATGCATAGAAATCAGATTGATTACATTGGTGGAAAGAACTGCTGGAGCAGCTCAATATCAGCTGTGACAACTAGACCAGGTGCTGATTGTGGAATAAGACCACCAACTACTCATATGCAAGTTCAAGCTGAAGCTAAGGAAAATTAAATTAAATCCACGGCAACCAAAATATGACTTTGAGTCTATCCCACCTGAATTTTAAAACTATCTCAGGAACTGGTTTGAGACCTTGAACACTAATGAGCGAAGACCAGATGAATTGTGGAAGGATATTAAGAGTTATTATCCAGAAAGAATGCAGGAGGTCATTACAAAGACAGAAGAGGAAGAAAAGACCAAAGTGGATGTCAGAAGAGACTGAATATTGTACTAGAGCGCCGAGAAGCCAAAGCAAAGGGAATATTAAGGAGCTGAACAGAAGGTTTCAAAGGACACTGCAAGAAGACCAAGTATTATAATGAAATGTGCAAAGAGCTGCAATCAGAAAATCAAAGGGGCTGAACTCATTCGTCATTTCTTTAAAAAAATTATTAATGATAATGAAAGTTTACAGAGACTTTGGATTTCTATTCATTCATTGTTGTACTTTTTTCCTGCTGCCCCCCCCCAATTTGTTCTTCTCTTTGAAAAGGAAAAGTCTTTCATTGTTATACAATCCCTCCCCCCCACCCCCTAGTCCACTCCACTATGCAGCCTTCATTCTGGACTCCTGTTAGGACTATAACACCTAATCATATATCCCTTTTAAACAGTTTTCTCCCTTATCTGTTTCAATGCAGTATACATTATTTATCCCCTCTTTCTCAGTCTCCACTCAACCCCAATGTCAATCCTGTTTTACAGCACTGGCACTATGTAATATTGGTCATTTTATGACTGAGATACTTCACTCAGCATAATGTCCTCTAGGATCACCTATTTAGTATAGTATTTCATGAGTTCCTTGTTTTTCAATTCAGCATAGTATTCCATTGTGTGACTGTACCAGAGCTTCTCAATCCATTTGTTTGTTGATGGGCACTTGGGTTGTTTCCAATTCTTTGCTATTGTGAACAAAGCTGTGATAAACATGGGTGTGTGTATATCTGCTTGGGTGGCAGTTATGATTTCTTTAGGGTATATTCCCAGTAGTGGAATTGCTGGGTCAAATGGTATTTCTCTTTCCAACTTTTTGAGAAAGTGCCATACAGCCTACCATAGCGGTTGCCCCATTTTACACTCCCACCAACAGTGCATAAGGATTCCAGTTTCTCTGCAGCCTTACCAGCATTTGATGTTTGCTCTTCTGTTAAATTTTGCTATTCTTACTGGTGTGAGATTATATCTCATAGTTGTTTTTATTTGCATCTCTCTTAGAGGTAGGGATTTTGAACATTTCTTCATGTGTTTGTTGGTGATCTGAATGTCTTTGGTGAAGTGTGTGTTCATATCCTTTGTCCATTTTTCAATTGGGTTGTTTATGTTTTTCTTGTTGTGGTTGAGCTTAAGCTCGAGGAACTGAAGAAAAATTTCAAGCCTCGAGTTGCAATAGTGAAGGATGCTTTGTGCAGATTATTGAATGATCCAGGAAGCATTAAAAGAAGATGGAAAGAGTATACAGAATCATTGTACAAAAGGAATTTGTAGACAGAAGAATTTCATGAAACAACATGAGCAAGAGCCTGTGGTGATGAACGAAGAAGTTCAAGCTACTGTGAAAGAATTGGCAAATAAACAAAAACAAAACAAAACCAAAAAATCACAAGGCCCCAGGAATTGACAGTATACCAATTGATATATTTCAACAAACATTTGCTGCCTTGGATGTGCTCACCCAGTAGTGCAAAGAAATCTGGAGGACAACCACCTGGTCAGCTAACTGGAAGACGTTTATATTTGTTTCCATTCCAAAGAAAAATGATCTGCCAGAGCATGGAAATTATCCAACAATATCATTAATATCACATGGACACAATATTCTACCAAAAAGTACCCAGAAACAACTGGAACAGCACATCAACAGAGAACTGTCAGAAGTGCAGGCTGGGTTTAGAAGAGGCCATCGTACTAAGGATACTATAGCTATAATGATAATATGGGATATCTTCAGTTAAACTCTTTCAAGAAATTGGGGGAAGGGGAACCCAACTTAGGCAAGCAGAGATGGGAGAAGAGAGTTACTAAGCCATATGGCAATCACAAGAGGCAGAAAATAATCTCAAAACGGACAAAGAATTTTTTTCTAGAGGCAATACTGAAAGTTTTCCTCTAGAATCACCTCCCTGAGTTTGACCATTTAGCTGCTTCAGTGGGATGGATTCATTTGAATTATGGTGTTAGCAAAGAATATTGAATATACTGTGGACTGTCAGACTCATGAACAAATTTTCATGAAATATGTACAGCCAGAATGTCCCTTAGAAGTGATCATGTCTCGTGCCTTAGACATGAGAGGGGCATCATGCTTAGTAAAGCAGGGAAGTATCAGTAATATTTAGTAAAGATCAGCAAGATTGAGGAAGCCCTTCCACAAGCCGGACTGACACAGTGGCCACAGCAGTGAGCTCAGATAGAAGCAGTTGTGGGTATGGCACAGGCATCAGTGTTTTGGTCTTGATGTGTGTATGAGTCAGAATCAACTTGATGGCACCTAACAACAACAAACTGTGAGGAAATAAATTTATTAAAGCCACTCAGTTTTGTGATATTTCTGTTATGGCAGTGCTAGATACTTGAGACAACATGTTTTTGTTTTTACAAGTGAGATGGGAACTTCTGGAAACATTGAAGGAAGAGGTATTTTTTATGCAATAAGTACCATACTGTAGATAAGATCTTTTGTTTGTTTTTAACCTTTGAGATAGTTTCTTTTTGTTACACTTCCCTCTCTATCAGTCCATAGATATCCAAGGAAAAATAATCTTCAGCCAGAGATTTAGAAATGAACCATTTCCTTCTGTTTTGGCTTTTTAATCCAAGAAGCCCTTGATGGTGTAAACTTAGTAAAAATTACCTTGTGTTTTAAAAAGTCTTCCGATACATATTTAGAAAATGTTCTAAATTGAGACTTTTATTGTTTTTGCCACTTCTCACTTTGGGTGCAAGGAAAAACCTTGATGCAACTGTTGTTTGGTGGTTCCTTTCACTTTAGTGAATGAATCTCTGAAGTGCCCTTTTGGCAGGAACCTTTTGTGTTCTGTATATTGTCACGCATTTCATTGTTGTGCTCATTGTTTTTGTTCTTTCTCTCACCTCTTTGGTAAAATAAATGAAAATAAGTTTAATAATTTCTAAAATTTTAATTTTTAATTACAGTTTCCGTCTACTCTAAACTTTTCAAATTACATCCATTATTGCTTAGTTTATAATTCCATTTCCCCAAATGGACCCTTTTGAACAAACTTATCTATAAAGACTCATGCTACTCACTCCCTTATTATGTTACATGTGAATCTAGTCATAGCTGACCCTCCAGTGGGTTTTTGGGAGGCTGTAAATCACACAAGAGATTGCATGTCTTTCTCCTTAGAGACGCAAGTACACTTGAACCACCAAAGAGGCACTAACTTTGGGCTAGCAGTTCAACAGCTTGTGTACAATGACTAGCTGTTTGGACTTTTAAGGAAAAAGTCATTCAGATTGTCATAAATACATTTTGAAATATGTATATTGAATAATCACGTTTGGATTGCCTTCTACAAGAGGATCCTGAGCCAAACAACTGTAAGTGCACATTATATGGCACGTACTTTTAAAAAATGTTTTACATTGTCTCATTTAAATTTCAGAGAAACTCTATGGAAATTTTAATTACCGAGAACTTGCTAACAGTGACAGCTAAAGTGATAGTAGTATCAAATCCAAGCAGCCCAGATCCAGAGCACACCCACGGGTCGATTGACTGAAAAACATTGACTCAGGACTTCAAGTTCGCACATCTTTTACTGGAAATTTGGGCCTAGGCAATGGTTGACCCTATTTTAGGGAGAGCGTCTGAGTGTATCACCTGAGAACGAACAGATTTCATGTGAGAATAATACATGCTGGACTGAATTACCGACTTCTGTCACTCTAGGGTGAACAAATGTTCGAATATTCTGGGTCCATAGACACCCAAGTGTCTAGAATATAGATTTGATTTTTGGAGAAAGAATGTGGGTGGGGGGGAATCCTTGAAAGTTCTTTAGATGTCTTGAACATACTCATAGGATTATCTCTTGTTTTGGAAATGTGCCCAGGGACATTTCTTAGCAGTAATGGTAGTGTAACTTGTAAGGACTAGAAAATGAGCACAATTTTCCAAACATGGAAGTAGAAGTGACTTGTTAGAGCTGGCTTTTGAGAATAATTACGACGTTTAAAAATCTATGTTAAGTAACCTACCTGCCTACTTAAAAGCAGTTTGGGGTCAAGACTTAATAATTATGGGCTACAATTTAATGTAAAATTGACTTTTCTAAGAGGAAGATGTATGATAATTAGAGAAAAGGCATCACTATAAACATCTGCCTCATTACTTCCTATCCCATCCTTTTTAATTTCTTTTTACTAATGACCCTCATATATGAAGTTTTATTATATTTTTCATTATAATTTTAGATATTAATTTTTAAAAATTTTATTATTTTCTTGTGTGTACTGTCAAATCAGATCTGACTGGTAGAGGAGGAGATTATCCCTCTTTCTCCAGCAGAGCATCTGGTGGATTCAAACTGCATACCTCTCAGATTGCAGTGTAGCTTCTTGACATTAGGCTACCAGAGCTCCCCTATATATTAAAATTTTAATGTATTTATAGCTAATACCTTTACTATTAGTAATCAACATATTGACATACCATTTACATACACTGAGATTCTACGTGTCACATTTGAATGTATTAATATGTCTATCTACCTATGTAAGAACCACTTCAATCAAGATACAGAATATTTCTGTCTCCCCAGAATACTCTTTAATATGCCTTTGTAATCTCCCCTATCTTGCTCCCTATCCCAAGCGACTACTAACCTGATTTTTGTCCCTAAAAGTTGCTTCTTAAGGAATTTCACTTGTCTTTGCTCTCTTACTCTGTGTAATGACTGTGAGATTCACCCGTTTTGTGTTTTTCAGTAGTTCTTTGCCTTGTACTGATGAGTAATATTTGTTTATCCATTCATGTAATGATGGATATATGAGTGGGTTTTTGCTCTTGCCAATCAAGAGTAAACACCTAGGAGAATTGTTAAATCATATAAATATATAAGGATGAAAGAAACTGCCAAACTCTTTTCCAAATTGACCATACCATCTTCAATTTCACTGTGTCTGAGATTTCCAGTTACTTAACATTCTTTCCAATACTTGGAATTTCTTTTTTTTTTAACCCCAACAGTTTAATATTAATCTAGAAAGTTCCATTGATTACCATTTATCATGACCATACTAAAGAGAGTTGTTGTTGTTGTTAGGTACCACTGAGTGAGATCCAACTCATAGCTGACCCTCCAACAGTTTCTCAGAGTCACTTTAATTGCACAAGAGGAGATTGTCCATCTTTCTCCTGTGGGGCAGTCGGGGAGCCAAATTGCATGCTGTTGGAACGGCAGTGCAACTCCTTATCACTAGGCCACCAGGACTCTCTATAGGAGACTGATTATTGTTCTTGTGTTCCATTGAGCCAGAAGTGACCCACAGCAGACACTCCAGTGGGTCTTCAGAGGCAGTTCCTTGCAAGGAGGAGGCTGCCCATCCTTCTCCCCCTAAACAGCTGGAGAATTCCAACCACATACCTTGAGAACTAAAGTATGCTGGATCTAGGCCATGGTTTTGCAACTACTTGCTATGCATTAGAGAGCTGGAAATGACTAAGGATGATAGAAAAACAATCGATGCCTTTTAATACTTGGAATTTCTAAGTGATATAATTTTATCCATTCTAGTAAATATATCTGGGCTCTGTTCTTGTTTGTTGTCAAGTCGAAACCGCACCATAGCTGATCCCTACAGTGGGTTTTCAGAGCCAGTTAATCACATGGGAGGAGATTGTCCATCCTTCTCTCAAATCTGGAGTCTCACCTGTGACTCTAAGCAACCCTATGTACAACAGCTCTGAACCCTGCTCTATCTTGAGCCATTTCATTATTTCTGACACACCTACACGCATTACCCCAGTCACTGAATCAATCTATCTCATTCTGGATCTTCCTGTCTTGTGCTTTCTCTCCACTCTACTAAGCATTATGTCCCTCTCCAAGGATTGGTCCCTCCTTACAACATGCCCGAAGTATGTCAGATGAGCTTCAGAATCCTTGCCTCCAAGAAACAGACTGGTCTCACCCTCTCCAGGACAAAAGTGTTTGTTCTCCTAGCAGTCCATGATATTCGATACTCTTCTCCAGCACCACAACTCAAAAGTTTCATCCTGTAGCGGCAATATGGCAGCGCCCGGAGCAGGAGACCCTGTAAATGCTAAGAGTGGAAAGGGCCCAGTGGCTCAGCGCATCGACCCAACTTGGGAAAAATTGACTCCCGCGCAGCTACAATTCATGCACCAGGTGTGTCTCACCCAGTGGCAGAAGACGCTGTCACAGCAGTGGACCCGGGACATCGTGACAGGCCTGGGTATCGGGGCCCTATTGCTTGTTATTTATGGCTACACCTTCTACTCAGTGTCACAGGAATGTGTCCTAGATGAACTAGAGGACGAGGCCAAAGCTGCTAGAGCCAGAGCCATGGCAAGAGCATCGAGCTCCTGAACTACATGGACCCTGGGCATTGCCAGCCTGCTGGTGCCCCTTCACATGGTGATTGATGCACTGCAGTCCTGTAGAAAGTGAAGCCTGCTCACTATTTTGTTGACCTTATCTGGTACCATGTTCCAGCCAAGGAATCTGGAGACAGGCATTCCGCCACAGTAAAAGGAACTTTGCCCAACTCAAAAAAAAAGTTTCATCCTTAGTCATTGTCCAGCTCTCTGATGCATAGCATGTAATTGTGAAGACTATGGTCTGCATCAGGTGCACCCTAGTCTCCAGACTGATATTGTTGCTCTTTAGTACTCTGGAGGGGTCCCTGATAGCAGATTTTCCCAATACAAGACTAATCATAAACTTGTGTTATGCAGATGACACAACCTTGGTTGAAACACTTTCTGCAGGAGATCAAGGACTATAACCTTCAATGTGGATTATATCTCAACATCAGGAAGACAAAATTTCTTACCACTGAGCCAATAAATAACATGAGAGATGGAGAGAAGATTAAAATTGTCAACTATTTCTTGCTTGGATCCACAGTCAGTGCACTTGTCACCAGCAGTCAAGAAATCGAAAGATGTATTGCATTGGGTAAATCTTCTGTCAAGGACCTCTCTAAAGTGTTAAGGAACAGTGATGTCAATTTAAAGATGAAGGTACAGGGATTGCATAACAATGACATTATTTTTCTTTTACTTTTCAAAGAGAAGAGTGAACTGGGGGGAGAGGTGGGCATGGAGAAAAGTGCAATAATGAATTAATGGAAATCCAAAGTCTGTAAATTTTCATTAAAATTAATAATAATGAATTTTTTTAAAAGAGAAAGGTACATCTGATTCAAGTCATAGCCTTTCAATTACTCGTTATGCATCTGAAAGCTGGACAGTGACTAAAGATGACAGAAGAAAAATCAACGTCTTTGAGTGTTGTTGGAGAACAATACTGAGTACCCTTTGAATTGCCAAAAGAACAAACATTTATGTCTTAGAAAGTGCAGCCATTGTGTTCCTTGAGGCAAGGATGATAAAGCTTTGTCTCACATATTTTAGGCATGTTGTAGGGAGGATCTGGTTCTTGGAAAAAGACATCATGCTTGGAAAGCTGGAGGATCAATTTAAGAGAAGACCTTCAATAAGGTAGATTGTAACAGTGGACTAAAGTATATCAGAGATGATGAGGACGGCACAATATATGGCAAGGTTCAGATTCATTGTTCATAGTATTGTGAGTCATCATCACAACTGCACCTAACAACATAATGGTAAGTGTAAAAGTAGCCCATATGTCTTCAATGGTTACATAGCCAGCTGTTGTTGTTGTTGTTGTTGTTGTTAAATGCCGTCGAGTCACAGGTCACTCATAGCGACCCTGTGAACGAAAGTCCTGGACACCTGTATAACTTTAGTCCTTTCTCCGGGTTCATAGGGTTTCCAGAGGCAAGCTATTATGGAAGTGGATGCCGCTCCTCCTTCCAAGCTTGTTTTAATTAGGGAGCTCCACCCGGCACTGTCCACCATGGGTAACCCTTCTCGCGTTTGACTCCTCAGTGTCACAGTGTTCGGCTTCACAGCAACCACGAGTTACCTCTGTACAGCAAGTGGACATACCAGGGTTACACGACCTATACACATACCCAGCTACTATCCCCAAAATCAGCAAGTCTCAGGATAAGCAAACAATCACTTATAAAGGAAAATAGATGCTTTGACATATGAGGGAGAAACCCTTCTCTTAAAGCCAGTACCCTGAGTTTTTACTCTTAACTGGCTAATCTGTGAGAAAATAAATTTTATTTGTTAAAAGTCTCTCACTGCGTAATGCTGTTATGACAGCACTAAATATCTAAGATGCTTGCCTCCTATCCTTTTTTCTCTAAATAAAGTCTTGATGAGTAAAAGTTTCTCATTTTAATAAATTGCTGATTTTCAAATTTTATAATTTTAAGAAATCCTTTATTTACCACTAGAGAGCTTTCCTTTTGTTTTCTTCCATAAATCTCAGTTCATTTGCCTTTAATACAATGTTTTATGTTCATTTTAAGTCTAGCATCTTCCTGGACTTCCTGTTTTTTATCTGACCCTTCTGGGTTTTTTATTCCTCATCTTTATGCCATCTTTAGAAATAACCAGAGAGAGAGATTTCAATTATATTCTTTTGATTTCTTAACAATGCTCTTCTAAAGGATACTGGGTTTTAAGTGGTTGTTCTAGAGATAGCAGTATGCCTTAGTTACACAACTTTTCGGAAAATTTTTATAGTCACTGTTGAATCTGTTAGTAAGTCCATAAGTGTCACAAATCATTTACACTACACTCTTAACTAAGTTTCTCCTTGGAGGCTAGGATTTTGAAGCTCCATTTCACATAATTTGAGCATGTAGCCTGGAGGGACCGATCTTTGGAGAAGGACATCATCCTCAGAAGGATGAAGGGACAACACAGGAGAGGAAGACCCTGGATGAGGTGAATTCATCCTATATCTGGGGCAAAGGGAGTTGCTGTGTCAGAATTAGTGAGACTGGCTCAGGACAGGGTAGGCTTCAGAGGTGTTGTACATAGGGTCACAGTGAGTCACAGGTGACTGGACAGCACATTACAACAACTTATTCTATAGGTCAGAATTTTTAGTCTTTTTAAAAAAATTTATTATTAATTTCAATGAAAACTTACAGAGACTTTGGATTTCCATCCATTCATTCATTGTTGCGCTTTTCTCCCCTCCTAACCCTCCCCCCAGTACACTACCATCTTGGAAAAGTAAAACAAAAATTCTTTCATTGTTTTACGATCCCTCCCCCCAGGTCCACTCCACTATTCAGCCTTTGCTCTGGACTCCCGTCCTGACAAAAATACCTAATCACATATACCTTTTAAACAGTTTTTTTCCTTATTTGTTTCAATGCAGTATACATTATTTATCCCATCTTTCTCAGTCTTCCCTGCCCCAACCCCAGTGTCAGTCCTGTTTTATAACAGTGGCACCATGCAGTAATTGTCCTTTTGTGACTGAGATACTTCACTCATCATAATGTCCTCCAGAGTCACCCATTTTGAATAATATTGCATAAGTTCCTTGTTTGTCAATTCAGTGTAGTATTCCATTGTGTGAATAGATACCACAGCTTCTCTATCCATTTGTTTGTTGATGGGCACTTAGGTTGTTTCCAACTCTTTGCTGTTGTGAACAAAGCCGCGATAAACATGGGTGTGCATATATCTGCTTGGATGTCAGTTATGGTCTCTTTGGGATATATTCCCAGTAGTGGAATTGCTGGATCAAATGGTATCCCTGTTTGCAACTTTTTGAGAAAGCGCTATACCGCCTTCCACGGTGGTTGCACCATTTTACACTCCCACCAACAGTGAATAAGGGTTCCAGTTTCTCCACAACCTCGCCAGCATTTGTTGCTTGCTGTTCTGTTAAATTTTGCTTTTCTGACTGGAATGAGATAATATCTCACAGTTGTTTTGATTTGCATCTCTCTTAGAGCTGGGGATTTTGAGCATTTCTTCATGTGCTTGTTAGCCTTCTGAATGTCTTCTTTGGTGAAGTGTCTGTTCATATCCTGTGCCCGTTTTTCTATTGGATTATTTACCTTTATCTTGTTGTGGTAGAATTTTTAATTTTCTCATTAGCATACTGAAGAAAGGCCTCTCAGTCTGCATCTGTGAAGTTTACAACTCTGTAGCATATGGATAGCAATAACTGGAATCAATGTGATAACAGTTTTGGTGATACAGAATGACTAATGATAGCGTCTTTTTCTATGCTTAACGGCCATTGTTTTTTTCTTTAACATCTTTATTATAGTTGTTTGATTTTTTAAATTCATTATTGCACATTTTCTTACCCTCCTCCCAGCCTACCCTGCAATGCACTCCTTGTTCCAGATTGTTTGTTGTCATACATTTAATGCATAATCACATATTCCTTTCAGACAGTTCTTCCCCTCATCTATTCTATTGGAGTGTTCATTACCTGTCCCCAATCTGCCCAATTACTCTTTCCCCAATCTGTCCCCAACCCCCATCTGTCTTATTTTTAACAATGATATTATGCAGTATTTGTCCGTTATGCAGTATTTATCCTTTTGTGACTGAGATATTTTGCTCAACATAATGTCCTTAAGGCTCCCCACCCAGTATGTTCTTCAGTGCTGTGTAATATTCTATTGTATGAATGAACCATGATTTTTTCTATCCATTCATTTGTTGTTGGGCTTTTGGGTTGCTTCCATCTCTTTGCTATTGTGGATATAATGCAGCAACATTCATCTGTTTGAGTTGTGGCTCTGGTTTCTTTATGGTATATTTCTAGTAGTGGAATTGCTGGGTCAGATGCTACTTCTTTTTTTTTTTAATTTTTTTTATTGTATTATTTTTACGTGTACCGTCAAATCAGATCTGACTGGTACAGGAGGAGGTTCCCCCTCCTTCTCCAGCAGAGCATCTGGTGGATTCGAACCGTGTGCCTCTGGGATTGCAGTGCAACGTTTTGCCACTAGGCCACCAGAGCTCCCTTCAGATGCTACTTCTCTTGCCAGCTTTTTGAGAAAACACCAGCCAGACTACCTCCCCTAGTGGTTGTAGCATTTTACATTCACCATAGCAGTAAATAAAAATCCCAATCTCTCCACAACCTCTCTAACATTTGTTGTTTAATGGTCATTTTTATATCTTCTTGGGAGAGATGTTTGTTCTTTTGCCTATTTTTTAATTAGTTTCTTTGTTGTTTTCCAAGTTCTGTATATATTTTGAATATTAAACTGTTATCTAATGTATTGTTTTGGAAGTTTTTCTTTCATTCCTTGGGCTATCTTTTTTACTTTCTTGGTAATGTCCCCTGGTGCACAAAGGTTTTTCCTTAGTGAAGTCTAATTTATCAATTTCTTCCTTCTCTTAGATGTTGATTGTGCTTTTTCTATTACATCTAAGAATCCATTGCCAAAAGTTTTGTAACTTGACTCTCCCCTATGCTGTTTTCATTATTTCAGTCTTATATGTTTTTCATGTATTTTTTTCTCTTTTGTTTACTTAAGTTTAATTGGGCGTACATAGGTGGAGTTATTTTTTATATTTATTCTACCTCTTGAATCTCTACAATGGTATTTTTTTAATCAAATTCATGATGTTGCTTAGATGTTACTCTAAGTTCTGCCCCAACTGTTTGTTTGTCTCTTCCTGACAATACAGTTGCATGCATGTTAGACATTTTTATATTATCTGACAGATTTGTGAGACTCTTTATCTTTATTCCTCTTTTCTCTAGTCTTCAGATTATTTTATTTCTCTTGACGCATCTTTGAGTTCACTGGCTCTGCTGTTTCCTATCTATTTATAAACTTGTCATTTTACTTTTCAGTTTAAAAGTAGTTAGTTCTGTGCTTGCTTTGGCAGCACATATACAAAAATTGGAATGATAAAGAGAAGATTAGCACAGTCCCTGTGCAAGGATGACATGGAGATTTGTGAAGCATTCCATATTTTTACAGGACAGCAAATAATAAATATTGGAGAAGATGTGGGAAGATAGGAACTCTTAAACATTGTTGGTGGGATTGTAAAATGGTACAACTACTCTGGAAGGTCATTTAGCATTTCCTCAGAGAGCAGAACATAGAAAATCCATAAGACCCAGCTATTCCACTGCTTGGAAAATACCCCAAGAAAATGAGAAATGAGGTACAAACAGAGACTTGTACACAAGCGTCATTATTCACTATTGCATGAACATGGAAACATCCCAGATGTCCAAGCACAGTCTAATAGATTGAGAAATTATGGTACATTTGCACAATGGAATATTACACAGCATAGAGGACCAATGATTTTGTAAATCACTACCTAACTTGAGAGGGACTGGAGAGCTTTATGCTAAGTAAACTTAGTTCCCTATAGACAAATATCATATAAAACCATAATTACAGAATGTGTATGCCAGGGAGCAGGGGTAAGCTTGAGTGGGGGTAGTGTTAATCATAGGGTCACACAGTTTGATGGGCAGATGAGGTGGGTAAAGGAAAGAGGAAAGACCTAGAGTTAAAAAGAAAGTATACAAACTTTGTAAGTAAACCAGTATAAAAGAAAAAAATTTATTCAAAAAGATTAAGCATAGGGGGGAGGAGTGGGCAGGGAGAAAAAGGCAACAATGAATGAATGGAAATCCAAAATCTCTGTAAATGTTCATTAAAATAAAATTTAAAAAAAAAGATAAAAGCATAGTTCTCATCCTTATCATTTCTTCGCTGAGTTTCCCTGTGTGTTCACTCAGTAAAACAATATTTCTTTTCATTCTTTGAACACCTTTTTATTAATTTTGGGCAACACATTTATAATGGCTTCTTTAAAACCTTTCCCTTCTAATGCCAATATCTGGACTGTTTCACATTTTATTTCTTCCTGCCCTCCTGATTTCTGCTGACTATAGATTGCATTTTCCAGTTTCTTTATATCTAATGATTTTTGTTTGAAAATCACAGGTCATTTTGGAATTTGGGGTAGTTTATTTGAGAGGCTCTGGATATTGTTACCTTCCTTTTAAGAGTGCTGTTCTTTATTTTAATGGGCAGTTTAAATTTCCAGCTGATTATTATGAACTTGTGTGAACTTAATTTTTATACACTGCTAGTGTGGATATGTGGTGAGCTTTGGTGGCCTCACGGTAAAGAGTCATGCTGCCAACTCAAAGGCAGGCAGTCTGAATCCACCAGTTGCCATGTAGGATAAATATGGATAATTTCCTCTCATGTAATTGATAGCCTCTGAGAGCCTGCTGGAGAATTAGCTGTTAGTTGATTCCAACATTACAAGCACATTAACAGCAGTGTAGATGTGTATGTAATTAAGTTTTTCAAGTTCTTCTAACTTGATGATAGTCAATTTATAATCCCTTTGTCCCCTTTAGATCATGTAGGACTGAATTTTAGGTTCTCCTGGTATAGATGTAGATTATGTCTGACTCTAGGATTGTACCCTTATGACATGGTGCCTTCTAGAGTTTTACTTAGCTAGATGCCAGGCTTGTTAACAAGACATTAATAAGATCTCTCCACCGTGGCATTGTTGCAGCTCCGAACTCGCTTCTCACTAGTGCAGTACTCTTCTTCCACCATTGTCGAACCTCTAGTATCTCTCTGCTCCACTTTGCTTTTTTTAGTAAAATTTTATTTTCATTGTGATTTTAACAAACATTTGCAGAGAACTTAGCTTTTCATTTACTCATTGTCTCTGTTCCACTTTCAACCCTATAGCAGCTTGCCATCAACCTAAGTGTTTGGTGTTCTTGGCCAGCACATCACTAGCTGTCACCTGTGTACTCACTGAAGACTCCCACATGCACTTTTGTGCCCTGTCTCTGCGTAATTTATTCCTAATTCCTTATTCTGTAGATGTCAGCCATTTCAGCTGTCTCCTCTTTTGCCATCGGCCTCTTCACCTTAACAGAACTACCATCATTTAATTAAAATCCCATTTTCTGCATTATGATTGGGAAATTGTTACCAAGCAGAAGACTTTATCAAACTCATTTCATTCACTCAGGAATCAGTCTTCTACTCTCATATAAGTGTTGTCCACTGCCTTATATGTTTTTTTTAATATTTTTTAAATTTTTTATTATTTTTGTGTGGTGTACCTTCAAATCGAATCTGACTGGTACAGGAGGAAATTGTCCCTCCTTCCTCGGCAGAGCATCTGGTGGATTTGAACCGTGGATCTCTGGGACTGCAGTGCAGCTTCTTGTGCCTTATATGTTTTATAGCTGTTTATAATGGAAGGAGCTTGGAAGGAGGAGTGGTATCCACTTCTGTAATAGCTTGCCTCCGGAAACCCTATGAACCTGGAGAGAGGATGAAAGGCACCCAAGCGTCGAGGACTCTCCTTCATAGCGTCACTATGAGTCGCCTGCAACTCGACATAGTGGAAGGACGAATCAGTTCTGATTATTGCATTATGGTCAGCAGTAGAAAGTGGCCTATTTTTATGTTTTAATTACAAATTGTAATTACAACTAGTAATTCATACTCTTGGCAATAATGTTAAAATGATAGCAAATAAGTTGATGTTGCACTGTGAAATGAAAAATCAGTAGCATGAATCCACTAGCTGCTTCTCAGGATAAAAATAAGGAGTCTCCTCCTATAAAGATTTACAGCCTCAGAAACCTGATTGGACTGTTGCTGTTGTTTCAAATCATCTTGGCAGCAGTGTTTTTATAGGAAATAACAATA
Organism: Elephantulus edwardii; assembly: GCF_000299155.1. Classification (NCBI taxonomy): domain Eukaryota; kingdom Metazoa; phylum Chordata; class Mammalia; order Macroscelidea; family Macroscelididae; genus Elephantulus; species Elephantulus edwardii. The sequence goes on along the minus strand of NW_006399844.1, from coordinate 12,029,961 downwards.
CAATTCTTTCTTTCCAAAGATAATGCAATTAATTTTGGTAACTACCTTCCCAAATATATATTGTTGTTAACAAGTAAATCACCACACCTCCTCCAAACATATGCCCACAGTGTATTTTTTAATGAAATACAAATGCACACTGTTGTACTTCATTTTTTTGCATAAAATATGTATATATCCATACCATCATTTTTCTTAGTTCCTCATATTCTAGTATATGGATAATTTATTTATCCATCTTTCTATTAATTTTTATTTAGTGATAATCTAATTTTTGCTATTACACATTGTATTGGGATAAATTTCTTTATATTTAAGTCTTTGTACACTTATGAGACTGTTTCTGTAATATAGATTGCTACAAGTATAATTGCTTCATCAAAGGATATGTAATGTTTATTTTGGTAGGTACTGCCCAATTGCCATTGAAAATGGTCATACCAATTTATACATCCACAAAGAATGTGATCTTCACCAACACTCAGTGTTACTATCAAGCATGTTACATTTTCATTAATCAGCTGAGTTAAACAAATGTATCCCACTTTAACTTGGTTTTGTTCACCAGGAGAACAAGGGATCTGGATTTTTACTACCTATACAGCATCAGGATGGATGATGAGGAGATTGAGATTGTACACGGCTTTAGTTTGCTTGGCTCCACAGTCATCACTCTTGGCACCAGTAGCCAGGAAATTAAAAGGCGCATTGCCATGGGAAAGTCTGCTGTTAGGGATCTCTCCAGAGTACTGAAGAGCAATGGTGTCTCCCTGGAGACTAAGGTGCGTTTGATACAGGCCATGGTCTTCACAATCACTTGTTATGCATCAGAGAGTTGGACAATGACCAAGGATAGAAGGAGAATTGATGCCTTTGAGCTGTGGTGCTGGAGAAGTGTACTGAGAATACCATGGACTGCTAGGAAAACAAACAGATTTGTCCTGGAAAGGGTTAAACCGGCTGGCTCCTTGGAGGCAAGGATTCTGAGGCTCCGTCTGACATACTTGGGACATGTTGTGAGGAGAGACCAGTCCTTGGAGAAAGACATCATGCTTGGGAGGGTGGAGGGACAGCGCAGGAGGGGAAGGCCCTCTGTGAGGTGGATTGAGTCAATGACTGGGATAATCGGGATGGGAGTGTCGGAGACAGTGCGATTGGCACAGGACAGAGTAGGGTTTAGGGTTGTTGTACATAGGGTCGCTATGAGTCGCAAGCGACTCGATGGCACATAACAACAACAACAACAACAACAAGCAACCTGAGTAGCCTTCAGCAAATGAATAAACAGAATGAATTACATACATACAGTGGTATACGTACAAGAATAAAGAATAACGATGAGTTTGCAAATGGTGACATGGTATCTCTGGATAATCGGGATGGGAGTGTCGGAGACAATGCGATTGGCACAGGACAGAGCAGAGTTTAGGGTTGTCGTACATAGGGTCGCTATGAGTCGCAAGTGACTTAACGGCACATAACAACAACAACATAGTTCTCTGATTTTTCCTATTTCATTTCCACATTTTCATACTGAGTTATTATTCTTACCAGTACATAGGCATTATATACTATGTTGTTTTTGTTGTGTACCGTCAGATCGGAACCAACACATAGCTGACCCTATAGCAGGTTTTCAGAGGCAGTAAAATTGCACAAAAGGAGATTGCTTTACATGTGTGTGAAATTTGGCCTGTGAATAAAGGAATACTGAACACAAATTGATATATTTGAATTGTGGTGTTGGTAAAGAATATTGAATATACCATGCACTGCCAAAAAAGCAAACACACATGTCTTGGAAGAAGTACAACCGGAATGCATAGAAGCCAGGATGCCAAGACTTTGTCTCATGCATTGAGCTATTTTCAGTCCCTGGACAGAGAAGTCATATTTGGTAAAGTAGGGGGGAAAAATTCACTCACTGCTCTCTAGGCTGGCTGTAGCTGACCTTCTAGGAGATTTTTAGAAGCTGTAAATCACTCAGGAGACAATTGTCCATCTTTCTTCTGCAGAGCCAGTGATGTGCTCACATAAAGAGATTCTGCTTTGGATTAGCAGTGTGAGTACTACTGACAATGCCACCAGAGAAAAGAAATGGATTGACACAGTGGCTGCAGCAGTGGGTTCGAGTATTAGAGGGACGGTGAAGATGACACAGGTCAGGGCAGTGCTTTGTTCTGTTGTATGAGTGGAGTCAACTTGATGACCCCCACTAACAAAAAACAAGTGTTGAAAATCCTGTTATACCTGTGTGTGTAATCCCGTTTGGGGACAGACTTAATTTGTTACCTTAATGAGGTAATGTAGGTGTAGTTTAAAGTCAGTCTCTTTTAAGATATAAAAGAGCTGATCAAGCAAGCAAGCAGTTCAGAGATGGGGGAAGATAGATACCATACCATATGAATATCATCAGAAGACTAGAAACTCATGACCTTCCTCCAGAACAAGAGACCTTCCTCCAGAGCAGGAGAGTGAGAGAAAGCCTTGCCTAAAGCCAGCACCCTGAATTCAGGCATTTAGCCCTCTAAATAGTGAGAAAATAAAACTTTTTGCTAAAGCTATCCACTTGGGATTATTTCTGTTCTAGCAGCACTGGATAACTAATACAGTGACCAAAATAATTAATCTGTAGCTGCCTAAATTAAAATGTTTCTTAATTACTAAGAAACTAAAAAATAACCAGATGAAATTATGTGGAACTTCATTTGTAGTGAATGCTTGTCTAGCAATAGTTCAGTGTTTTTTTTGTTTTGGCTCATGTACATAACTACCCATTAAGTGAAGAAGAGAAACTGTTCTTAATTCTAGATGCAGTGGAAAAACATGGATTGCATATGTGCAGCAAAAAGTTTTGGAAGGTTGGAATGGCACAATGAGTGTAGATTGAGCAATTGCTTCACACTGTGGGGGAGGTGTCCCTTGTTCTTTGCTATAAGGGAACTCCAGAGCTGCCTGAGTAGGGGTTTTCCTTTTTATTTCTTATGTGTCATCTTTAAAATTCCCTTTCTTCTTCCTTGTCATTATTCCCTACTTATTTGTGGAGACTTTTCTTTTTCTCCATGACTCTGGTGGCCTAATGGATAAGAAGTTGTACTGCCAACCCAGAGCCAGGCAGTTCAAATCTACCAGCTGCTCCACAGGAGCAGTAAGATGTGCAGTCTCTTCCCGAGAGGAAGTTTTTCTTTTTCTCTTTTTTTGTCCCCTAAAGAAAGAGATCGTTAACTTGTGTGTCCCCACCTTTGTGACTTTGGTTAAAAGTGTACTTGAACTTGTTTCCTCTGGCTGTGAGTTGCAAGGTTGCTAATGGTTTTGGAGTTTCTGATTCAGCTCAAGTTTAATACTCATCTTCTTTTAGTGTTTGAAATATGTCTTGCTAATCAGCGAGCATTCCCTGATTTCTCAGTAGTAGAATTTTGCAGACTTCTAATGAGTGTTCTGAGGTGTTTCTCTGTTTTACTTTTAATGGTAACATCTCCTGATGAAGATCAGCTTCAGACTTTACTAGTTGTTAAAACCAAACTTCAAACTGAAAGCAGCGGAGCCAGCCAGGAAGAAAGCGCCTGTGCTATTACATAGTGTTACTCCCCTGGCTAGAGAAGAACCCTTGTTTTCTTGATTTTTCCTTCACTTTCGCCTGCTTAGTCACACTTATATTGGATGATACTTAGTAAGCCTGTTTGTGATTCTCTCCTCACCTTTGTGCTGGGGATACCAGGGTCTGTTCACCCTCATCTTTGCTCCTTCTAGAAGAGCAGGAGAAGTAGTTGGGTTAGAGTGCCAGAAAAGCAGAAGTTAAGTATGTGGATTTCGTAGCCTCATGTGTGAGTGTTTGTGGGGCAGGGAACTTCTAATGGAAAACATTTGTGTTGCATCGAAAACAGAGCGAGGCCTGGTTAGAGTCTGTCTGCTCTGTCAGTCTGTTCCTTACCAGCACTAGTCATTGTTCTCCTGGGAGTCTCAGGCATATTGTGGTTTCTTCTGCTCTAGCTATCCTCTCATCTTGCCAGAGTTTTTGTGTCACGGGTGGCCCCATGCACAGTTTGGGGTGAGACTGCAAGGCTGTTGACTAATGGCTGTGAAGGTACTCAAGCCCACATACTGGCTTTGAGACCCTTTCTAGAGCAAGCCTAAGGAGATAGAGAAGGATCCAGCACACACAGAGTAAGAAGCATGCTTAGACATATGCAGATGCTTTCTCGGGCTTTCTTTTTACTTCTAGTAAAGCACAAACTGGGGAAAGGGGGTAAAAAATGGAGACAGAGGCAATGGCTTGCTGTTTGGGCTTGTCATTTCATTTGTAAATGTTTGTAAGGGATGCACCTGGGTGCCTAAGCTTGTCTCTGAAAGGCTGATGTCAGTCAGATTGTGTGGCTGGATCCCCTTTGGGAGATGCAAAAGAGAAAAGTGCTAATTTCCCTGAGGATAGTGTCACTCCAAGATATGAGGAACCTGTAACTTGAGCTGTTTTCGTTTGGTTTTTTTTTCTTTCTGCCTTCTAGTCTCCCTGAAATTCACATTTGTTCATCATTTTTAAAAAAAAGAGGAGGGGGAATCCAATAAAAAAGCAGCAACTCAGTATTTTCAGAGTCCCCTAGAAGGCACTTCACCAATGTGGTTTTCACATTTTCAAGTTTTTGGCTAGTGCATAAGCTTGAGCAGAAATGCTCCTTCCCCTGATAACAATACATTCAGATGCAGGATCAGGAGCGTGTGGATTAAAACCAGACGGTGGATGATTAATACTTTTGCTTATAGAGGTAGACATGGCAGCTTCCTCCATTAAATGAAAAAGCCCTTTCTCTGCATTTGTATTTGTGCATATGCTTACATACTTGTGCTCCTTAAAGGTGAGAGCAAAGAGTTTCTTTAGCTATAGTTTCCCAAGTGCCATTTTCTTCCCGTCGGAATATCTAAGAGATACTACTAAACGGACTTTGGTGACAAAGTTGAAGGGTTCTGTGAAGTTAGGTATCTGAAGATAAGCCCTACCAAGGTGGGAGAGGAATATATTCTCTTTTTACAGCTCTCCAGTTGCCACCATCCACATATCTATCTGTACCAGACCTACCTGTTCCCTGTGGTCAAGTAACTTCATAAGATACAATTTTCCTTTAAAAATACTGTCATGTTGAAAGTGCTAAAAATGTTTAAAGAAACGTTATTATTACAGATATACTCTCTATATATGGACTATCCCCCCTCCCTTACTCATGAAAGCATGATCAATTTCTTGGATTGACCTCTTAATTGGAAGTTGATAGGTGTTTGTTTATTTATTATTAATAGTGTTAAAAATGTGTTTTAAGATTTACTTTGATTAGATTTTTACCCATTTGCCCATTCTGGCGAAGAGGCCCCCAGTTATCCTTTGTGTCTAAAATTGCATACTCTTTACCCCTTTTGAAACAAAGACCTCTGCCCAAATGAAATAGGAAATAACAAGACAGGAGAAAAACCAGACTGGAACTTGGTATCTTTTTATTTGTATAAAACAGGTTACATTGTCTGCAACAATGAAAAGGTTTTTTTGGTTTTTTTTCTATAATTGTATTTTATTAATTTTCATAAACATTTACAGAGATTTGGGGTTTCCATTCATTCATTGTTGCACTATTCTCTCTACCCTCCTCCCAGTTTGTTCTGGTCCAAATGCCACAGTGCTTGTCAAAGCCAGTTCTGATTAATCTCCTTTGTCAGTGTGTCCTTTGCCATTCCCTATC
>NW_006399844.1:12021955-12022843 GCF_000299155.1 Elephantulus edwardii | reverse complement strand
CATGATCCACCTTGAGTTGGTTTTTGTGTATGGAGTGAGGTGTGGGTCTTGCTTGAGTCTTTTGCAGATATTTTTCCAATTTTGCCAACACCAACAATGAAAAGTTTTGAGGACAAAGGACATAAAGTTAGTTTTATGCCAGCAGAAATCTGGATCTCTTGTAATTTCCTGGTGAGAGTGAGCTCGACTCTGCCCTGTCACACTCTAGTAATCCTTAGTAATCCCCAGTCACAGCATGGAATCATTGTCCTCCAATTTACACTGTTTCCTTCAGACCATCGGAGTCTTAATAAATGCCATGAGGTTGATTCTGACAGAAATCACTCTGTGTACAGCAGAAGGGGACACTGTCAGGTGGTGCAACAACTTCACATTCATCCTGTGTTGGTAGCCCATTGTTGTAGCCACTGTGTCAGTTCATCTCATTGACCATCTTTCTCTTTTTCACTGGCCCTCTATCAAGCAAAATACTCTTCTTTATAGGCTGATCCCTCCTGAATGCATGTTCAAACTACATGAGACTACTCATCCTAGCTTCTAAGGGACATTCTAGCTATATTTCTTCCAAGACAGATGTGTTTGTTTTTCTGATATTCTATGGTATGTTCAGGGAGCTCTGGTGGCCTAGTGGTAAGAAGCTGTGCTACAATCCCAAAGGTACACAGTTTGAATCCACCAGCTGCTTTGCTGGAAAAGGGTGGGCAGTCTGTTCTTGTGCAGTTTACTGCCTCTGAAAACCTGCTGGCGGCTCAGCTATGGGTTAGTTCCATCTTGAAGGTTGTTTGTTATTATTTGCCGTTGAGTCGCTTGCGACTCATAGCGACCCTATGTACAACAGCCCTAAACCCTGCTCTATCCTGTGCCAATCTCACTGCCTCTGACACATCC
>NW_006399844.1:11979722-12018694 GCF_000299155.1 Elephantulus edwardii | reverse complement strand
ACTCTGAAGATTGCACTGGAACGTAGAGAAGCCAAAGCACAAGGAAGAATCCAAGACACTAAAGAGCTGAACAGAAGATTCCAAAAGGCAGGACAGAATGACAAAGCAAAATACTACAATGAAATGTTCGCGGAGCTAGAGTCGGAAAATCAAAAGGGCCGAACTCGTTCAGCATTTCTTAAGCTCAAAGAACTGATCTTGAAGGTACACAATAATAAAAACATGGTATAGCTTAGAGTTTTCTATCAATTACCATTTGATTCAAACTTATCAGTTCTTCAGTTTTCTTTATTCAGTTGTCCCCCTTTTGCATGTGTATGAAGTAAATAAAAATTTTAGCCAAGTATACCTTAATCTTTAAAATGATATCTTTGCTTTTTTAAGAGTTTAAAGAGGATTTTTTGCAGATAATTTGCCAAATACAAAGCATTACTTCATTTCTTGACTTCTTCTTCCGTAGGTATTCCTTGTGGATTCATGTAAAATTAAATCAATCACAACTTTATTTTTCTCCATTTATCATGATGTTGCTTATGGGCCCAGTTGTAAGAATTACCCTTTCTTTTATGTTGAAGTATGATCTGTTTTGAAGTTTGTTATCTTTGATCTTCATCAGTAAGTACATCTAGTCCTGTTCACTTTGAACAAGCGAGGTTGTGTGTCATCTGTATATATGGCAAATTGTTAATGAGTCTTCCTTCAATCCTGATTGCCTTGTTCATCTTCAAGTAGTACAGCTTTGATTATTTGCTCAGCATATTGATTAAGTATGGTGAAAGGATACAGCCTTTTCCTTATTTTAAACCATACTTGTATTCCTTTCTTCTGTTTGAATAACTACCTTTTGCCATCAGTAAAGGTTCTGCATGAGCAGAATTAAATGTTCAAGAATTCCAATTCTTCACCTTGTTATCCATACAGTTTGTTATAAGTCATACAATTGAATGAATTACTTCCTCAGAGACAACTCACTGTTAACAACTTATAAAACCCCTCTAGGACTGCCCTGTTAAACTTTCAAGGCTGTGAATCTTTACAGGAACAGACTGATGGATTTGAACTGTTGGCTTTTTTCATTGCCTATCACTTGTTCCACAGTGATAACAGGGCCCCTTCCTCAGAGTAAGGTTGTTTATTTTTGTATTGGCATGTACAAAGTAAAATTCACTCTTTGGCCTGCAGTTTTGACAAATACATTCATTTATCATCATCACAATTAAAGACAGAGAGCAACTCCATCCCTCCCCCCCCAAAAAAAATCCCTTTAGTTAAACAGCCATTCCCACCATCCCAGTCTCTGGTAAATTCTGATCTCTTTTTTTATTCTTGTAACTTTGCATTTCCCAGAATGTCATAGAGAGTCTTTTGAGTCTGGCTACTTTCACATAGTATCATAGTTTTCTAATGTTGCTGTAACAAATGCCACAAGTGACTGGCTTTAAAGAACAGAAATGCTCATTTGAAAGATTTTAGAGGTTAAAAATCCAAATCAGGATCTTAGCCATGTTGACTCCTTCCTTCTTGGTAGCTTTGGCCTTGGTTTTCTTGGCAAACCTCACATGGCATCTGTCTTCCCTCATACATGCATGTCTGTGACTAATCTGTTTATAATTCAGAGGTGATTAGATTTAGAACCCACCCTACTTAACACACATATAATTAATGTAACAAAGAAAACCCTGTTTCCAAACTGGATTGCATCTACAGGTATAAGGAGCTAGGATTTCAACACATACTTGAGTTCAATCCATAATACATAATAACAAAAGATTTTTATATTCTTCTACATTGTTGCATGTATCATCATTTTCCTTTTTTTTTTCCTTGTTACATAGTAGTGGTATTCCATTCTATGAATATACCACAGTTTATTTTATTCCTTCACTAGGTGATGAGCATTAATTATGTTGTTTCCTGTTTGGGGGAGCTCTGGTGGCTTAATGGAAAGGAGTCGCACTGCTAACTGAAAGGCATGCTGTTCCACTAGCTGCTCCAGGGGATGAAGATGGACAGTCTACTCTCATGTGATTACTGCCTTTGAAAACTTGCTGGAGGGTCAGGTATGAGTTGGTTCCAACTCCATGGTATCATAGCAATAACAATGACATGGATAGAGTTGATAGATAGTCATGTTTAGGTTTGTCTGTGAACTTAACTGTCTTCATTTCTCTTGAGTAAATAAATACCTAGGAACAGAATGAGTTGGGAGCTCTCGTGGTGTAGTCCCAAACAAGTTGCACTCTAACTCTAAGACCCACTTCTCTGGTGATTTGAGTCTACTAGTGGTGCCATGGAAGATCGACAGACTCCTCCTGTGTGGTTTGCAGCCTCAGAATCCCAGTTGGAGGGTCAGCAATGAGTTGGAACCAGCTCCACTGCAGTGAGCTTGAGTTGAGAATTAGTGGATATACGACAAGTTTATTTAAATTTGTAAGAAATTGTGTTTTATAATGGCTATTCCACATTGCATTCTCAAGTTGGTCTGTGTCCTTGTCAGCACTTGGTAAACTCAGTTTTTTGGTGTTCTGTTTAGCCATTAACTATCTCATTGTGGTTGGATTAACATTTCTCTGATAGCTAGGGATGTTAAGCGCTTTTTCATGTCTTTAACTTGCATATACATATTTTTGTTGAAGTTTATACTTAGATGATTTGCCTATTTTTAATTGGATTGTTTGATGTCTTACTAAGTTTTAAGAATTCTTTATATTCTGAATTCAGGTTTTTGTCAAGATACATATATTCTGTAAATACTTTCTCTCAGTCTGTGACTTGTCTTTTCACAGATTGAGCTTTGAGTGATTAAATGCTGAGAGCTATAGCTTTCTGATTCTCTTGGTAGAGAAAAGTGGAGAAATTGAAACCTTAGTCAGCAGAAAGATGTGAGGACCACCCCTTTTGAAGGTGTTTATTTAAATAAAAGAGGAGAATGAGGAGCATGCCAAGATTGAGTTGTGCAGACAGATGTCTGACGTGTTTTTTCCAGTGCTCCCCTCTTTCTTGCCCCCAGTGGTGTAGATTCTGGGCTCTTACCTTCAACTGGATTCTTTAGTTCCAGCCATCACTCCAAAACCATTGAGGCCTCTCCAACTCTGGCAAACTCCAACAGAATACCTGAGAGGGCAGGCTAGTTTCTTGCCTAGAGAATGTTCCAGACTAAAGTAGTTTTTTGATAAGTAATAATTCCCAAGCCCTAAAGTGATAGCCTCCAAGGAGTCACTGGCTTTGAAGAGCTCCTTTCATCTCTAGCCGGACTCTTTTCCAAACAAGCATCGGCAGAGCCGAGTCAGGGTTCTGCCACACAGGGTTCTGCCATGAGAAGCAAATTGGCAGCAAGAGGCAGCCCCCTGAGGCAATGGAATTCAGTTCTCAGAACATACATTAAATGTGGATGAGATATTTATTTATCATGAGACTCTTTCATGTTTCATGGAATGCTTTCCACAGAGCAGCCCACTCAGGTGCAAAGGAGAAAATATGACCTTCCCCATTGGACAGAATTCAAGAGAAGATGTTACGTGGAATCTTATCACTTTAATTGCCTTTTGAGATGTTTGTCTTCAGTATCATTTGCCACTGGCTAGCTGTGATCGGAGTTTCTCTCTGTACAGATGATCTGTGTCACTGACACTGCATGTGATGGTCAGAAGAGTCTTGGAGGTCTGTCCATTTCTCTGGGATAATGGAGTATGCTCAGTGCTTCATGGCCTCTGACCCCTGTACAAGTGATGTGTCCAGAGAAGAATTTCTGACCCTTCACTAATCTCAGTTATTTGAATGCCTTTTTATAAACAAGGCAACATCTTTAAGGCATGCTTACAACTTCTTTTTCTGTTCATGAGGCACAAAGTTCTCACTTTACTAAGAACAAATAAATCCAGTTGAAGATAAAACTGTAACACAGAATAATAGTTCAGACTTTTGAAACAGAGGGAGGGGTTAAAAACAAGTTCTGCAATAAATCTGCAAGTGTGGAATCTAAGGGAAATGATCCCATCTGGAAAACTGTAGCAGTGGTGCCGGGGCTGGTTTGTGGAGCGGTGAGGACTGTGGAGTGAAAAAAGACCCTGCAGTCTTGAAAGATGACAGACTCCTTAATTGATGTCCATTTCAGCTGGTGCTGTGCCAGCTTATGTTGGCCCTAGTCCAGCGTTCTGTAATTTGGGATCCAGGTGTGAAGCATTTTTGTTCCATCTTGTTCCCCAGCACCTACAGAAGCCTCACGCATCTCACTTGAGGCAGCAGCACTCTGTAGGAAACAGATGTACAGGTAGAGGTGGAAGGAAGTGTCACAGCTGGGTTATGGATATTAAAAAAAAAATCCCCTGTACTCCTGTGAGCTCTGCGTTTTAGAGTTGGGCAAGTTTCACAGCCTCAGTGTAAGGTGTGACTACCAAGTACTGTCATTAAAATAGTTCTCAGTTGTGATTGTTGAAAGCATATTTCTTTATTTTAGAATTATACTTTGTAGAGCAATCACGATTTGCTTTCTGTCTGACTCTGGAAACAGCAAATGCCAGTATAAAGGACATCTCAAGGTGGTCAGTAGAGATGGGCCAGTCACTTACAACAAGCAAGGGCCAAAGAACATAACCATCCTAAAGCAACAACCCTTGAATGAGCATTGAGATACTGAAATTTTGAAGAACACAGTGGAGAACACCAGCACCAGTCATCTAGTGCATGGACATTAGGTCTTGATAGATAGTAGGGATACATATAGTTGGCCTAGAAGACAGCCTTCCCAGAGTTCAACCTGTGTTCTTCCTAGCCCTCAGGCTAAACTGAACATTAAAGAATGGACACCTCTACATTTCAAGATTATAAAACATGAGCAAGATCCTCCCTATGAACACAGAACTTAAATGTTGGAACTGTTGCTTTGCCATTGGCTTATGTTTTAATAGAAGGCAAATTATAGCCTTCTAGGAGTTGACACTGACTCAACTCTTTCCTTGAGGCTCTAACCCATAAGCTAACAACAAAGAATTTTTTTTATCACTCCTTTCTTTAACTCAAAATCTCATATGGAGAGCTGAGAGTCATTGACCCTAAGAATCAGGCAGTGATGTCAAAGAATGCCTACAAGTCTAACTCAGACACCTTTTATTCAGATGTACAGAGAAGTCATCAGTTCACTGGCAGCATTTAATCTTTTTTCTTGCTTATGGTGTTAATATTAGAGGCTGATGACAATTCAAGAAGGAGTGAAGAATTCTGAAGGGAGACATTCCTCTAATGAAATTTCATTCTTTAAAACAAGCTCGTTCTGTTAAGCAATAAAATGTTGGACATTTGACTGCCTGAGCATTAACTTTTCCTTTGAAAAAAGGGCGTGCAGGGTGGAATATGGAAGTGTCAAATGATGCACTCTAACCTTGACTCTGCTGTATGCAAGTTGTGTGGCCTTGGGCAATTCATAGAACCTCTCCGGGATTCGGGAAGGAGTCCTGGAACAACCAGACCCAAGTCAGAGAGCTGTTGTGAGGACAGAACGAGAGCAGTGTGATTTGTGAAAATACTTTGTAAAGAGTTACAAAAACACAATAGAGATATTGTCATTTTGGGCTATTAAATTTACTTTTCCTCAAATTATTTATGAAACCTGAAGGTAAGACATACTTATTCTTTTTGTCTTCAACCAAAGACTTAATTTCTTTGGTTAGTCTGAGAGATGAGCACAGAGGTGATCTTACTTTTCTTACTATTACCTGTCTGGCATCGATTCTTCTCTGAATTCAAGGAAGGGTCAAAGTCCTTTGACATTTGATTCGAGCTTGAAGGGGGCTTGTACCATCTCGATTATCCCAATTGCCCATTTTTCTGCTTCAGTTCAAAATGGGATAACAACAATAAGTTTTCCTTCCTATGGCTGCTGATCCAAAGCTGTTAGATATATCCACACACATATATTTGTTGTTGTTGTTGTTGTTGTTGTTGTTATTGTTATTGTTATGTACCGTCAAGTTGCTTGCAACTCATAGCAACCCTATGTGCAAGAGCCCAGAATCCTGCTCTATGCTGTGCCAACCTGACTGTCTCTGACACACTCACTCCCACCACCCCCATTACAGAATTGATCCATCTGATCGAGGGTCTTCCTCTCCTAAGCTGTCCCTCCACTCTCTCAAAGATGATGTCCCTCTTCAAGGACCAGTCCCTCCTTGCAATATACCCAAAGTATGTCAGACAAAGTTTCAGAATCCTTGACTCCAAAGTGCAATCCGGCTTCACCCTCTCCAGGACAAACCTGCTTGTTCTCCTAGCAGTCCATGGTATATTCAACACTCTTCTCCAGCACCACAGCTCAAGGGCATCAAGTCTCTTTCTGACATTCCTACTCACTGTCCAACTCTGGGATGCATAGCACATAATTGTGAAGACTATAGCCTGGATCAGGCACACCTTAGTTTCCAACCTGATGTTGTTCTTCAGTACTCTTGAGAGGTCCTTGACAGCTGGTGTTCCCAATGCAATTTGTCTCTTGATTTCCTGGCTGTTGTTACCAAGAGTGTTGACTGTGGAGCCAAGCAAACTAAAACTGTTAACTATCTCAATCTCTTCACCATCCATGCTGATGCTGCTGAGGATCATTGTTTTCTTGATGTTGAGCTTCAGTCTGTATTGAAGGCTGCAGTCCTTGACCTTCTGCAGCAAGCACTTCAGGTCCTCCTCAGTTATGAATAAAAATTTGTAATATATTTTTGTCTCTGAGTTCTCTTTCTTACTGTTACTGTTGAGGAAACCTATTGATTTTTGAATATTGATATTATATCCTGCCACTCAACTAAATTGACCTATTAACTCTAACAGTTTTTTTGTTGAGTCTTTGGGGTTTTCTATGTACACTATCATATCATCTGCATATAACGACAGTTTAACCATTTCTTTGCCAGTCTGGATGCTTTTTCTTTCCTTCTCTTGTCGTATTGCCCTAGCAAGTACTTCCAATACAATACTGAAAAGAAGTGGTGACAATGGGCATCCTTATCTGGTACCTGTTTGCAAGGAAAATGTTTTTCGTTTTTCTCCATTGAGAATGATGTTGGCTCTTGGTTTAGCATATATACTTTTCACTATGTTAGGAAATTCCCTTTCATTCCAATTTTGCTGAGTGTCTTCATCAGGAAGGATTGTTGGATTTCGTCAAATGCCTTTTCTGCATCAATTGCTAAGATCATATGGTTCTTGTTAGTTACTTTGTTAATATAGTGAATTACGTTGATTGTTTTTCTTATGTTGAACCATCCCTGCATACCTGTTATGAATTCAACTTGGTCATGGTGAATTATATTTTATATGTGCTTTTGGATTCTATTGGCTAGGATTTTGTTAGGAGAACTCAGAGAAGGAAGTAAAGAAAGCAATACCATTTACAGTAGACAACCACAAGTTGAGATTCTTGGGAGTGAACCTAACTAGAGATACAAAAGACCTATTTTAAGAAAACTACAGAGCATTTCTGGAAGACACAATAAAAGACCTAAATAAATGGAAAAATGTGTCCTGTTCAAGGATAGAAAGAGTCAGTAAGGTGAAAATGACAGTCCTGCCAAAAGCAGTCTACATGTTCAATGCAATCCCAATCCAGATACCAAATTAATTTTTCAAGAAGATTGAACAGGAAATTATAAAATTTATTTGGAGAGACAAGAGACCCCAAATAAGCAAAACACTTCTGAGAAACAAAAATGAGCTTCGAGGCATAGCACTCCCTGACCTCAAAACCTACTACACAGCAGTGGTAACTAAAACAGCATGGTACTGCTTCAATCACAGGCATATAGACCAATGGAACAGAATTGAGAAGCCAGAAATAGACCCAGCTATCTAAGGTCAACTGATATTCGACAAGGAAATCAAAGCTATCAAATGAGGAAATGATAATCTTTTCAACAAAGGGTGCTGGCAAAACTGGACTTCCACCTGCAGAAAGCTGAAACAGGATCCATGTCTCACATCATATACAAAAATCACCTCAAGGTAGATCAGAGACCTCGGAGTAAAGCCCAAAGCCATAAGGTGCGTAAGAGACAAACTGGGTGCAACCACTATGGAAAGCAGTATGGCACTTCCTCAAAAAGTTGGAAATAGAAATACCATTTGACCCAGCACTTCCACTGCTGGAAATATACCCTAAAGAAACCAGAACTGCTACCCAGCAGATATATGCACACCCATGTTTATTGCAGCTTTATTCACAATAGCAAAGAGATGGAAACAACCCAGGTGACCATCAACAAACAAATGGATAGAGAAGCTGTGATATATTCACACAATGGAATACTACACTGCATTGAAAAAAAAAAAGAACTCATGAAATATTATACAAAATGGGTGACTCTGAAGGACATTATGCTGAGTGAATTATCTCAGTCACAAAAGGACAAATACTGCATAGTTCCACTGTTGTAAAACGGGACTGACATCGGGGTTGGGGAGAACTTAAGAAGCGATAAATAATGTATATTGCATTGAAACAGATGAGGGAGGGAACTGTTTAAAAGGGATAGATGATTAGGTATTATTATCATGGTAGGAGTCCAGAATGAAGGCTGCATGGTGGAGTGGACTTGGGGGAGGGATTGTATAACAATGAAAGAATTTTTCTTTTACTTTTCTAAGAGAAGAACGAACTAGGGGAGAGGGGTGGGCAGGGAGAAAAGTGCAACAATGAATGAATGGAAATCCAAAGTCTCTGTAAACTTCCATTAAAATAAATAATAATAATTTTTTTTTTTAAAAAGAGACAAACTAGAGCTTAGAAGCTCTAGTCCAGTGTATAAAGAGACTACCAAATGCAACCAGAAATGCACAATCTAAAGAGGATAAAACTGATGCATGGGACCTTTTAAAGATTAAATCCTTATGCACATCAAAAACTTCTTCCAAGAGGGTGAAAAGAATACCTATAGACTGGGAACAAACATTTAGTAATACCATCTCAGACAAGAGTCTTATAACAAAATTTTACACAATACTCCTGGGCCTCCACAAGAAAAAGACTGATAACCCGATTACAAAATGGGCAAAAGACATGGAAAGAATTTTCATAGAGGAAGATATTCGAAGGGCAAACAAACACATGAAGAAATGTTCCAAATCACTGGCAGTAAGAGAGATGCAAATCAAAACCACAGTGAGGTACCATCTCACTCCAGTAACAGTGGCAAAGTTTAACAGGGCAGCAAGTAATAGATGTTAGAGAGGATGTGGTGAGAAAGGAACTCCTATACATTGTTGGTAGGATTCTAAAATAGTGCAACCATTCTGGAAGGCAGTTTGACGTTCCTCAAAAAGCTGAATATAGAAATTCCATATGACCCAGCTGTTCCACTGTTTGGAATATACCCTGAGAATATACAAACTGAGGCACAAACTGAGATTTGTACACCAGTGTTCACAGCAGGATTATTCACCATTGCAAGAACATGGAAGCAGCCCGATTGTCCAACCACAAACAAATGGATTGAGAAATTATGGTACATTTACACAATGGAATACTATGCACCATGCAGGAGCAATAACTTTGTAAACTATTTCCTAACTTGGGAGGGACTGGAGAGCATTATGCTGAATGAACTAACTCAGTCCCACAAGGGTAAATAGTGTATAAAACCGTTATTGTAGAATGAGTGTAAGGATCCAGGAGGGTGGGAGAAGCTGGAAACAGAGGGATGTGGATGTGCAGGAGGAGGGGGAGATTAATCATTGGGTTATGCAGTTTGATAGGTGGGGAGGGTGGGGGAAATTGAAAGAATTTGTTTGAATTTGTATTTGAGTTTTGTAAATAAACTAATGGAAAAAAATAATGATGGCAAGAAAAAGCTATTGGTAATATATAATTGAATATGCTATACAAAAATAGTCCCCTCACTCATTATTGTCAGGCCAAAACCAACTCATAATTGACCGTACTTTCAGTTTCCCAGGCTGTAAATCATGTGAGAGGAGATCGCTGACCTTTCTCCCACGGAGTAACTGATGAATTCAGAGTGCCAGAGAAGGATGGCTTTTGAGTTAACAGTTACTGACTTGCTACTGACTATGCCACTAGAACACTATAGATTTTCCCCAGTACATGACATATTTGAGTTACAGTGAACCACACTTAAGACCGTCTGTTAGGGGCTTTTTTTTGTTTCTTCTCCTTAGTAAATCTGTTCTGAGTATACTGTTGGACTGTGTAATTTGCTAATATCTTTCTCACATACTCAAAGATTGAATTTATAAAGACTGATAATAAAAGGTAATAAGGACAATTTTTTAAAAAATATTCTGCTTATATTGGAGCTGATGTTAAACAGAGTCTGGAATGGAACCATGTGGTAATTTTAGGACAACCTGTGTGCACTTTTCCTTTGAGTACTTCAACAGAATGCATCTCTTACAGGCATAGAGATTTAACTTCTTTATAAATTGCATGAGGCAGTTTAATTAATGCATTGTTACTTCTGAATTGTACAAATTATCTCACAGTGCATGCCTGATCCATTTTTGTTCCAAGAACTAAGAACATACTCTCAGGGAAGTCGAAAGGCTTCTGTCTAAGAAAGAAACTTGTATTTACTTTTGTTTGTTTGTGTTTTGTTTTAAATTTCATAGCTTCACTTCAAATGGCATACTGATTTCTGAAGAGCTGTGTGGATCTTCTGACTTAATGTTTTTCTCCCTTTAAGTATTCTTTACCTCTCTCTTAATTTTTCCAAATATTGGTTCCGAAAGCACGGAGTACTATAGTAATATCTATCTGTGTTGACTGTGCAAGGCATTTGACTGTGTGGACCACAACAAACTTGTGGCCAACTCTGAGAAGAATGGGAATACCAGAACACTTAATCATGCTTATGTAAAACTTGTACTTGGACCCGGAGGCAGTCGTCAAAACAAAGAAAAGGAATACTGCATAGTTCAAAATTGAAAAGGGTTTACACCAGGATGTGTCCTATCTCCATACCTTTTCAATCTATATGCAGGACAGATTATCCAGGAAGCTGGGCTCTATGAGGAGAAATGTGGCATCAGTACTGGAGGAAGACTTACCAACAATCTGTGTTATGCAGATGATGATAACCTTGCCTTCTGAAACTGAGGACGACCTGAAGTGCTTGCTGCAGAAGGTCAAGGACTGCAGCCTTCAACATGGATTGAAGTTCAGTATCAAGAAAACAAGGATTCTCACCACTGGGCAGTTGGCAGCATTGTGATGGATGGTGAAGAGATTGAGATTGTTAACAGCTTTAGTTTGCTTGGCTCCACAGTCAACATTCTTGGTACCAGCAGCCAGGAAATTATAAGACATATTGCATTGGGAAAGTCTGCTGTCAGCGACCTTTCGAAAGTACTGAAGAGCAATGATGTCAGTCTGGAGACTAAGGTGTGCCTGATAAAGGCTATGGTCTTTGAAGTCACTTGCATCAGAGAGCTGGACAGTGACTAGGATGATAGGAGAGTTGATGCCTTTGAGCTGTGGTGTTGGAGGAGAATATTGAATATACCATGGACTGCTAAGACAACAAACAGGTTCATCCTGGAGAGGGTGAGACCAGGTTGCTCCTTGGAGGCAAGGATTCTGAGGCTTCATCTGACCTACTTTGGATATGTTGCAAGGAGGGACCAGTCCTTGGAGAGGGATGTCATGCTTAGGAGGTTGGAGGGAATGCACAAGAGAGGAAGACTCAATGAGATGGATTAATTATTTGACTGAGGTAATGGGGGTAGGCGACTCGATGGTATATAACAACAACAACAAGCACAGACAAATAGTACAGCTAATATTGAGAAGAATGAGAATCCTAGAACAATTAATTGTTGATAAATCTTAAGATCAAGTAGCTGTTATCTGAACAAAGCAAGAGAACACTGCATGGATGTGTGTAAGGGATGTGTCTTTTCTCCATAACTTTTCAATCTGTATGCTAAATAAATAATATTCTATTTGTGAAGCTGGACTCTGTTAAGAGAAATGTGGCATTAGGATCAGAGGAAGACTCATCACCAGCCTGCAGATGACACAACCTTCCTTGTGTAAAGTGAGGAGGACTTGAAACACTTGTTCTGAAGATCAAGAATGACAGCCTTTGGTATGGATTACATCTCAACATCAAAAAACAAAGGCCCTCACCATGGAGCTAACAGTCAGTATCATGATAGATGGAGAAAGGTTTGAAGCTGTAAATTATTTCATCTTGCTTGGATCAGCAGTCAATATCTTTGATACCAGCAGTCAGCAAATCCGGAGACACATTGCATTGGCCAAGCCTGCTGTCAGGGACCTCCCCAAAATACCTAAGAGCAAAGATAACTGTTTGAAGTGTACCTGATTCAGGCCATGGTCTTCTCCTTAGTCAAATAATATGCATCAAAGAGCTGAACAGTGAATAAGGATGGCAGAAAAAGAACTGATGCCTTAGAGTTGTGGTGCTGGAGAAGACTACTGAGTATCCCATGGACTGCCAAAATAATAAGTAGATATGTCTTGGAGAAGGTGTGGCCAGAAGGCTTCTTGGCGGCAGATTACAAAGCTTCATCTCTCATACTTTGGATTCTTACCAGTCAAAGCTGTTCTTTTGAAAGAGACATCCTATTTGGAAAGATGGAGGGTCAGCAAGGAAAGGAAGACTGCTAGTAAGATGGATTGACACCATGACTCCAGCAGTGGTCTCAAGTGTTTAGGGATAATGAGGATGGCACAGGTTGGGCAGGGTTCATGTCTGTTGTTGAGTGGGTCATTATGAGTCATACTTTTTTTTTACCTGAGCTCTTCCTCTTTATTAAATAATGTCCAATTAGGTTTCTCTTATCCAGACCACTGAAATGGTTCCATCAAGGTCACTAATGATCTATTTATCAACAGCTTTTGGCAAAGATCTTCACTTATTCTCCATTATTACACTTTCTTCACTTGACAACATCCCATGTTCCTTTTTCTTACCTCACTGGTTGCTCTTCTAGTCACTCAGTTTCCTAGGGTGATCCTGTTGTTCTCACTACCCACTTTGAAGTGACCTAGGGATGACTCATACTTTTTAAAAAAAAGTTTTATTTATCCATTGTTGCATGTTTTCTCCCTCCATCTCTCCCCCTCCCCTAGTCTACCCCAGAATGCCCCCCTTGTTCCAGATTGTTCTCAGACATATAATGCATAATCATCTATTCCTTTCAGGTAGTTTTTCTCCTCATCTTTTCAAATCCAGTGTTCATTATGTAGCCATTCTTTCCCCATTCCCTCCCCAGCACTCCCATATCTGCTCTATTTTGTAATAGCAGTGTTATGCAGTATATATGCTTTCATGACTGAGATATTTCATTTAGTATAATAGCCTCAAAGATCCCCATGCTGTTTCATTTTTTCAGTGTGGCAAAGTATTCCATCATGTTACTGTATCATAGTTATTCTATTTATTTGTGTGTTGATAGGCACTTGGATTGCTTTCATCTCTTTGCTGTTGTGAATGATATCATAGTAAATGTAGGTTTGCATATATCTGTTTGAGTTGCAGCTCTGGTTTCTTTAGGGTATATTCCCAGTATTGGAATTGCTGGGTCAGTTAGTATTTCTATTTCCAACTTTTTGAGAAAGCACCAGACCGCTTTCCGTAGTGGTTGTACCATTTTATAGTCCCACCAGGAGTGAATATAAGCGTTTGTTGTTTGCTACTCTGTTGAATTTTGCTATTAATGTTGGGTTGAATTGACATCTCATAGTTGTTTTGAATTGCATCTCTCTGCAAGCTAGGGATTTTTTACATTTCTTCATGTATTTGTTTGCCATCTGAATATCTTCTTTGGTGAAGGGTCTGTTCTTGTTCTGTGCCCATTTTGTGATTGGATTGTTTACCTTTTTGTGTGAAGGTGCTAGAGTAGTCTGTAAGTTTTAAATATAAGTCTCTTATCAAATATGTCATTGCCATTTTTTTTTCTAGTCTGTGAGTTTCCTTCTTACGCTGTTAGAGAAGTTTTTTGATGTGCATAGGGATTTGATTCTTAAAAGGTACCATTCGTCTATTTTATTCTCTCCTGGTTGTATGTTTTTTGTTACGCTTGAAAATTTGTTCCTGCTTTGTGTTAGGACTTCTAGAGTTGTTCCTAACTTTTCTTTGATGAATTTTATAGTCTTTGGTTTTATTTCTAGGTCCCTGATCCACCTTGAGTTGATTTTTGTTTAAGCTGATTTCTGGGTTCTTGATACTATTCCATTGATCTGTGTGTCTCTTGCTGTACCAATGCCATGCTGTCTTGACTACTACAGCTGTGTAGTAGGATTTGGGATCAGGAAGTGTGATCTACCTTGTTTCTCTTTTTCAGTAGTGTTTTGCTTATTCAGTGTCTCTTTCCATTGCAGATAAAATTGAAAATTGCCTTTTCCATCTCATTGAAGAATGGAATTGGTATCTGTATTGGGATTACATTGAACTTGTAGATTGCCTTTAAGAGAATTGTCATTTTTTCTTTCTTTCTGTCTTATTTTTTTTTGGGGGGGGGAGGTGTACCTTCAAATCAGATCTGACTGGTACAGGAGGAGATTGTCCCTCCTTCTCCAGCAGAGCATCTGGTGGATTCGAACTGCAACCTCTGGGATTGCTGTGCTGCTTCTTGCCACTAGGCCATTTCAGAGCTCCCTTATGTCATTTTCTTGATACTGAGTGTTCCTGTTCATGAGGATGGTATATTTTAACATTTCTGTGAGTCATAGTGGACTTGACAGCATCTAGTAAACAACAAGCACAGGCATATATGATGATGAAAATTTTTATTAATGGGCTGTGAAATTACATACTCACCATGTTAAGCATTTTACATGCCCTATTTCCTTTTATCCTTACAACAGACTTGTGAAGATATTCCTACAATTAAGAAATTAAAGCTTGTCTTATACAAATCATACTTTTACTGAGTACCATAAATAGGATAAGAACCTAGGTTCTCCTAAATCAGAAATCTGTTACCTTGAACATTTTATTCTTTTTTTTACAAAAAAAAATCTCAAGAAAATTGTTAGATCTACACATATTCGTAAGGGAAGATAGCCAGGACATGTTGCTTAGGTTAAAAAAAGACTTAGTTACAGAAGAGAATACATGACATAGTTGCATTTTTGCTCGTAAAAGAAGAGAAAAACAAAAAGAAGTTTCTCAGGCATAGAACTCATTGTCATCCAGTCAGAACCAACTCATAGCTGACCCTCCACTGGGTACGGGAACTGTTGGTGAATTCAAACCACCAGAAAGGTATGATCTTGGGGTTAACAGTGCAAGTTCCTACAGTCTGAGCCACCAGAGTTCTCTGGGGGTAGAAAGAAATGAGATAGCTACATATAGATCTGTGAAGATAAAGATAGAAGAATATAATTGCTGTTGAGTTTGTTCTAACTCCTGGCAGCCCTTTGTAGAACTGTTTACTCCATAAAGTTCTTAAAACTGTTACCTTTTAGAAGTGTATTATCAGGTCTGTCTTCTGAAGTGTTTATGCATGGGTTCAAAATGCTTTTGGCTAACAGTTTAGCATCTAACTGTTTATACTCCCAAACTACCTCCAAATACACCCACTCCTCACTTCCAAAGATAAGACCAGATCATTATGTATATTGAGCACTGTGCAAAAACGGAGGGTCGCTCCACCATTACCTAACTGCCAGATTATCCACATACACAACTGCCAAACCATTGAGAAGCATGGCCCAGCCTGACTGACATGTAAAGTACATCATTATAAGTACATCAATAATGCATAAAATAACCAGATAGATTTTTAATATTATCATAAATGTGAAATTTGAATAATAAAATCATTGATAGTGCAAAGTAGAAATATACAAATGTAACAGTCAATAGTTTTTACAGAAACAAAGTGGAAATATGAAGAGTGTGTTTTATTAATCTATCCTTTCTGATTTTTCATTCATATATATTAGTTTTATCCAAAATAAAAAAATATTTTCAAAGGAAAAGAACCTTCATCAGTCTCTCCATATAAAGATTTAGAGAGAGGTCAATAGGATCTTCTGTTTTTATCAGTATGGTAGAATGAGGTATAATTAAATACCATATCAGTTGACATAACCAAAGTGCTAGCTATCGTATAATGCTTCCTGAGCTGGCATAGAAACAAATTTACAAATCTTAAAAATGAAAGGAACAACTGCAATCCCAGAGGCACGCAGTTTGAATCCACCAGATGGATAATCTCCTCCTGTTCTAGTCAGATCCAATTTGACAGCACACACACGCAAAATAATAAAATTTGAAAATTTACCAAAAAAAAAAAAGAACACAAGATTTCACAGAAGTGAGTGATTGCCAAAGTTGTCTGGTACTTGGCCTAATGATTTCCTTCAAACCTTCGAAACCTTGAGCTTGGACACGTAGCCAAGACAGAAACTTATTTAAGAGACCCTAAAAAGCTGAGGCTTCCTAAGAATTAAACCCTCGCTTTAAAGGTAATTGAGAAATAAACCTTACTGGAAATATTTCTAGAGGATCTCTACTAGTGCAGTGTTTAAAGCACCCCATAGCAGCTGAAAGGTTGGTGGTCTGAATGCAACAGCCATTCAGAAGAGAGCAAAACCAAGACAGTCTGCTTCCATAAAAATTGAAAATTATGAGGCAGTTCTATCTTGTCCTGTAGAGGTACTGTAAGTCAGAATGTCACATGCAAGTAAAATTTTGCTGAAGATTATTCAGAAGTGGCTAGAACAGTGCATCAACAGGAAACTTCTGAAATTTCAAGCTGGGTTTGAAAGAAGCCATAGCATGAATGATACATATCATTGCTGATGTCAGATGGATCTTTGCTGAAAGCAGAGAATATCAGAAAAATATTTTTTGTACTTTACTGGTTATTATAAGCATTTGACTCTGTGGATCAGAACAGATAATGATTAACATTGAGAAGAATGGTTATCCCAGAACACTTAATTGTACTCATGCAAAACCTCTCCATAGACCAAGAAACAATTGTCAAAGTAGAATAAGGGAACTCTTAGTGGTTAAAATCAGGACAGGTGGGCATCAGAGTTGTATCCTTTTTCTGTACCTATTCTATCTGTATGCTGAACTGAAGCTGGACTATGTGAGGAAGAATGTGTCATCATGATTAGAGGAAGACTCATTAACACCTTGCTTTATGCAGTGCATGGCCTTGCTTACTGAAAGTGAAGCACTTACTGAAGAAGATCAAAGACAAAAACCTTCAATATGGGTTATACTTCAACATTAAGAAAACAAAAAACTTTGTTAGACCAATAGACAATATTATGATAGTTGGAGAAAAGATTAAAATTGGTTCATTTCTTTTATTTGGATTCACAGTCAACACCTATTAATTTTTCAAGAAATTAGAACATACGTTGCATTGGGGAAATCTGCTGTCAGGGACTTCTCCAAAATTTCTAAACAGCACTGATACCCATTTAAAGAATAAGATGTGGTATTTTTAATTGCTTCACATGTATCTGAAAGCTTAACATAAAATAAGGATGACAGAGAAGAATCAATGCATTGAATTGTGGCATTTTTGAAGAGTGTTGAGCATATGATGGGTTGCCAAAAGAAAACACAAATTTATCTTTAAGGAAGTACAACCAGCGTGCTCCTTAGAGGCAAGCATTTTATCTCACTTACTTTGAACATATTCTCAGAAGGAACCAATCCTTGGAGAAAGTCATCATGATGGGAAAAGAGGAGGGTCAGAAAAAGAGAGGGAGGCCTGAAACACAATGGTTCAACACAGTATTACAATCTGCTTGAGTAAGACATAGATCATGAGAGTGGTGCAAGATAGAGCAAGGTTCAGATCTGTTGTTCATAGGGTCACTGTGAGTTCTAGTCAACTCAGTGGCACCTAACAAGAAGTAGTCAGAATTGGCTTGATAACAGTGGAGTTTGGGGGTAGAAGGTAGTATAAGTAAGGTTTTCTAGAATTTATGACCATGGCTGACCCTCACATGTATTTTTAATCAGAATACATACTACCTTTGTACTGTGAAAACCTTGAGCAGATAAAGTGGAAATGTTCCATATCTGATAGTTGCCCAAGGTAACTGGTAGAAGCAAAAAATTAATCCTTTCTAGAGGAATTCCGCTTCAGCCCAGGCCACCAAGAACTCCAGCGGATCAAATTCCATGGGAGTCAGCCCAGAGTCCTTAATGCCCTGAGAGAACATAATTATCATCTAGGATTCTATTCCCAGTAAAACTGTCTTTTAGAAAATTTCCAAGGAAAAAAATTTTTTTTCCCACAAAACACTTGTACAAGAATGCTTACAACAACTTTACTTTTAATAGTCAGATAGTTTAAGTTGTTCATCAACAGATGAATGCATTAAAAAATGGTGCATTTGTACCATGGAATGTTACTCAGCAAGAACAAGCCATTAATCCTGTTAATCAAATCTCAAAATCATCATATTGGAAGAAGCTAGCAATAAAGCTCATGTTGTCATACCAACTCATAGTTGACCCTCCAGCATTTTCTAGAATTTTATATACATGAAATTATGCAATATGTATGATTTTTTTTAAGGAACTCTGATGGCTAATCGGTAATGGAGTTGTATTGCCAACCCAAAGTCATGCATAACTTCCAAACTGCTGAGAATCATGACCTTGCCAAGGGGACATATATTTTGAGGGGGGAAACAATTACCAAGTGTCACGTATTTTATCTGTTCATAAATTGGTGGATACTTACGCTGTTTGCACTTTTGAACTATTATGAATGATGTGGCCATGAACAGGTTTTTGTGTAAACATGTTTTCATTTCTCTCAGATATTTATACTTACAAGTGGAATTATGAGAGACTGCTTGGTGAGTATAAAGTAATGTTAGCTGCTGTAGAAAACAGCTATACAATTTTATACTCACCAGGAACAAAAGTGTTAAACTTCTGATTGTTCTATATCTTTGCCATCATTTCTTGTTTGTTTGGTTGATTTTCGTTAGGTTTTGGTGTTTGTTTTTTTTTTTTATTCTAGCCATCTTAATGAGTGTGAAGTATTATCTCATTGTGGTTTTGATATACAGTTCCATGATAGCTAATCATGTCTGTGTTATAAGAGACATTATTGCCAATATCAGATGGATTTTGGCAGAAAGCAGAGTACCAAAGGAATGTCTGTCTGTATTTCATTTACTATGTAAAGGCATTTGACTGTGTGGCTCACAACCAATTGTGGCTAACCTTGAGGAGAATGGGAATCCCAGAACCTTTGATTGTGTTCATGTGAAACCTATACTTGGACCAAGAGGTAGTCATCAGAACAGAGCAAGGAAACGCAACATGGTTAAAATTTGGGAAAGGAGGGTGTCAGGGATGTGTCTTGTCTCCATACCTTTTCAGTATGTATGTGGAACAGATTATTAGGGAGCTGGGGCTTTATGAGGAGGAGTATGACATCAGGATTGGAGGAAGACTCGTCAACAGCCTGTTATGGACATGATACAAACTTATTTGCTGAAACTGAAGAGGACCTGAAGCACTTCCTGCAGAAAGTCAGTGACTGTAGTGTTCAATATGAATTGAAGCTAAACATAAAGAAGATTCTCACCGTTTGGCCAATTGGCGGCACCATGAAAGATGGAGAAGAGAGTGAAGTTGTTAATAATTTCAACTTGTTTGGCTCCACAGTCAGCATTCTTGGCACCAGTAGTCAGAAAATCAAAAGATGAATTGCACTGAGAAAATCTGTTGTCAGGGAGCAACAGTGTCAGTCTAGAGACTAAGGTGTACCTGGTCCAGGCCACAGTCTTCGCATTTACTTGCCATCCATCAGAGAATTGGACATTGACTAAGAATGACAGAATAAAAATCGACATCTTTGAGTTGTGGTGCTGGAGAAGAGTCTTGAACATACCATGGACCACCAAGAGAACAAACGTGTCTGTCTTGGACAGGGTGAAACAACTTCTTCTTGGAGGCAAGGATTTTGAAGCTCCATCTCACTTACTTTGGGAACATGGCCAGGAGGGACCAGTCCTTGGAGGACATCATACTTTGGAAGGGTGGAGACACAGCACAGGAAAGGAAACCGCAGAGGAGATCAAATGACACAGTAACTGGGACAATAGGGGTACTTTTGTCGGGGTCAGTGAGACTGGCTCAGGATAGGAAAGGCTTCGCTCTCAATTGCAGGCAGTTCACTGGTACTTAAGAACAACAGCAACAACTTGTGTGTTAATTAGGGACCTCTAGTGGTGTAGTCCATAGCCCATAGCGAGTTGTGCTTCTAACCCAAAGACTGTACATATCCTGCTATTCAAAACTACCAGTAGTGATGTGGTGGAAAAATGGACAGTGTCTTCCTATTGTATTTACCACCGGAGAAGCCCAATGGAAGTCGCTGTGAGTTGAGACTGATTTTCCATTTTTTGAGATATATTAATGAGGCAGGATAAGTTTTGTTAATGTGGCAGGTGTATGATTAAATTCTTGAGCTGAATTGACATAGTGATTGCGATAATAATCTTAAGCAGAGATTGTGAGAATGGTATGGAGTCAAGCAGAGTTTGGATCTGTTGTTCATGGGACCATTGTGCTTTGGCCAGCTCCGTGGCCCCTAAAACCAAGTACAAGTCTTTTATCAGCTGTGTGATATGCAGATATTTTCTATTCATCTGTGGGCTCTCTCGTCCCTTTCTTGATTGCATTTGAAGTGCAATGTTTTTAATTTTGATGAAGTCTCAATTTATATTTTCTTCCTGTCACTTGTGATTTTGATGTTCAACATTTTTAGGCAGCAAAACTTGGAAAGTTTATCACCTAGATATCCTTATTAAAGGAAACTAATTCTACCTGAAGTGCACCTTTTAAAAACTTTCTCTGTTGCAAGAAGAAATGGTAAGCAATGATAGTAATCAGAAAGCCTAACTAGGCTCATCACAAAAGAATCAGTGTTGATGAGGGAGGAAGAAAATGTTCAGCAATGAGGAGGGGGGGAATAATAAGTGTTGGGCGGCCCCTTTGTAGATGTCTGGATCAGTCTTCTCTCAAGTGAAGCAATAATTCTCCAACGCCATAAATAGCTTCTGCTTCATATACTTCCCAGAATTTACTATAGCATGGCATTAAAAAAGAAAGAGAGAGAGATTGTTCTTATCACTTCCAACTTATAGTGACCATCAGGTTTCCGAGGCTGTGAATGTTTGTGGATAGAATGCCCAGCTTTCTCCCAGAGGGACTGGTTAGGATTCCAGCTAGTTACTCTACTGCACCACTAGAGCTCCTTATATCATAGTAATAAAAACTCACAACTTCTACATTGCTTCTAAATGTTGGTGACTCTCCATAGACTTTCGAGAATGTAAATCTTTATGGTGAGAGGCTGGCTGCCTGTCTTTCTCCCAGGAAGCAGCTGGTGGATTCAAACTGTCATCTTTTTGGTTAAGCAGCCCACTGAACCACCAGAATATAGTTCTCTGAAAAGTTCCTTCTAAAACCAAACCAAATCTACCTTCCTATAATTCTCACTTTGTTGGTTTTAAGTTTCTTAAAATGAGAAAGTTTTTTTTTTCCCTTATACCCGTTGTTGTTAAGTGCCGTCGAGTCATAGCGACCCTATGAAGGAGAGTCCTCGACGCTTGGGTGCCTTTCATCCTCTCTCCAGGTTCATAGGGTTTCCGGAGGCAAGCTATTATGAAAGTGGATGACACTCCTCCTTGCAAGCTTGTTTTAATCGGGAAGCTCCACCCACTCTGTCCACATTGGGTGGCCAATCATCAACGTATTTGACACACCAGTGTCATGGTGTTCAGCCTCACAGCAACCAAAAATGAACGCGGTATGGCACCTTGTACACCAGGGCTATATGACCTAGAGGAATGTCTGAACAAAAACAATGAAAGACAGGCCCGAGGGCAGCGGATTAAAAGTCACCCACGTTTGGCTTGGTAGCATCGCTTTCTGTCCACTGGCCAGCTGATCTCTCTGTCTACGTTGATATTATTGTTGTTAAGTGCCATCGAGTCGCAGGCGACTCATAGTGACCCTATGAAGGAGAGTCCTTGATGCTTGGGTGCCTTTTATCCTCTCTCCAGGTTCATAGGGTTTCCGGAGGCAAGCTATTATGGAAGTAGATGCCACTCCTCCTTCCAAGCTTATACCTAGCACATCTTAATATACTTGAGATAGATCTTAATTTTTTTTTCTCTAATCTAAACATTCCTACAACTGTTCTTCATAAGATTTATATTCTAGACCAAGACCCATTGCTGTTGTGTTTGACTACTATTAAACTTTACAGAACAGTGTAAAACTAACTGTTGTATGTGGTTTCCAAGGCTATAATTTTTTTATTTCTTTTTTGTTGTTATTGTTGTGTACCATCAAATTGGATCCTACTGGCACGGGGGAGATTTCTCCTCCTCCTCTCCAGCAGAGCATCTCATGTATTAGAACTGTGTGTGTCGGGATTGCAGCGCAGCTTGCCACTAGGTCACCAGAGCTCTCTTCCAAGGCTATAATCTTGACGGAAGCTGACTCACCTTTCCTCAAGTGGATGTCAAGTTCAAACCACCAACCTTCTGGTTCTCAGTTGAGCATTTACCAGTATGACACCATGGCTCCTGGATTCTAGCCCAACACTATGAAATAGAACTTTGCTGTCATGGCAGAAATGTTCTATTTCTACACCTTTCAGTACAGCAGCCTCTAGCCAGCCACATGACTAACAATTGTGCATTTTATTGATCTGGCACAAGTGAGGAACAGAAATTTTTATTTCATTAAATAAAATCTGCCCTTTTAAAAAAGGTAAATCCAAATGTAGCTAGTGGTTTGGCTTCGTCTATAGGATGAATAGGGCATCAGCATTTACTCCTTTTGCCAATGGATTGGAACGACTGCATTGCTGACCCTCCTGCGAGTTTTACAAGGCTACAAACTGCGCAGGAAGTGATTGGAGGAGCTGATGGATTTGAACTGCCAGAGAGGCAACTCCCTATGGACTAGACACCAGAGCTCCCTAGGGAACATGTTAGAGATGCTCAGACTCAAAATGACTGTGGTGGATGTAGCCCAAAACTGTCTTAACAAGTTCTGAGGTACTTCAGTGCACTAAAGTTCAAAATCCAGTTCTAGTTTTTCAGAGTTCAAGCGTACACATGATCTAATGTGCATAAACCACCAGAAGAAAATGTCTCTTGCTTTAAAAAAATAAAATATTGGAAACTATTATTTAAATAATACATTGACTTTATATCATCAAATTATTAAAATGTGGTTATAAAGAATGTTTTGAAAATAAAATGACAGCTGTGGTTTAAAAAGAGAAGAAAATGTTCTTAGGAATTTGCTCCTGAATTTCACAGTGTTTGAGTGCTGGAATTAGAACCTTGGGCTTTTGACTCCCAGCCTGGTATGCTTTCCAGCTATCAGGCTGTTTAAGGAAATAGACTTCAGAATTTGGTTTGATATCTACCAGAAGAGAAAAATCTAGTTCCTTGACATGTATTGCACTCTACCCCTTTACGCTGCCCCTTTGGGGGCTGTTCCTCCCTATTCTTGCACCACTTCCTCATTGTTTGAGTGCCTCTGTAGTTACACCCTGTGCCCTGGAACATCGCCCCTGTTTTAGGATTTAATAGACTTCACCTGTGTAGCTTTTGCTCTTTTTCAGTCTTATGCTTGAAACAGAAGAGGAGCTGGCTTGTTCTATTCCTGGCCTTGAGCCAGATGTCATAACTTCAGGCAGTGCCACGCTACACATCTCCAGCAGTTTGAAATGGAGAACCAAGTTAAAGATAAGATCAGCAGCTTGAGGTGATGGCATTGTTTCAAATAAACCATGCATGACCCAAAGCTTCTACTTCAAATGGGGAATGAAATTGCTTCATCCTTTGACAGCTTGCTCCATGAAAGAAATTTATCTTCACTTAATTGCTTTAGATCCCAAGAGGCCACATATAGTAATTTCTAGGAGATAATTATATCAAATTTTTAAAAAATATGTGGCTGAATGTGGATGTGATAGAACAGTAGACATAGCTGGGGGAACCAAAGGTCCCACTGAACTTTCTGGTATATTTCTGTTCTCTTTCTCAGAATCCCCTTGGGGTCCTAGACCACTTACTTTCTGAATCAACTGAATTGAGAGCTAGTGTCCCTGGTACTTATATTCGTGGTTTGTTTGGGTTAAACCATCTTGTGCACTACTCATGTAACTGGGTAGTGTTTTGCTCAGACTCCTCCCCTGAGTGGGGAGGGGTCAGACTGGCTGGCTGACTTCCGGCTGCGTGTCTTCATCTAGTCCAGCTAGGCATGGTCTGTCTACACTGTGAGCCAGAACCACTGGGGGTTCCGGTCACTGGCAGCTGAAAACCAGCAACCTTGTTGATTTTAGGACATGATTATTTAGATGATAGGGATAAACTTCCTGTAGATTGGGACAGGCTACTTAATCTAGGCATGTTTGAATTTCTAATTTTTATTTCCCTGGCCTTGATATAGAAAATAGTCTAAAGCTTCCACTCTGTCATTTTTAACAGACTCAACCACTACTTGCCCTTACTTTGAATTTATTTCCTTATTTCAGAAATTAAAGATGATAGGAATTTTTTCTTTGTTTTTGCCATACTGCCTCTTTTCCCCTGGTGGCCTAAAGGCAAGAAGCTGCACTGCAGTCTCAAAGGCACACAGTGGAAGGCCACCAACTGCTCCATGGGAGAAGGATGGGCAGTCTCTTCCATGTGATTAACTGCCTCTGAAAACCCACTGGAGAGTATGGGTTGGTTTGATTCAACAGTGCACAAGAGTAAAGAACCATTTCTTTGTTGTGATGTAACTATACCTAGAAAGACTACAGATGTTTCCAGGTATACAGAGGGTTCTGGCTCTTCGTCATTTTACTCTTTTTTACTGGTCACACTGACCATTAGTGAGTTCCTCTAGACTGCTTTTTAGTTGGCATCCCCAAGTGTCTGATTAGGGACTATGTAGCCTGTGGGTGCTTGATGAATACTTCCTCTACATGTAAAGAGCTCGTGAGGCGTGGCTGAATAACATTTGGGGCACTCCTGCCCCAAAGATGAGAGAGATCCAGGGGTTTTTCCCACTCTATACAAAGATCAGTGACTCTATGAGCCAGAACAGAAGGGGAAATTACCAAAATCGGAATGATCTGGTTCACATAGAGAATCTGCAAAGCCGAAGACTTTCATTTCCTGTGAATTTCTGTCCAGGCAAAGTCACATAATATGTACAGCTCACCGAGGTCAGTCTTCAGGTGTCTTTGTCCCTACATTCTCAGTTAATCAGGACCAGCTACATCATCCAGGCCCACCAGAAGGTGGGGTTGCTTTTTCTTTGACAAACTCCTCCCCAAGAAACCTGACAGTTTTAATGTTTAATCTAATTTGCATTAGAAAAAGGTCATACTGGCATGCCTCTAAGGGAAATCTGCAGCAAGTACTGTCACATCATTTCTTGGATTTGACATCAAGGAGTTTTTGAAGGAATTACACTTTTGCTCTACAACATAAGCACCTGAGTAGCAGCCTGGAGGGGGTCGTCAGGGTCAGGATGTTTGTTCTAACATGCTAAAAAAAATAATCTTTTATCACCACCTCTGATACCCTATTCTGGAACATCTCTCCAGCCTGCCTGTCTTTTGGCCTGATAATAGAAACTTTAAAAGTTCCCTAGTTTCGAATTAAAATACATAAATCTTAGAAGTGTCAAAGGTTGTCCAAGCAAAGAGAACCAAACCAAACCTGTGACTGTCAAGTCACTTTCTTCCACTCCTAGCAACCCAGTAGAATAGCTTAAATCTTTTGCCGTATGTTTCTCCTGAAGAGCAGCTGATGGGTTTAAACCACTTGACCACTCTGACATGGAGCTCCTTCAGGCATGTAGAGCTACTCAGTGATTTGTTAATAACCTGTCTTTATGGAGTTTTAGTTATTATTTTTGAGATCTCAGTCCTTCATTTAGAATTAAAGTACCTACAGCATTTTAAAAGCTTTTTTATTTGAATTAAATTATATATATTGTGCTTTCATTTATCATTATGAATTAATAAATTAATTATACATCTCTATTAATTAAATTAATTTCATTCCTTTTCTTTTATAACATTAATTACAGTTGATTAATGTGATTCATTAAAAAGACTAGTCAAACCCTTATCTGGAACTCGAGTGGTCTACAAAGCTGCACTGCAGTCCCCAAACCACACAGTTCAAATCTGCTAGCTGCTCCATGGGAGGATGTGCTCCTCCTACGTGATTTACTGCCTTCTGAAAACCTACTGGAAAGTCAGCTATGAGTTGGTTCCAACAAAATGGTACACAAAACCAACAATCAAACGCTTATTATATATTGCCTTTCTCCACCTAATTTATCTGTTTATTTCTTTTTGCTCCCCTCTCCCTCCCTTCTCATCCCTACTATCTCTAAAATGGATTTTATCTGTGTAAACCTTAGCTTCTTACAGTAGTGGTCTCACACCGTAATTGTCCTTTTGTGACTGACGTGCATCATTTGTTCTAGATTCATCCATGTTGTACAGTGTTTTGCAAATTTTTTGTCATTTTTAGTGCTATTCCATTGTGTGAATGTACCATAGTTTTGTTACTTTTTATCTATTGATGGTCACTAGGTTGTTTCCAATTACTTGCTGCTGTTATAAATAATACTGCAATAAGCATGAGTTTGTCAGTTTATGTTTTAACTCTTAATTCTTAGAGATGCATAACTAGAAGTGGGGTGACTAGATCAAATGAAATCACCTGCAGAATCATTTTAACTAACTTTCATTCTGTCCTAAAAATTCTAGTTCATCAAGTTGACTGATTAGTTTGATAGGTTCAAGGTCAACCCTCTTGACCTTGCTTCAAGATCATTTCTTAGTTTGATATCCTTCCAAAGCAGAGCATGCATGTTTCTTGTTATGTTTTACTTACTAAAAAGAACATATTTTATACATAAGGACTTAGGACAAAGGATAATTAAGTTGCTGACGTTGTTGAATCAGAAATTCAAAAGAAGTAGCTCTGGTCTTTCAGCAAAGTGAATCATGTTTGCTGCTTTTTTTGTTAAATTAAGTTATTCTTGTGTGTTCAGTACAGCTTTGGACTAAAAATGTCTGTCTGGTTCTATGGATGTGTTTTGAATATATTGTCATAGAGAAACTAAGATTCCATATAGGAAAATGGATAGAAACACCACAAGGACTTAAAGTCACGTCAGGAGTAGGCTATAAAAAAGTATTTTGGCCAAAAAAAAGTATTTTGGCATAGGAATTAAGAATGAATGAGATGTCAGCAACAATAGCAAAGTTTAACAGAGCAGCAAACAGCAAATGCTGGTGAGGTGGTAGAGAGATTGGAACCTTTATACACTACTAATGGAAGTATAAAATGATGCAACAATTATGGAAGGTGATTTCACGCTTCCTCAAAAAGTTGGAATTAGAAATAACATTTGACCTAGCAATTCCACTACTGGGACTATACCCTAAAGAAACTAGAGCTGCTACCCAAACAGATGTGTGCACACTCGTATTTATTAATGTGTTATTTACAGGAGCAAAGGCATCAAATCTTCTTCTGTCATCCTTGGTCACTGTCTAGCTCTCTGATGCATAGCAAGTAATTGCAGAGACCATGGCCTACATCAAATGCACCTTAGTCTATATACTGACACGTTTAGACTTCAAACCTCTGAAGAGGTCCTGGACAGCAGGCTTTCCTAATCCAATTTGTATTTTGATTTCCTGGCTGCTGGTACCAAGAGTGTGGGTTGTAGACTCAAGCAAGCTAAAATTATTAGCAACCTCAATCTCTTCTCCATCTATTATGATGCTGCCAATTGGCCTAGTGGTAAGAATCTTTGTCTTCTTGATGGTGAGCTTCAATCCATATTGAAAACTGCAGTCCTTGACTTTCTGCAGCAGATATTTCACATCCTACTCAGTTTCAGGGAGCAAGGTTGTGTCATCTGCATAATGCAGGTTGTTGATGAGTCTTCCTCCAATTCTGATCCATATTCTTCCTTATAAGGACCAGCCTCCAGAATTATCTGTTCCACATAGATTGAAAGGGTATGGAGACAGGACATATCCCTGATACATTCCTTTCCTGAATTTTAACCTGCAGTGTTTCCTTGCTCTGTTCTCATGACTATCTCTTGGTCCAACATAGGATTTGCATGAACAAAATCAGGTGTTCTGGGATTGTTGTTAGGTGCTGTCGAGTTAAGCACAACTCATAACACTCTATGACAAAAGATCTGAACCCTGTTCTAGCCTGTGCCTTCCTCACATTTCTGAAACACAAGAGCCGTTTGCAGCAGTGAGTATGTCAGTCCACCTGGTTGAGGGTCGTCTTCTCCTTTACAAACCCTCCACCCTTCCCAGCATCATGTCCTTCTCCAAAGAATAGCCCCTCCTAGCAACATATCCAAAATACGTGAGGCAAAACCTTATCATTCTTGCCTCCAAAGAACACTCTGGCTGCACCCTCTCCGAAACATATCTGTTTTCTTGGCACTCCATTGGATATTCATTGCTTTTCTCCAGCACCACAGCTCAAAAGCATCAATTCTTTTTCTGTTATCTTTATTCATTGTCCGACTCTGCAAGTGATCAGAAAGACTTTGGCAAAAAAACTGGATAAATTATGTATACCGCACTGAAACAGATGAGGGACTGAATAATTTAAAAGCAATGTATGATAGGGTATTATGGTTATCACAAGAGTCCACAATTAAGGTTGCATAGTGGAATGTACTTGGGGTGGTGGGAGGGTTGCGGGGGGATTGTGTACCAGGGAAGAAGTCTTTCTTTTACTTTTGAAAGAGAGGAGCAAACTGGGGAGTGGGGGGAGAGGGCTGGGTGGGGAGAGAAGTGCAGCAATGAATGAATGGAAATCCAAATTTTCTGTAAATGTTCATTAAAATTATTAAAAAAAAAAGAGAGAAAGAAAAAAGAAAGACTTTGGCATGAATCAGATACACCTTAAGCCTTAAACTGACATCATTACTCCTCAATAATTTGTAGAGGTCTCTAACTGCAGATTACCCAGTGCAGTACATTTCCTTATTTCCTTACTGCTGGTACCAAGAGTGTTCATTGTGGATCCAAGCAAAATGAAACTGTTGACGATTTCAATCTCCTCTCCATCCATCATGATGCTACCTACTTGTCCAGTGATAATAATCTTTATTTTCTTGACATTGAGATGCAGTCTATACTGAAGGCTACATTCCCTGATCTTATGCAACAAGTGCTTCAATTGTTCCCCACTTTTGGGTAATTATGAACCCTAACTACAGAAATCTCAACATTAAAAAATTTCTTCTCTCACATCAAATTAAAAACTCACTTCCATTGTGTTGATTCCACTTCATAATGACACCCCATCAAGTGTTCAAGCCTGTAAATCTTAATGAGAGAACACTGCATCTTCTAAGGAACTGCTGGTGGGTTGGGACCACAAAAGATGCTTAGCTGATTGGTTACCAACATAGCACTATGTACTACGGACTGTTCCCACTAGACCGCCTTCTCTCATATGTTTGAACTCAAATTGTTGAAGTTTTATTTCCTCTCACATCAGAGTCCGATGAGATAAATCCACCAAGTTGGCAGACGTTTAAGCCTCTTGTAACTCACTGCTACAACTTTCTAAATATGTATTCCCATCCCCAAATGGCTAGGAGAATATCAGCAGAGTACATTATAGAGAAAGAACATAGAAAGAATTCCTTTCCCCTACTACCACATTGTAAAAGACTTCTTTAATACTTTACATAAAATTTCTGATTATATTTCAAAGTCACATAGCAGCACTAGCTGCAGAGAATAATCAATGTCTTTTAATTATAGTATTGGTAAATAATATTGAATACATTTCCATAAACTGCCGAAAGAATAAATAAATCTGTCTTAGAAGAAATAAAACCAGCTTGCTCCTTAAGAGCAAGGATAGTGAGATCCCCCCCCCCAATATACTTTGGGCAAATCCCAAGGGGGCCAATCCTTGGGAAAAGACATCTTGTTGGAAAAATATAGGGTCAAGCAAGGAGAGGAAGACTCTCACCAAGATGGGTTGACACAGAGACTTCAGCAGTGAACTTAATTAAGCACAGCAGAGGTTGTGAGGATGGCACAGGCTTGGCCAGGTTTTCATTCTTTTGTGTATGTTTACCATGGG
Organism: Elephantulus edwardii; assembly: GCF_000299155.1. Lineage (NCBI taxonomy): Eukaryota > Metazoa > Chordata > Mammalia > Macroscelidea > Macroscelididae > Elephantulus > Elephantulus edwardii. Next base: position 11,988,546 of record NW_006399844.1, on the reverse strand, counting down.
TTGGAACCAACTCAGTGGTGCCTAACAACAACTGTAAACTAGGCAGAAATGTACCTTGATAAAAATCATTGGTAGGAAGCTCTGGTGACCTGGTGGCAAGAAACCACTGCAGTCCCAGAGGCGCATGGTTCGAATCCACCAAATACTCTGCTGGAAAAGGAGGGACAATTGCCTCCTGTACCAGGCAGATCTGATTTGAAGGTACACACACAAAAAATAATTTAAAAATTTTTTTTAAAAATCACTGGTGTTGGGAGATGACTGTATTCTGCCCCAATAAGTGTTTTTGAGTAGTTTCTTTTATTCATTGTTATACCTTTTTCCCCCTCCCTCCCTCAACCTACCCCACAGTGCACCCTTTGTTCCAAATTATTGACATATATATAATACCTAATCATATATATCTTTTGGACAGTTCTTCCCCTCATTTGCAGTGTTATCTGTCTACCCTTTTCCTATTCTTCCTAGTGCCCCCATGTCTGTCCTATTTTATAACAGCAGTGTTTTGCAGAATTTGTCTTTTTTGTGTCTGAGATAATTTCTCTCAGTATAATGTCCTCTAGACTCTCCACTGTTGTATAATGTTTTACTAATTAATTGATTTTTGGTGTTGAATGATATTCCATTGACTGTACCATAGTTATTCTATTTGTTACTTGAGGTGCACTTGGGCTGCTTCCATCTCTTTGCTGTTGTGAATAACACAGCAGTAAACATGGGTGTGTGTATACATGTGTTTGAGTAATGGCTGTGGTTTCTTTAGGGTATATTCTCAATAGTAGAATTGCTGGGTCAAATGGTATTTCTATTTACAACTTTTTGAGAAAGCACCAGACTGTCTTCCATAGTGGTTGTACAATTTTAAATTTTTACCAGCAGTGAATAAGAATTACAGTCTCTCCACAACTCTGCCAGCATTTGTTTTTTGTGTGTTTTGGGTTTTGATCAAGTCCTTTTCCACCATTTCATTTTGTTCCTGTGCTAATGACTTAGTCATACAAACTTCCAGTTTTCTGCAAAGAAACAAAAATTGATGAATAATAAGAGTTACTATTTATTGAAGAAATGTTGCATCCTAGATGTTATTTCATAGCTGAAGACTTACTGTGTCCGGGGTGTTATTTTGTCCTTACAACAGCCATGTGTGGTGAGTACCATTATCTACCTCCTTTGCATATTTGAGGAAATAGAAGTACAGAATCTGTTTCCCAAAGTTACACAAATGGTAATTGCTAGACAAAAAAATTTAAACCTATTTTTCTAAACCACTACTGCTGTACATAAACCTGAATTTGTAAAATAATTGGTGAACTGAAGCAGGGAAAATTACAGATTGTTCATCCCTTGCTAGAATTTAATCTCCTTCCTAGAGAACAAGAGCAATGTTCTCATAGCATGTAGCAACCAAATCTCTTGACTAGCAGACACTAAAACAGCAGTCCATGGCTCAAGGATGCTTGCTGACAACACTGACTTGCTTTGAATGTGTTTCAATCCACTGTCTCCAATCTCCTGCATGAGGCTTGTGAAAGGTCTTATCACTATGCCTCTTTCAAATCTCCCATTCCAGGGCTTTCCCCCCCTCATTCTGGTTATTATTTCATTTCACCCAGTTGAAAATTCAAAATATTCTGTCTGGGATTTGCCAGCCATGGGTGAGCCAGTTCAAAGTCCTACTAACAATTTAGTGCTCTGATGTGTCAACTTCTTTTTCCATTCCCTTCCTCCTTTGTTCTTTTGTCTCTCTTCCAGACTGAAAGCTGGGAAAAGAGATTAAATAGCATGCTTTAGGTTTTTAGAAAGTTCATATCCTGGAACTCATGTTGGAACTTGCATAAGAAGATTCTACTAGGTAATTAATTAGGTGTCTTTAGAGAATCTAGAAATTCAGAGTTTCTTTATCTTTTTAATAGAAATTTTTCCCAGATAGAATTCCCCCCCCCTTCCTTCACACTCCTCCTATTTCAAGTGTTCTTTCAAGCTATGACTGGTAAGAAATCACCCATGTTTTATTCTGTGTCTCCTTGGTGCTTGACTTGTATTTACCTGACACTATTTGCATTGCTCATGATTCTGTGGTAAATGGAATAGACAAAATCTCTTACCTAATGCACCTTTTGTTATTGTTTCAGAGAGAGAAATAGTAAACAAGTCAGAAAATAAATATGCAAAATATATTAACCTTGTGTTAAATGCCATAAAGGAAATAAATCAGGCCATTTTAATAAGAGTCTGACTTTGTGCTACAATTTTAACACCCTGGAAGTAGAAGGAATGAGAGTGTCCATCATAAATGGAAGCTATACTCTACACTTGCACAAGTGCAATACTTTTAGCAGCTGATCCTAATATATACTCAATTATCTATGATTTTTATAACTAATTCATACATAAAGAAGAATATAGACAATTAAGAAACCCCTGGATATGTTCCTTTTAAAGCTTTAAAAAAAATAAAGATATCATTGATTCAATTAAACTTCATCATATATTCCTGTTTTTCATTCTTTCACTTTCCCTTTAACTAAAGAGATTCACCATCCTGAATTGATTATAATGTCTATTAATTATTTTCTGTTTTACTATGCAGTTATATAAGAAACTTTGGTGACCTAGTGGTAAAGAGTTGTGTTGTCAACCCAAGGCAAGTGATTTGAATCCACTGGCTGCTCTGCAGACAAAAAATAGTCTGTTTCCATGTAATTGACAGCTTTGAAAGCCTATTGGAAGGTCAGTTATGAGTCGGTTCCAGCTCAGTGGCACGTAACAACAGCAGCACATACTATGCTATACACTTTTCACTTAATAGCTATCTCATTGTGATTCAGCATTTCCCATTTATTGTAGTAGTACAGAACTCTTTCTGACTTTTCATATTAGTAACAGCCAGGTTACAAGGTGAAAGTAGTGCTGATTGACTCTGATGGTTAAGGTTATGTTTCAGTTTGCCTAAGCCATTGTTGTCAGTAGTTTGGCAGATATGTAATGATATAGCTTGGCAGGTATTTGATGACATAGTCATCCTCCACTTTGTCATCTAATATCCTCCAGTTTCATGTAACACCAATTTTTTATAATGAGTTGTTCTTTGGAACCTAATCACATCAATAAGTGAGGAGTGGGTATAATATTCTTTAAGTTAGTTCTTTTTGTAATACTATTATACTAGTTTATTTACAGAATTCAAATACATTGTTTTCCAGGACAGATTCTTCCAGTTTCCCTCACACCCCCACCCATCAAATTGTACAACTCCATGATTAACTTAGTTCCCGTAAATAAGATACATGCACTTTATGTAGATGGCATTCTGTGGGTATCTTTTGCTTTGCTCCTTTTACCCAGTATTCTGGTTTTTGGACTTACCCACATTGATGCATGTAGTCTTCCTTCTGTTTTGTATATGCTAAGTATGCCACAGTTTGCTAATATACACAATCTTTCACCACCTCTTTGTGTTTGTCTACCAATGGTAGCAGTCTCTATAATATGACTTTCTCTAAGAATACTTACCAGTTGGAGAATAAAAAGGGAAGAACTCACTCAGCATTTCTCAAGCTGAGAACTTAAATACAAATTCAAGCCTCAAGTTGTAGTACTTAGGGATTCTATGGGCAGAATCTTGAATGATCCAGGAAGCATCAAAAGAAGATGGAGGGAGTCATTGTACCAAAACATCAGATATTTTAAGAAGTAGCCTCTGACCAAGAGCCAATGCTGATGAGGGAAGAAATCCAAGCTGCATTGAAGGCATTGGCAAAAAAGAAGGCCCCAGCAGTCAATGGAATACCAACTGACATGTTTCAGTTAACAGAAGTAGCCCCGGATGTGATTAACACTGTCAGGAATTTGGAAGATAGCTACCTGAACAACTGAATGAAAGAAATCTGTATTTGTTCCCATCCCCAAGGAAATTGATTCAGCAGAATGTGGAAATTACCAAACTAGAATTAATATCACATGCAAACAAAATATTGCTGAAAATATAAAAAAATGAATAGAACATAGCCTTGACAGAGAACTGAGCTGAGTTTAGAAGAAGCAGTGACACTAGAGATAGCATTGCTGATGTTAAATGGAGTTTAACTGAAAACAGTGATTACTAGAAGAATGTCTGTAAGTGTTTTTATTGACTATGCAAAAGCATTCCACTGTATAGATTATAACAAACTATGGCTAACATTGAGGAGAAGGGGAATTTTCAGACACTTAAATGTGCTTATACAAAACCTATACCTAGAACAAGGGAGGTCTAATGACCTAGTGGCAAGAAGCTGTGCTGCAATCTCCAAGGCATAGTTTGAATTCACCAGCTGCTTCCTCTTAGAAAAATGGATAGTCTCGGGAGCTCTGGTGGCCTAGTGGCAAGGAGCTGCAACTACAATCCCAGATGCGCACGGTTTGAATCCACCAGATGCTCTGCCGGGAAAAGGAGGGACAATCTCCTCCTGTACCAGTCAGATCTGATTTGATGGTACACTCACACACAAAAAAAAATAATAAAAAAATTAAAAAAAAAAGAAAAATGGATAGTCTCCTCCCATGCAATTAACTGTCTGAAAACACACTGGAGGGTTGGCCCTGGGTCGGTTCCGACTCTGTGGTACACTACATAATAGCATAACTAGACAAAGAAGCTATTGTTCTGTAGAACAGTGGAATACTGCATGGTTTAAAATCAAGAATGGCATGGTCAGGGCTGTATCCTCTCTTTTTAACAGTTCAGTCTGTATGATGAACAGATAATTAAAGAAACAGAACTTTATGAAGAAAAATGTGGTATTAGGATTGGAGGAAGACTCATCAACAGCCCTCTTTATGCACATGGCACAAGCTTGCTTGCTGAAATTAATCCATGTTGTGAACTAGGGTTGACTATAGAAACCTTACTTGCTGTGGATTGGGCTTGGTTTACAGATGCAAATGCTCGAAGTTTTCAAATTGAACAGAATATCCTTCAGCAAAAGGGACATGCTTATTGCCTCAGTATTGGTTTGATAGGAATGGACAAATAAGCAAGTGGGTATCTAAAGGGGACTATTAGAACATGAGGCATGAAACAGCTGGCTTCTTTGCCTTCATGAAAGTAGTTATTGGTAGAATGATTGTAAGGGAGGGGGGAAATCCACATCTTTTTTTAAAAAAAATTTTTATTATTATTATTTTGTGTGTGTGTACTGTCAACCATCCTCATCTTTAATCCACTTGGAATTTATTTTGTAACTCAAGTTTCCTAGTACTTGAGTCAGTTTTCTAGTTCTATTTCATTAATCCACTGGACCAGGTAATACCACCATTCTGATTTTTAAGTCTAAAACCTAGTAAGGCAAGTCTTCCACCTTCTTCAGAAATACTTGCACACTTTCTTAACCATTGTCCAGATGAAATCAGCTTTTCAAATTCTACCAAAACTTCAGTAATTAAACTCAATTCAAAGATTAATTTGGGGAGAATTGCCATATTACAATATTGAGTGTTCTCATCCATGAACATGATGTATTATTAGTTTACTCAGGTTTTTTTTATGTTAAAGAGGGGGCGTTAAATTTTTTTGGGTTTTTTTTTTAATCATTATTATTTTGTGTGTACCATCAAATCAGTTCTGACTTGTACAGGAGGAGATTGTCCCTCCTTCTCCAGCAGTGCATCTGGTGGATTCGAACCATGCACCTCTGGGTTTGCAGTGCAGCTTCTTGGCACTAGGCCACCAGAGCTCGCCTTTAAAGAGTTTTTATAAGAACTTTGTAGCTAATCTGTTGATCATTTTCTGTATAACAATGTAGATATCAGTGTCGTTTATTTGGGCTTTTTTTCTATTGATCTTGTAGATACCAGACTTACTGAACTGTATTCTAATCATTTGTCTCTTTATTCTTTTGAATTGTCATTATAGATAGAAGGATAGTTTTGCTTTTCCTTTATGATTATTGAACCTCTTATTTTTCTTTTTTCCCCCCTGACTTCATGTTTTCTAGGATCTCCAGTATTATAATTAATAGAGGTCATAATAACAGAAATCCTTGTTTTGTTTCTGACTTTAGGATGCATCATTAAGTCTGAAATTTGCAATGAATTTTTGGTAAATATCTTTTATCAGGCTACAGATAGTTCTTTCTGTTTTTAAGTTTTTACATCATAAATAAACAATGATTGAATTTTATAGTGTAATTTTTTTCAATTGTTAATGATGTTTTTCAACCTCTATATGAAAATACACAGTAAGTTTGTAATAAGAAATTATCTTTCCTTGCTAAAAATACCTACTTTGTTCTTATCCTTACTCTCACCCCAAAAAAGAACTTTTTTTACTGTCTTTTTTATTATTATTATTAATCATTTTTTAAAAAAATTTATTATTTTTGTGTGAGTGTACCATCAAATCAGGTCTGACTGGTACAGGAGGAGATTGTCCCTCCTTCCCCAGCAGAGCATCTGGTGGATTTGAACATTATTAATCTTTTTTTTTGAACATTATTAATCATTTTAATAAAAGTTTACAGAGACTTTGGATTTCCTTCATTCTTTGTTGCACTTTTCTCCCTGCCCACCCCTCTCCCCAGTTCACTCTTTTCTTTGATAAGTAAGAGAAAAACTCTTTCATTGTTATGCAATCCTTCACCCTACTCCACTATGCAGCCTTCATTTTGGACTCCTGTGATAAATTATGTATTTCACAAATTCTTGATCAATTTTTAGTGATGCACTATATAATTGTGTGATTATACCATAATCTCTTTAGCCAGTCTATTGATGGACATCTGGATTTGTAAATAAATTTTTTATTATTATAAATGATAGTGCACTAAACATGAGCAGGTTTATTTATTTTCTTGGCAGTTACCCTGTAAAATTGGGAAGAACTGCTCTCAAGGACCTCTCCAAAGTGTTAGAACAGGGATATCAGTTTAAGGACTAAAGTGCATATATCTGCTCTAAACTACCATATTTTCAATTGCTTTCTATCCAGTTGAAAGTGAATAAGGATGATAGACCAAAAATTGATTACTTTAAATTGTGATGTTAGCAAAGAGTACTGAATTCCTCATGCACTGCTAAAAAATACTAAACAAATCTCTCTTGGAAGAAGTGCAACCAGAGTCCTCATTTCACATACTTTGTACACGTTATAAGGACGGACCAGTCCTTAGGGATAGACATCATACTAGGGAAAGTGAAAGATCAGAGAAAGAGAGGCAGAGGCTTCACAAATGAATGGACGTAGTGATTGTAACCGTGGGCTCAAGTGTGGTAAAGATTGTGAAGCTAGCACAGGATAGGGCACGGTTTCAAACTGTTGTTCAGAATCACTATGAGTTGTAGTCAAATTGACAGCATATAACAACAACCCTGTTGAAGTTCTGTCACTATGTTTCTTAGTCTCTTTTTTTTTTACATTGTAGTTGATCTCATTTACAGACTGATAAAATGCTTCCCTATTTTAAGTCTCATATTTTTATTATACATTTTGTATTTCTATGTGTGGTTAATTCCTGAATGATATTGTCAAGTATATTACTTTCAGATTGTTGTCTGCTGTTTTTGGTTCTAAGTCTGAAGGCCTCCCTTTAGTATTTCTTATAAAAACTCATGACCATCAAATTAGAACTGACTCGAAGCTGACTCTATTGGGTTTCTGAGGCTAAATCATACAGGAGATTGCCCTTCTTTCTTTTGTGAAACTACTGGTATATTCAGACCACCAGAGCAGTGCAGCCTTTGGGTTACCGTGCAACTCTCTACAGACCAGGCCAACTATTTCTGTTTTTATCTTGAAATGTCTTAATTTCATTGTCATATTTGAGGAATGTTTTTGTTAGGTACAGAATACTTCGAGCTGCCTTTTGGAATCTTCTGTTCAGCTCTTTAGTATCTTGAATTCTTCCTTGTGCTTTGGCTTCTCTGCACTCCAGTGCAATCTTCAGAATTTCTTCTGACATCCATTTTGGTCTTTTCTTCCTCTTCTGTCTTTGTAATGACCATTTGCACTCTTCCTAGAAGATACATTTTACATCCTCCCACAACTCATCTGGTCTTCACTCATTAATGTTCAAGGTCTCAAACCTGTTCCTGAGATGATTCTGAAATTCAGGTGGGATGAAATCAAAGTCATATTTGGGCTCCTGTGGATTCGGTTTAATTTTCCTCAGTTTCAGCTTGAACTTGCATATGAGTAGTTGGTGGTCTGTTCCATGATCAGCTCCTGGCCTGGTTTTCACAGCTGATATTGAGCTTCTCCAGTGGTTTTTTCTGCAGATGTAATTGATCTGATTCCTGTGCATACCATCAGATGAAATCCATGTGTATAATCTATGTTTATGTGTCTTAAAAAACGTATTTGCAGTGAATAAGTCATTGATTGTACAAAATTCAATCATTCCATTTCCAGCTTCATTTCTGTCACCAAGCCTGTGTTTTCCAACTACTGATTCTTCTCTGTTCCCAACTTTTGCGTTCCAGTCACCCATTATTATCAATGCATCTTGATTGCATGTTCGATCGATCTCCGACTGTAAGAGTTGGTAGAAATCATCTATTTCTTCTTCTCTGGCTCTGGTTGTTGGTGCATATATCTAAATGATAGTGGTATTCACTGGACTTCCTTGTAAGCATATGGATATAATCTATCACTCACAATGTTATACTTCAAGATGGATCTAGAAATTACTTTTTTAACTATGAAGGCAACCCCATTTTTCCTCATCTTTTCATCTCTGGAGTAATATATGATCATCTGACTCAAAATGCCCCATGCCAGTCCATCTCATCTCTCCAGTGCCTAGTATGTCAATATTTATGCATTCCATTTCTTTCTTAACAATTTCTA
>NW_006399844.1:11966692-11977732 GCF_000299155.1 Elephantulus edwardii | reverse complement strand
ATTGGCACAGGATAGAGCAGGGTTTAGGGCTGTTGTACATAGGGTCGCTATGAGTCGCAAACGACTTGACGGCACATAACAACAAACAATAACAGAATACTTTGTTGGCATTGTTTTTCTTTCAGAGTTTTATATATGTCATCTCATTGCCTTCTTGTCAGCTTGGTTTCTGCTAAGTTGCTTGGTCCTACTAAACCACTAGGGAGCTCTGGTGGCCTAGTGGTAAGAATCTGTCCTGCAATCCTGAATGCATGCGGTTTGAATCCCCAGCTCATCTGCATGAGGATGAGCAATCTCCTCCTATGTGGTCAGCAGCCTCTGAGAACCCACTGGAGGGTCAGCAGTGAGCTGATTCTAACTTTATAGTACTTAACAACAACAGCAACAGCTGGTTTGCCTTCTTAGGTAACTCTTTTTTCCAAACTGCTTTCTGTATTCTTTCTTTGTTTTTAATTTTGGGAATCTTGCTATTTTTCTCTGTGAATCTATCCTGGTTTGGATTCACTTGGCTTCATGAATGCAGTATTGAATGAGTATTTTCTTGTATTTTGTGATTATTTGGCAAGGTTTCTTCTAGCAAATATTCAGATTTCACATTTTAATCTACTACCCCAGAAATTAAAGGTAAGAAAAAATGGGGTCACTTTCATCCGTCTTGAAATACAATGTTGTGAGTGGCAAGATATTATCCATTTGCATACGAGGAAGACCTTTTAATACCACCATCATTCAAATTTACGCATCAACAGCCAGAGCCAGAGAGGAGGAAATAGATGATTTCTACCAAATTTTGCAGTCAGAAATTGATCAAACATGCAACCAGGATGCATTAATTATAATGGGTGACTGGAATACAAAAGTTGGGAACCATGAAGAACGATCAGTAGTCAGAAAACATAGACTTAGACTTGGGGACAGTAATAAGCCTGGGAATAGAAGGATAGAATTCTGGACAAACAATGATTTATTCATTGCAAATACCTTTTATAAGAAATATAAATGCAGGCTATTCACATGGATTTCACCTGATAGTATGCACAGAAATCAGATTGCTTACATCTATGGAAGGAATCGTTGGAGAAGTTCAATAACAGCAGTGAAAATTAGACAAGGTGTTGATTGCAGGACAGATCATCAACTACTCATGTGCAAGTTCAAATTAAAGCTAAAGTGATGCCAAGACTGGTCAAGACAACAAAAAAACCCAAGATTTACAATTAAAACAGACATTCGAATGGCGGGGGAAGAAGAACAAACTGGGGAGGAGGGTAGAGAGAATGGTGCAGCAATGAAGGGATGAAAACCCAAAATCCCTGTAAATGTTCATTAAAACTAATAAAATTTAATAATAATGAAAAAAAAAAAGAATCCTTGCCTCCAAGGAGCCACCTGGTTTAACCCTTTCCAGGACAAAAAAAAAACAAAACCCAAGATTTTTTGTTAAGACAAACAGAAGAGATAGACTTATGTAGTAGAAAGAACTCAAAATTGAAAATCAAAAGCATGAATTCTAGTCCTAAATAAACGTTCTATAAGTCTTCATTTCTACATCTCAGAAACAGGAAAAGCACCTGCAGCCTCCAGTCAGAGTAGTCAGAGAAAGGATTAGAATAATAATAGGCAAGATAAGAGGACACTGGTATTGGGGATTAGGCACCTAAAGAAAGCGTAGAGAACAGTAGTAAAAGAAATGAGTCTAAATAGTCTTTAATAGTGCTTCCAGAACAATGTTATTAGAACGTTCTACAGTGATCAAAATTATCTACTTTGTCCAATATGGTAGCTACTAGTTACAGAGAGCCATTGAGCACTTAAAATGTGATTTGCATACCTAAACAGCTGATCTATTTTAATTTATAGCCACATAGAATTTATGACTTTTGTGTTCGACAACATTCGATTAGAACACTATCCTCAAATTTGCTTTCATCTCTAAAACCTTATCTGTGGTATCTTCTTCAGAGGCTTCACAGTAGCAAAATCATCATTCATCTCAGACTGACTGGATTATGTAGAAAGAATGATGAGAAGGACCTGTGCATAAAGTTATTTTGATCTTTCCTAGTCTTTCAGAGATCTGGAACACTAGTCCTTACTTCCTTCTTGAAAGTCATGGAGCACTAAAACTTCCTTCCTTCTGGAAATATTTATCCAAAACTAAAAAGAATTTGCTGCCTCCAGAAAAACTAGCAAATGGCAGGTTTCTTCCTCCTCTTTTTCCGTGAAATCACATATCATGTTGCCCAACATTCTTTCTCCAAGTGAAGATGGTAGTCATTTTAAATTACCTTATACCTTGTTTGTCATTCTAATGTTGTTTCATAGAAACAACAACCAAAAAAACTGCCTTAGGTGCTACCATTTTTTGCACTTCTATTTTTATGAGGGTCAAAAGTCTAAGAGATTCCCACACGTTGGGAATGAAAAATAAAGAGTGGACACTGTAAACAGTAAGACTTTGAATCAGTTCCAGTCAGTTCAGACATGACCAACAAAATGAAATGAGAACAGACCAAGATTTGCAAGTGCCTAGAATGATAACTGGAAACAGGAAAAATTGAAGACTAGAGTCTGGGAGACTCGGATATAGTGAACCCTTTTAGGAGTCTGGTGTGAAAGATTATGTTACTTTCAGGTCTGTGGAGAACAACACATAGAGCCATCTTTGAGCAGGGGACTACTAGTTCCCACTATGTTGGTCAGGAGAACTGCTTGTCATACAGAACTCTCCCTGTTCTTGTTTTACAAGAGGATAAATTCTGTTTCTGACATTATCACCCCATCATTTTCCTGTTCCAACTATCCTTCCAGGCACCCATATTCTACAAATACCAGTTCGTTCACTTCTTTTCAGCCATGATGAAGCCAGGAAGAATCAGTTCAAAGCCCTGGCAAATAACTAGTTTATTAAACCAGGAAACTCCCTTTCACTGTCTCTTCTCTCTTTCCACCTTTCATTGTGTATCTAAGAAGTAATGTTAGCATGAAAAAGAACTGTGTCCTTAGTATTGTTTAAGTACTCCCTGCTGCCTCCTTCACTTACATCTCTCAGAGGACTCCTTAAGGAGATCAGTAGTAGATCAACTGAGAGTAAACAGGAAAACCTAATAAATGAAATAAGGGGGCGTTAGAGTCTAGAGGCTATCAGACACAGCCTGTTAGGAAGAAGATGCTCTTGGCCTTGGACAACCAGAAACAGTGAGTTTATGGTGTTTTGTGTCCATTTTTTATTGTGACTTTGCTGCAAGGGGTCTTCCAGTCCACATTTAGACTGGAGACAGCTTGTATGTGCTAGTTTGTCCTTAAGCACTGTATCACTCTCCTTTGAAAAGAGACTGGAACATCCCTTTTGTGTTCAGAAGTGGATGAGCCCTGCTGCTGGTCATTTCCCTAAGAATTGCACTTTACTGTCCTGTTGCCTCCACCCTGCCCTCACTTTCACCTCTCTTCTTTAGTAGATAGCATCTTACTTAGTAGCAGTTGAGTTTTCCCACACTGGACTCCTCTGTACCATTTTACCAAAATGCCCATGCTAACCACTTGGGTGTTCTGGTGTCAGAAGTTAGAAGTGTCCCATCTGTCCCACCCAGCCTCCTCAGCTCTCCCTTCTCTGTCTTGCCTGGTTGTTGTGCTGGAATGATATTCCTCTTGGGTTCAGTGTGTGCAGTCTTGCTTGGGTGGAGGAGTCTTGAGCTTTTCACAGGAGTGCTGGTAATGTCTGGCCTTCAGTGCTGCCAAAGGCAAAAAACTGGCTGCTTCTCAGTTTAAAGCACATAGTTGGATTGCTGGGACAGTGTTAGATGGAGGGTGGAGTGAGCAAATACCACTCTCTTCCTACTGTGTTTTCAGGAAATGATTATAAAGCAGCTATAAGTACAAAAGGAATAAAAAGAATGAATTGGCATACCCCTTCGCCCCCCGAATAAAAACAACAGATGAACACACATTCCTCTTCTGGGTTCCATCCCAGATTCACACCCTTATTGTTCTGCTAGGCCTCACTTTTGTACTTATTTCAGAGCAAAGAACCTTTGTTAAATTATCTCTACTCTTTTCCCTGGAAGAGAATTCAGTAATAATCTTCTTAACGAGAGCTGAACTTTCCCTTTTGGCGAACTGTGGTCTCTACTTCCCTGTCCTCTTTTCTCCCAAAATGAACGTGGGCAGAGGCATATAGGTGGGAGGAAAAATGAATGCCAAGATTGACTCTCTCACTTAGGGAGTAGGATTTTCAGAATTAGTAGTAAACTTGTTTGCAAAGATCAATGAAAGGAGTCTGTGCCATCACATCTCCATTCCTCCCTTCAGCTACCCTTCCTTTTCACAGCCCTTTTGCCTGGCACTTCCTTGCGGTCTAAGCCACATGGCTCTTATGAATCTTGTCTGGAGTCTCCTAACGTGGCAGATTTTGCTGTGCTCTGCACAGCACCCCTGGATCTGCCCCTCCCTCTCAGCAGCTGTTTGCCACTGACCGAGGTGGCGACTGGGCCTGTGTGTGTGGCCGGAGCCAGTGACGAGCGTCCCACCCAGGTCTGGGGAAGCCCTCAGCCAATGTGGTTCCTGTGGCAGCAGCCAAACATGCCAGAACTCCTCATACCTTCAGGGCTGTAGTGTAACAGCCAGCCTTATGTGGTGGCATTGTTTAGTGTTGCTTGACTTGACTTCTCTGTCCCCACCCTCTGTGTTTAAGGGAGTTTGGCTACTGCCCAGTAGGATAAAAATTGGCACTCAAAGAGAGCAGCTTCCTGCAGCCTCTCTTGTGGTATAGCCAAGACCACCTTCCTTCTCTGCCTTCCTACCCACATGGCAAAGGCAAAGGGCCCCTCTGTGCTCAGCCTCCTGTTGTGGGGTTTCAAGTTGCCTCAGATCAGGACGAGGCTATCTGCCAAGTTATCTGCCCAGATAAACATTGATTGTTTACAAGGACGTGTTTCAGCTGCTCTGGCAGATCCCACTGGTGAGATCTTCTAGTTTCTCCAGATAGTCAGCCAGTGTATGAGGCTGACATCCAGACACAAAACTGCTGGAGGATCTAACTTAGCTTAGCCAGTATCCCTTCCCCCAGATTTCTCCCTCTCTTGGTTCCCAGTCCTGCCTCCTGAACATTGAAACTGCCTCTACATTTTCAGCATTACTGCCCTTGGGTATATATTTGAGAGCCAATGTTACAACAAAAACAGTTGAAAGCCTCTTTTAAGTGGTAAAACTAGCACCTGATATGTTTTCATGAGTAAATGAATGAGATCTTGTTGCCTTTGGGTTGTGATGCTGGAGAAGAGTATTGAATGTACTCTAGACATCCAGAAGAACAAACAAGTCTGTCCTGGAGAGGGTGAAATCAGGCTGCTTTTCGGTAGCAAGGATTTTGAAGCTCCATCACACATCCTTTGGGCATGTTGCCAGGAGGGACCAGTTCATGGAGAAAGACATCATGGTTGGAAAGTGGAGGGACAGGTCAGGAGAGGAAGACCCAGGATGAGATGGATTAACACAGTGACTGTAATAAAGGGGACAAGTGTATCAGTGACAGGGAGATTAGCTCAGGATAGGGCAGGGTTCAGAGCAATTGTTCATAGGATCACTGTGAGTCATAATCATTTTGTCATAGTCATTTGATAGCACGTAACAGCAACAAAGGGATAAAGACAGATACCCTTTTTATAAGTCAGTCAGCCATGCTCAGTTCATATATATATATATACACACACACACTTTTACTTTTTTAGTCATATATTAGTTTTGCAACATTTTATCATATAGCAAATGGAAAGAATTTTACAGTAAGCTCACTTAAAACCTAGATTTTGCATTTCTCATTCTATTGCATGTGTATTTTCACATAACTAAACTTACCTCCTTTCATCTATTCATCCACCTATCTTTGACATCATCATATTGTCATTTCAGTGAGTGTTTACAAAGTAAATTGATTTTCCCTTCAGTTTGTACATGGTCTGTTCATGACATTGATTACAGTCCCCACATTGTTACAACACTATTCCCACTTCTGTGCTTCCTGTTTCCATTCATCCTTTCCTTTCTTGCCTCCCTTACTTCCTCAGCTAACACTGCCATTTTGGGTTGGTGGGGTTTTTTGAATCATAGATTATTCTGAGAGTATACCTTCCTATTGTTACTGATTATCTTACAGACCTGCCTATTCCAGAGTGATTAAAGGCTGTCGTCTTAAGGGTGCAGTCAGTCTCTATGAGACCAGTAAGCTTGTAGTTTGGTGTTTTGTTCCACAATTTTATTTCACTTTATTAGGAACTTTATACATGTTCTCTTTTAGTCAGCAGAGCTTTTCCCTTTTTCAGGCATATCATAAGTACATTTTTCCAAATTCCTTTAGCATAATTATAATTCAGTGTGCCTTTGTTTATATTTGTTTACTTTTGAGATAAAGTTTGCATATAGTGTTGTTGTTATGTGCCACCTCATGACAAGGAGTCTCCTGCAGCTCCTAGCAACCCTACATACAATAAATAGCCCTGAACCTTGCCCTATCCTGAGCCAGTCTCACTGTTTCCAAGGAGCCTTACCTTATTTACTGTGTCAGTCCATCTCATCCTGGGTCTTCCTATCCTGTGCTGTCTCTATCCAGGGACTAGTACTTCCTGACCATTAGCCCAAAGTATGTGAGACAGAGCTTCAAAGTCCTTTCCTCCAAGGAACAGAAGCGTGTTTTCACTCTCTCTAGGACAGACCTCTTTGTTCTCTTGGCAGTCCATGGTATGTTCAGCACTCTTCGCCAGCACTACGACTCAATTCTTCTATCAGCTGTAGTCATTGTCCAGCCCTCTGATGCATAGCAAGTAATTGCAAAGACCATGATCTGAATCAGGCACACTTTAGTCTCCAGACTGACATTGTTGCTCTTTATTTAGCACTTTGAAGAGATCCTTGACAGCAGCTTTCCCCAGAGCAAATCGTCAGTTGATTTCTTAGTTGCTGGTGCCAACAGTGTTGTGAATCCATGCTAGCTGAAATTATTAATGGCCTCAATCTCTTCTCCATCTACCATGGTGTTGCCAGTTGGCCCAGTAGTGTTGTCTTCTTGATGTTGAACTTCAATCCATACTGAAGACTACAAGTCCTTGACCTTCTGCAGCAAGCACTTCAGATCCTTCTCAGTTTCAGAAGCAAGGTTGTGTCATCTGTATAATGTAGGTTGTTGATGAGTCTTCCTCCAACCTGATGCCACCTTTCTGCTCATAAAGTCCGGCCTACCAAATGATCTGTTCTGCATATATACTGAAAAGGTCATTGAAATGTATTTTTTAATAAAAATTTTTATTTTAATTGTGTTAAAGAAAAGTTAGATTTCATTCATTCATTATTGCACATTTTACCACCTCTCCAACTCTTCTCTCCCAATTCACTTTCTTTCTTTTTAATATTCATTCATTGTTAAACAGTTACTTCCCTTCACCCCTTGCCTTCCCACAGTCCTCTTTTCCATGTTCCTCTTATTCTGGACTGTTATAACACATATAATACCTAATCATATATTCCTTTTAAGCAGTTCTTTCCTTCATTTTTTTCAATGCACTGTTCATTATCTATTCACTCTTATCCTATTCTCCTCCCAACCCCCCATGTCAGTCCTGTTCTATAATATGGTGCTATACAGTATTTGTACTTTTGTGACTGAGCTATTTCACAGCATAATGCCCTTCAGAGTAACCTATGTTGGGTACTGTTTCATGAGTTTATTTTTTTCAGTGCTGTATAGTATTCCATTGTATGAAAAACTATAGTTTTTCTATCCATTTGTTGATGGACACTTGGGTTGCTTCCATCTTTTTTTTTATTGTGAATAATGCAGCAGTAAATATGGGTGTACATATATCTGTTTGGATGACAGTTCCAGTTTCTTTTGGGCATATTCTCAGTAGTGGCATTGCTGGATCAAATGATATTTCTGTTTCCAGCTTTTGGAGAAAGCATCACACTGCCTTTCATAGTGGTTGCACCATTTTAGACTCCCACCAGCAGTGAATAAGGGTTCCTTCCAATCTCTCCACAACCTCACAATCATTTGTTGTTTGCTGCTCTGTTAAATTTTGTTATTGTTACTGGACAAATGTTTGTGGTTTTTTTTGTTTGTTTGTTTTTTGTGAGTGTACTGTCAAATCAGATCTGACTGGTACAGGAGGAGATTGTCCCTCCTTTTCCCGGCAGAGCATCTGGTGGATTTGAACCGTGTGCCTCTGTGTGCCTCTGGGATTGTAGTTGCAGCTCCTTACCACTAGGCCACCAGAGCTCCCTGACAAATGTATTTTTTAAACATAGAGAATATTTTATTTTCTTTTTTTCCATTGTTTTACATTTTCTTCCCCTCCCCTAATGCACCCCTTATTCTAAATTGTTGTCATACATATAATATATTCCTTTCAGGCAGTTCTTCTCAGTTCTAATGCAGTGGTCATTATCTATTCACTCTTTTCCCATTCTCAACACCCTCCCATGTCTGTCCTTTTGTCACTGAGGTATTTTACTCAGCATAATGTCCTCTAGGGTCACCCATGTTGGGTACTGTTTTACGAGTAATATGCCATTGTGTTGATGGGCACTTGGCTTGCTTCCATCTCTTTACTATTGTGAATAACACAATAATAAACATGAGTGTGCATATATCTGTTTGAGTCATGGCTGTGGTTTCTTTAGGGTATATTCTCAGTAGTAGAATTTCAGGGTCAAATGTTCTTTCTATTTCCCAACTTTTTGAGAATGTGCTAGCCTACTTTCCATAGTTACTATACCATTTTACTTTCCCACCAACAGTGAATAAGAGTTCCAGTCTCTCCAGAACCTCGCCAGCATTTGCTGTTGATTGGACTGTTAAACTTGGCTATGATAGCTGAGGTGATGATAGCACATAGTTGGTTTACGTAATGACATTATGCTTTCTTCATGTAGGATGTACTTGGTGTCATCCCACAGCTTATCCGGTCATTAGCATCAAATCTTTTCTTGGCAAAATTTCTAAATTTAGGTGGAATATACTTAAGGTTATATTTTCTCTCTTATAGACTTATTTTCTTTTTTTTTTTTTTCATTTGAACTTGTATATATGAGCTATTGGTGGTCATTTTCTAGTCTTGTCTATTGTTGGGCTGAAATATGAGCCCCAAGAATGATCTTTTGACCTTATATGGTTGGTTCTTCAGAAGAGAAAGTGGCTCTTTGGTGCTTTGGCCACCTTATAAGCCTATTGTTTGCCAGATTTGACAGATATCTAAGGTCATAGTTTTGAGGATTCCACCATTCTCTGCTAAACCAGTAAGCCTGATCTTTTTTATGATTTTGGGTTTTGTACCAGTTTTTTTCCCCAGTCTATCCTTGTACTTCCTATTGTAATCCCAACAACAGTGGTAACTAGGTGTCATCTAATTATGGTCTTTGAATATTGCAGTCTACTAGCCCTTTGGGTCTTCTTTGCATCTTTGCTTGTCTTCACTCTTACTTGCTTCAGACAGGCAGAAACTATAGTTATAGCACCTTAGATGACTGCTCCCAGGCATTGAAGACCCCAGTTTCATCTCACCAAAGTAGTACTTAGACCATTGTGTTTATGTACTGTGTAATCATCCATGGATAAAAGAACTATGATACATTCACAAAGTGGAGTACTATGCAACACATAAAAAAAAAATACCCATACACTGCAATCCCAGAGGTGCATGGTTCGAATTCACCAGATCCTGTACTGGAGAAGGAGAGACAGTCTCTTCCTGTACCAATCAGATCCAGTTTGATAGTACACACAAAAAAAATAATAATTTTTTTAAAAAAAGGAAAAAATACCCAAAGATTTTGCAAAACATTATGTATAACATGGATGAATCTAGAACATATTATTCTGATTAGAGTAAATCAGTCATAAAAGGGCAAATACTGTAGGAAACCAGTTGTTTAAAAACCTAACAAAAGGTTTATTTGCAGAATCATTCTTAAATGGTTACCAGGGATGAAAAGGGAGGGGAAAGCAAGTAAAAATTAGTAAATAGGTAATCGACACAAGGTATAGCTGTACACTATTTTTTTTCCTTTCTTGTTGAAGTTGTTGATTAGTCTCTTTTTATTAAGCTTCTTTAGCATACTTAATTACACCTTTTAAATTTTCAAAGTTAAATCCTTTTTCCCCTTAGGAAAGTTTTCTTATTTTTAAAATTAATGCTTTGACCATTCTTTCTCTTTCTTGGAAAGTTTTCATATATTAGGGTTCTGTTTCCACACTGGATAATGAATAAGGAAGAGTGAAGAAGAATCTGTGCCTTTAAATTGTGGTATTGGCAGAGTATTGAATATACTGTGAACTAATAGAAGAACAAATATACCTATCTTGTAGTAAGTGCACCCAGGGTGTTCCCTGGAAGCAAGAATGGTGAAACTTCACCTCACATACTAGAGCATGTTGTTCAGAGGGACTAATTCTTGGAAAAACGTTCTTGTTTGCTAAAGTAGAGGATCCAAGAAAGAAAGAGAGACAGTGAGATGGACTGACACCATGACTTCAACAGTGTGCTTGAAGATGGCAGGGATCATGAGGATGGCATCGGGTAGGGCAAGGTTTCAGTCTGTTATTCATGGGATGCTATGAGTCATAGTCAACTCCATTTCCATGTTTCTTTACTTTTTTAACCCCCATGAATTTTCAGGGTGTATTTTTCTCCTACATGTCTAGAAGAGGCTCAGAGGTCATTTATTTCACTGGTTCTGTTTTATAACGCTTTTAACTCCCACCTACTGAGTCTCTTGAAGTTTTTAATTGGATAGTATGCTTTTCGATCATCTGTATGTAGCTTTTTCCTTATAAGGCTCCCTAATCTATATTGAACGCTTCACGAATTTGCGTGTCATCCTTGCGCAGGGGCCATGCTAATCTTCTCTGTATCATTCCAATCTTAGTATATGTGCTGCCTAGGGAGGACAGAAGGAGAGTGGATGCTTTTGAGCTGTGGTGCTGGAGAAGGGTACTGAATGTACCATGAACTGCCAGGAAAACAAACAGATTCATCTTGGAGAGGATTAAAC
>NW_006399844.1:11943383-11965321 GCF_000299155.1 Elephantulus edwardii | reverse complement strand
ACACAGTCAAATGCCTTTGCATAGTCAATGAAACACAGATAGACATTCTTCTGGTATTCCCTGCTTTCAGCTAAAATCCATCTAACATCAGCCACAATATCCCTAGTACCATGACCCCTTCTAAACTCAGCCTAGACTTCTGGCAGTTCTCTACTGATGTGCTGTTCTAGTCATTTTTGGATAATCTTCAGTAGAATCTTGCTTGCATGTGAAATCAATGATATTGTTCTATAGTTTCCACACTTTGTTGGATCACCCTTCTTTGGAATGAGAACAAATATAGATCCCTTCCAGTCAGCTGGCCAAATGGTTATTCCCCAGATTTCTTGGCACAACTTGGTGAGTATATCCAGGGCAGTATCTCTAGCTGAAATACGTCAATTAGTATACTGTCTATTCCTAGGGCCTTATTTTTTGTTAGTTCCTTCAAAGCAGCTTGAACTTAATCCTTCATCACCATATGCTCTTGCTCATATATTAGTTCATTAAATTCTTCTGTCTGCCAATTCCTTTTGATACAGTGACTCAGTATATTCTTTCCATCTTCTTTTAATACTTCCTGGATCATTTAGTTTAACTGTTATAAAATTATATTCTTTACTCTTAAGTTTAATCAGTTTTTACATTTAACTCTTAAGTATCACCCAAATCAAGATCTCTCCTCTCTATTAATAGTGTCTTTGGATGAACTTTCCACATGTCCTGAGATGCTGAAAATGATGCCCTTAGTGGTTTAATAGTGGTCACCCAAACAGTAAAGATTTCAGTGTAGTTTTCAGACTGCAGCAGATTAGGAAGAAAGTTTTGGCAATCTGCTTTCAGAAATTAACCACTGAAGGTCTTGTGGACCACAGTAGAATATTGTCCTGTGGACCACAGTAGAATATTGTCCTGCTCAAACATCATCAGAAGGGATCAGGTGAAGTAGAGGATTTCCTCAGTTAGATGGAAGGTACCGTAGCCACAAGATGGACTCACATAGTTGAGATTGTGAGGATGGTGCAGAATCAGGCATTTCTTTGTCAGTAAGTTGAAGTCACCTCGCTGGCAGCTATTTTACTATCTTTGATGAATTCAGATTCTTAGTGAAATCAAATTTTATCATTTTTTCCTCTATTATTATTAGTATTTTTGTGTGTCCTACTTAAGAAGTTTTGCTTACTCCAAGATTGTGAAAATATTCACCTGTATTCTCTACTAGAAGTTGGGTTTTTTCACATTTAATGCTGTTACTCGTCTCAAATTAATTATTGTATGTTTCATGAAATAGAGAAAAGATTTTCATTTCTTCTATTCAGGTATCTTACTGACTCAGCATCATTTTTTAAGACAGATTTATTTATTCTTTTGTCCTTTAATACAGTCAATACTCTTCATTACCACAATTCAAAGACTTAAGTCTTCTTTATTCATTGTCCTCTCAAATGCATAGCAAGTGATTGAAAAGACGTGAGATATAAGGATAGCAAAACTCTAAGGGACTTTAGACTGGCAAAGTATTTCCCTTTTGGTCCACTCTTTCATTGTTACAGTTTCTGCAATTATCATTTGTTTTGTTTTTCTTTTTTTTAATTGAGATTTTAATGAAAGAGTATAGAGAACTTGGATTTCCATTCATTCATTGGTGCACATTTTCCTCCCTGCCCCCTTAGCCCCGCAGTTTGATTTTTTTCTTTGGAAAAAAAAATTCTTTCATTGTTATACAGGACCCTCCCCCTCCCCTCCTGCAAGTCTGCTTTACTACGCAGCTCTTTTTCTGGACTCTTGTCATGCCAATAATACCTAATCATATATTCCTTTTATACAGTTCTCTCCCTTGTGTTTCAGCATCATTTATTAAGATTATTTCCTCCCATTGAATAATATCACTGCCTTTGTTGTAAGTCAGGTTATTTGTTTTATGTTAAAATCTATATCTAGATTCTGCATTTTGTCTCAGTAATATATTTATGTGTCCTGTGTCATTACTATTGTGTTTTATTGAAAATATTCATTTAAAAATTTTAAAGCTTTCACAATGGTGGGTTTATCTGTCTGTGTCTACTTACTACGGAGTGCTGGTGGATTCATGCTTTTAATTCCTCCATAAGGAGTTGTGCTGTTAACCCAAAGATGATGATGCCTTTCTGGCATTTTAAATCCACCAGCTGCTCCTTGGGAGAATAATGCATAGTCTCCCTCTTTGTGTTTTACGGCCTCTGAAAACCTGCTGGAGATTGAGCTATGAATTGGTTCTGACTCAACAGCAATGAGTTAAGTGTCATTTACTGGATCTATGCACTATGGTTTTGTTTATAGTCAGGCTGCAAGATGTTACCAAAGACAATGGCACTGTTTCCTGAGTCCTTAAATTGATATCCTTCTGTTGAACTTTTCATATATTAATTTATATATATATACATAATCTTTGTAGAAGATAGCTCATGTTGAGGACTAAGATAAGTCTGTGTTAAAATTTTCAGGTCAAACAAAGAGAAAAGGGAGATAATTGCTCTGTGTTTTTAGTGCTAAAGGAAGGAAGCTCTGATGTTGTAGTCCAGAGGGAGATTGCTGTTAACAGGCTGTGCCTCTCAGGCAGTTTGAAACCACCAGCAGCTCCAAGGGAGGAGGATGGCCAATCTTCTCTTGTGAATTTGGGAGAAACGCAGTAGAGAATCAGCTTAGATTCCAACTTGATGGCAGTGATAGAGAGAGAGTCTAGTACAGAACTCTCCTAGTGAAGAACAGGAACTAGAACTCGAAGTAGTTATAGCAAGAAACTATACCCTTGATGTACAGTAATACAGACCAAATTTCTTAACATCCTATTGTTCTGAGGGTTTTACCCTATTTAGAAACTAGCCTGATTTTCTTCCTTCAGCCTCATAGGACTGTCCATATTTGTAAGTCAACAGCCTTGAAACTTCTTCTGATACCCATTGTGCTTCCCACCAGCCCTGGTGGAATTCAGTTGTGCCCTTTTAGTTGTATCACCACCCACTTTGGCTTGTCTTCATTGCTCAGTGATGAGGGTGTTAATAGGATGGTGCTGTTAAAATTTCATCTACTTATGAAACAGGTAATTCCTTGACAGGCATCAGTTGTCCTTTCTGCATTCTTGTCCTGTCTGCAATTTCATGTGCAGAAAATTCCTCCAGGTTACTGGTGTGTAATTTCTAAGTACTGGTGCATGCTACCCCCACCCCATTCATTTCTTTATAAAACTACAAATGGACAGAATAGTTAGCAGAGTATTCTTACACTTTTTCTAATTACACATCAGTGGTAGGTTTTGCAAAATTAGTTTCAAGCCTTTTATTAAGGTGAGCATTGAGTATGCTTGCATGGTTTTGTATGTGATGTGTAACTTCATAACAAGTAGCTCCTACTTGTCTTTAAAGGAGTGAACAAAGTGTTTCATGAAGATGCCACTTAAGTTTTGCTGTGTTAGGTCTCAACTTTGAAGCTTGACATCCCCCTGCAGCCTGGATATGGATACAGACCATAACCAATGAGACCAATCAGTGGCACAGAGAAGGATGAAGATAATGACACCCAAAACAGAGTAGGAGGGATTGTTTTGGCAGTGACTGCATATATACAGAGAGAGAGAGAGATATTTGATAAGAATGCCACATGACTCTCTTGCCATATGGATGAGAGGCTGACCCCAAGATTGGAAATAACCCAGGGAACTATTTGAGAATTTTATGTTCTATAGAGCTAAGACCCTTTCCCAAGCTAGCTGAGAATATTTCCTATGTTGTTGTTGTTATGTGCCGTCGAGTCGCTTGCGACTCATAGTGACCCTGTGTACAACAGCCCTAAACCCTGCTCTATCCTGTGCCAATCTCATTGCCTCCAGCACACCCATCCCAATTACCCCAGTCACTGAATCAATCCACCTCATATAGAGTCTTCCCCTCCTGCGCTGTCCCTCCACTCTGCCCAGCATGATGTCCCTCTCTAAAGACCTGTCTTTAGACAACATGTCCAGAGTATCTCAGGCGAAGCCCCAGAATCCTTTCCTCCAAGGAGCAGCCTGGTTTAACCCTCTCTAGGATGAATCTATTTGTTTTCTTGGCCGTCCATGGTACATTCAATACTCTTCTCCAGCACCACAGCTCAAAGGCGTCAATTCTCCTTCTGTCCTCCCTAGTCATTGTCCAACTCTCTGATGCATAACAAGTGATTGCAAAAACCATGGCCTGTATCAGGCGCACCTTATTCTCCAGAGAGACACCGTTGCTCTTGAGTACTTTAGAGAGGTCCCTAACCGCAGACTTTCCCATCGCAATACATTTTTTGATTTCCTGGCTACTGGTGCCAAGAGTGTTGACCTTGGAGCTGAGCAAACTGAAGCTGTGAACAATCTCAATCTCTTCGCCATCCATCCTGATGCTCCCGATTGGTCCAGTTGTGAGAATTTTTGTCTTCTTGACATTGAGCCTCAGTCCATATTGAAGGCTGCAGTCCTTGACCCTCTGCAGTAAGTGCATGAGGTCCTCCTCAGTTCAGCGAGCAGGGTTGTATCCATATTTCCTATATTCTATGTAATTTTAGTGTAGGATATAATTATCATTAGTTTTTTAAGTAAATACGAATACTCATTTAGATGTTTTGGGTTCTTTGAACCTGGCTTTTTGTTTTATTTTTTTTAAACATAACTAAAGTGCGTAGGGAAGCTCTAGGGGCTTAGTGGTAAGGAGTTGTGTAACCAACCCAAAGGCACATGGTTCAAATTCATCAGCTTCTCCTTGATAAAAAGATGGCCAGTGTCCTCTCGTGTGGTTAACTACCTCTAAAAACCTGCTGTTTGGGGAGAAGGGTGCAACAATGAATGAATGGAATCCCAAAATCTCTCTAGATGTTCATTGAAATGAAAAATAAACAACCTAAATTTAAAAAAAAACCTGCTGAAGGATCAACTATCAGTTGATTTCAATTCCACAGAACAGAATGACAACAAAGTATGTAGATTTATTAAGCTTTTACATTTTATTCTTAGAACTTTAGTGAAGAACAGAAGGGGTTTTGTTTTTGGTTATTTTGTTTTGTTTTGTTTTTTATTTTATTATTTTGTGTGTATGTAGCGTCAAATCAGATCTGACTGGTACAAGAAGAGATTGCCCCTCCTTCTCCAGCAGATTATCTGGTGAATTCGAACTGCGTACCTTTAGGATTGTAGTTCAGCTTTTTGCCACTAGGCCACCAGAAGGGGTTTTTTTTAAAAAAAATGTATTTCAAGTGCAGGAACTTGGAACAGACCATCCAATGACATTATCTTAAGGCAATAAATAATAGAAAGTTTAACTAGGAAGAGACCTTAAGCTTCAATTGTAAAACTATCTCCTTTCCCCCAAAATTAGGCCTAATCAGAGATCACACCCACTAATAGGGAGTAAGTCACAAGTAGAGGCCTTGACACTTCTATAAGAAATTTAAATAACAAGCAGACATATAAAGATTTGTAAATATGTACTTGGTGCCAGCTATACCACAAGGAAGATACTGTGTTTGTGGTCCAGAGAAGTTTAAATATTTGTGGTCAAACTTAAAATTCAACATAAAATTATCATCTCTGATGGATTGTTTCCAGAAAGTGCATAGAGGGTGTGCAAGATGCATAAACTCTCAAAGCCCTCTCCTTTCACTCAGCTGGGACAGAAGAGCATAGTCTCCTGCCTTCAGATGGTTACTGACAAGCCCTTCTAGAATGGAAGCAGTGCCCTGGCACATCATTTACCTACCCAATAAATGCACTCCAAGGTCTTTTCTGTTTTGTGGCTCACTCCCCTAAGTCTGCAATCAAAAGTCACCTTAATCCAAGGCCCCTCTTCCCCTCTTCTGTTTGTCTTATATACAATAACAGTACTTCCCCCAACTCATTCTCTCTGACTTGTTACTGTTATGTACCATCAAGTGGGTTCCAACTAATGACAACCTCATTATAGTACTTTCCACTACTTGTCCTTTATTTGCTCACAAGAATATTATACTCCATGATATAGGAATATTTATTTATTGCTATCTTCTCAGCGCCTTAAATAGGGCCTTCATCACATATTGTTATTTTTTGTTAGGTACCCTGTGAACAGCAGATCGAAACCTTGCCCTATCCTTTGCTACTCTCACTGTCACTACCATCTTGAGGCCATTGTAACTGTCAGTGTTAATCTGTCTGGCCCACCATAATGTCTTTTCCGAAGAACTGGCCCCTCCTGGAAATATTCCGTAAGTAGATGAGACGAAGTTTCACCATCTTTGCCTCCAAGGAGCACCCTGTTTGCATTTTACCAAGACATTTGTTTCTTTTGGCAGTCCATGGGGTACTGAGTCCTCTTCTCTGACACCACAGTTCAAGGGCATCAGTTCTTTTTTTGGTCTTCCTTATTCATATGTCTAAGTATTCAATGCAAGGAAGCAATTGAAAATATCATGGCTTGCATCACGGGCACTTTAGCCCTTTTACCGATATTCAGATTTTTCCAGCGTAACACGCCTTTTCATTTCTTGACTGCTTCTGCTGCCATGGGTGTTAGTTGATTCCTTATTCATTATCCAACTTTCAGATGCAATTGAAAATTTTGGCTTGGATCAGACATACCTTAGTCTTTAAATTGATATACTTGTTCCTTGGCACTCTGAGAGCTTCTTAATAGCAGATTTTTCAAGTATACCTTGCCTTTTGGTTTCTCGATATTACCATAGGTGTTGATTTTGGATCCATGTAAAAAGAAATCATTGACAGCTTCAATCTTTTCTCCATCTACCATGATGGGGCATCCATTTCCTAAATAACATGCCTCTGGAAACTCTATGAAATTTGATAAATGATGATAGTTATAGAAAGGTTTCAGGCCTTTCGTTCGTAGGGTCACGATGAGTAATGCTCGACTCATTGGCAGTCAACAACAAACAACATCCATGAAGTAGCCTATTGGTCTGATGGCTTCAACACATAGCAGGAACTTAAGAAATATCTGTAAAATTAATTCAGTAAAATTCCATTAAATGTTTCAGAAGTGTGATAGAGGGAATAAAGAATTAAAAGAATTATGGTAGAACCTCACATTTGAAGTAAACCTGATATACCAGCCTGACATACTTTTCTCACTATTCTGTGGTAGCTTTGTGTGATCTCTGATAAGGAGACTCACTTAAAAGGTCTTCAGATGTTCCAAATATTCATTGCTATAGTACCTGGATTACATACTTTATTTCACAGTAAAATATTTTCCATTTCTGGTCTTTGAATTTAATGAAGATTTTTGGATGTTGAGTCTTCTGGGAGGGCGCTCTTTCTGGGCAGGATGCAGGCTGGAGCACTTACATATGCCTTTCTTGACATGTACATTTAGTCCCTCTTGATCAGCCTTTTATTCTGACCCTGCAAGGTCAACGAGTCTCTTGCTGCTACCGTTTACTCATAAGTCTTCCTGCTGCAGCTGATTGATAGGCTTAGTGATTAGAACCCAGCAGCCATTCTGATGGGGGGGGGTTGGGGATTAGACAGTTCTACTCTCATGTAGGGTCACTGTGAATTGGAATTGATTGGAAGTCAGTGGGTTTGGTTTTCTTTGCCATTACTGGGCTTCCCCTCACTACTTTGTCTTTGCCGGGGCTTTCTGACAATATGGGGATGTTACTTCCTAGGATTTCAGTAAGGATTAAATGAGGTATCATAAGCAGATACAGTTAAGTTTTTGTTGCTAAAGGTTATTTAAAAATGGCTAGAGCAAGGGAACTCTGGTGGCCTAGTGGCAAGAAGCTGCATTGAAATTTCAGAGGTGCACAGTTCAAATCCACCAGATTTTCTTCGGGAGGAGGGACAGTCTCCTCCAGTGCCAGTCAGATCCAATTTGACGGTACACACACACACACAAAATAATAAAATAATTTTTTTTAAATGGCTGGAGCAGTACATACATCATCAGGGAATTTCTAAAATTCAGTCTGGATTTAGAAGAGACTGTAGCACTGCACATCATTGCAGTTGTCATATGGATCTTGGCTGAAAGCAAAGAATACCAGAAAGATATTTATTTATGTTTTATTAACTACACAAAGGCATTTGACTCTGTGGATCATAACAAAGTGTGGATAACATTGAGAAAAGTGAGATCCCAGAACATTTAATTGTGTTCGTACAAAACCTATGTAAAGACCAAGAAACAGAACAAGGGAACACTGCATGGTTTAAAGTCAAAGACATGTGCCATGGAAGCAGCAGTCAAGAATTCAAAAGGCATATTACGTAGGAAAATCTGTTGTCAAGGGCTTCTCTTGCTAAGGAGCAAGAATATTGATATAAAGACTAAAGTGCCCTTGATCCAAGCCATGGAATTTTCAGTTGCTTTCTTGCTTCTAAAACTTGTACAAATGAATACTGAAGGCCAAAAAATAATTAATGCCTTTGAATTATGTTCTTAGAGAAGAGTACTGAGTACCCTATGGACTGCCAAAAGAAGAAACAAATCTGTCTTGGAGAAGATACAGCCAAGGTGCTCCCTTGGAGGCAAAGATGGTAAAACTTTGTCTCACATACTTAGGACATGCTTTCAGATGGGCCAGTCTTTGAAAAAGACATCATGCTGAGGAAAATAAAGGGTTGTTGAAAGGGATGAAGACCCTGAACTAGCTCTCAATATACCTTTAAGCTAAGATTCAAGCCCAGTAAGAGTATAGGCAAGCTCCAGTGTGAATGAACCTTGAAAACATTATGTTGAGTGAAACAAGTCAGTCTCAAAAGGATAAAGATTATATGAGCCCACATATGTGAAATAGGCAAGTGTACAGCGACCAGAGCTCATTAGTGGTTACTGGGAGTAGGAGGAAGGGGAAAAGGGCAAGCCGTCACTTAGGGGGCAGTGAGTTCTGTTAATGACAGGAGAATAATTTGGGAAAGGATAGTGCTAATGGTGTACAACATGGTTAAAATAATCAGTGGCACTGAATCATACATGTGAAAATTACTGAATTGGCAAGTGTTTTCTTATTTTATATTTTTACCACAATTTTTAACAGGAAAGAAATTAAGCAGTCTTCTGGCAGTTTTTCAGGAGACACAGCAGGTGTGCTTACAGTTGTTATCCCAGGATCTCTTATAAATGGAAACTCTCAAGTGAGAGTTTGTGAGTCCTTAAAGGAAAACAGCAAAACATAACTTTTGAAATAAAATCATGTTGTCCTTCTGGGTGTCCTGGTACTTCTCACATAGACCCCCTTTCGGCACCATTCATTTTTGCATTCCCACCCCACTTCTGAGCCCTGGAAAATAGTCCCTTAAACATGCCACCTGCTTTCTCTCATTCTGGCCCCATCCTCTGGCTGCTCAGTTGACTTTTTCCACATCCTCACTCTCTTCCAGTTCCAAGCTAAATAACCCTCACAGATGGCTTGTTCCACAGAACTGTGTAAGAACACAGGACAGTGAACTGGGGCCCAGAAGGAGCTGCCAAAGCCTGAGGCTGCCCTTAAACAGAGGCTCAAGACAACTTTGTCGTCAGCTCCTGAGAAGTCCACAGACAGAGAGCAGAGAGGCTGGCAGGTTGGGAGGTGGAATGTCTCTTTAACACTGTAATCCTCTAGCAGCTTGCAACTAGCTTTCACTTCAATTTACAAGTCAGAACCTGGAGCAGGATACATTGCATACTCTGTTTTGAACAGATGACAGAGTACTGTGCAGTTGGCATTTCTCCTCCCCACTTTTTTACAACATGGAAAACCAACAGGAAATGGCAGTCCCGTTTGAGTTTTGGCTCGTGGTTTGAGTCCTTACTGAACCTCTGTTTGAACTCCTGAAGAGATCTAGGTCACCACCCTGCCTGACCTGAAGGGCAGTATTCCCAGCTGTCAGCACATCCTTGGGAAGAGGGTGAACTTCAGACTCCTATCAGAAATCTTTCAAATGAGGGAAGACCCAGAATTTCACTCTTTCTTTCCTGTCAGCAAGGACATGTACTTTTCCTCTCTGCCTTGTCATCACCTTTGGAACACTTCTCTTACATCCCTCAACATATACAATAGCCTCTACATTTCTGCTTGCATCCATTATCACAGCACTTTTCTTCTGTCATAATCAGATGGTTCTGGTTAATTTTTGCTTATGACAGAACAGTGTTTTCCTTGTCCTGTTCCTATGGGATATTCTTCTCAGTTCATGATCTCCCTTTCATTCTCTTTCCTCATTTTCTTCACTCTCCAAGTGCATATGTTGTAAGTGAATTCCTCTGAAGCCACCATGTTGTTGCTGTAGTTGTAGGTGCTGTCAAGTCAATGCCAACTCTTCACAACCCTGAATTCAACAGACTGAAACACTACCAAGTCCTGTGCCATCCTCACAGTCAGTGTTTTCTTTGAACCCACTGTTGTAGCCACCATATCAGTCCAGAAGAGTCCTCATCTTTTTCAGACTCTGCTTTGGAGCTCTGGTGGCTTAGTGGTAAGGATTTGCACTCCCAATCCTAAAGAATATGGTTCAAACTCGCCAGCTTCTCTGTGAGAGAAAGGTGGACAATCTCCTCTTGTGAGATTTATTTTTGTTGTTGTTGTTAAGTGCCATCAAGTCAAGTATGACTTATAGCAACCCTGTGAACAAAAGATCTGAACCTAGTCCTGTCCTGCACCATCCTCACACTTCCTGACACACAAGCCTATTGCAGCAGTAACCTTGTCAATCCATCTGGTTGAGGGTCGTCTTCTCCGTCGTCAACCCTCCACCCTTCCCATGATCATATCCCTTTCCAGGGAATAGCAACTCCTAGCAATATGTCCAAAGTGTATGAGGTGAAGCCTCATCATTCTTGGCTTCAAAGAGCACTCCAGCTGCACCCTCTCCAAGATATATCTATTTGTTTTCTTGGCCATCCATGGAATGTTAAGTGCTCCTCTCCAACACCACAGCTCAAAGACATCAATTCTTTTTTCTGTCATCCTTATTCATCGTCCAGGTCTTAGGTGCATAGCTAGTAATCGGAAAGACCATGGCCTGAATCAGATGCACCTTAATCTTCAGACATCACTACTCCTCAATAATTTAGAAATGTCCCTAACTGCAGATTTTCCCATTGCAGTGCGTCTCCTTATTTCCTGAGTGCTGGAGCCAAGGTAGATTTACTGCTTCCGAATACCCACTGTGTGGTCTACAGTGAGTCAGTTTCAACATGAAAAGAACAATAATACTTTACCATGTGTCTTAGCCTGGTAAACATACTTACCATGGTTTTCTTGAAAAGCAAATCCAAAGAAATTTCTTTTTTTTATATTGGTGTGCATACAAAATTAGTATACATTTTGTTTCATACTATCTATTTCACAGCCAATCTATCTTTAAAGTTTATATGTGTATACATGTGTGTGTCTGTATACACATGCACAAATCTGCTTGTAGTCTTATTAATATCATGTTGTTATCGTTGTCTACACTTGAGTCAGTCAGTACTGTTCAGCTGACCCTCCTCCAGTGGGTTCTCAGAGGCAGTAAATCACATGGGAGGAGATTGCTCATCTTTCTTCAGTGGAGCTGCTGATGGATCCAAGCCATGTGCTTTTGGGTTGGTAGCATAATTCCTTAGCACATAGAATTATTACATTATGCTGTGGATCATGGCCACATTGATATACAGTATTAACCAGGCCAAATATAATGTCCTTCTCAAGAAATTGGTCCCTCCTGATAACATACCCAAAGTATATGAGACAAAGCCTAGCCAGCCTCCCTGGCAGCACTTCTTTCAAGCAGACTGATTCATTCTTTTTGAAGTCCATGGTCTACTTGATATACTTTACCAGTACCCAATTTAAAAGCATCAATTCTTCTTTGGTCTTCATTATTTTTGTTGAGCTTTCACATGCATATTGCACAGCTTGTGTCAAGCACACTTTTAGTCTTCAAAGTGATATTTTTGCCTTTTAATGTTTTAAAGACATCATTTGTGTGATTCATTGTTTGATTCCTTTACTATAGCTGCCGTGAATATTTTTGTTTGGGGTTTGTTTTGTTTTTTTTTAAACCACACAGATTGTTTATTAGTACCAGCAGAGGTAGTGGATGAGCTGGGCTCAGGGAGGGTATGAGCTGTGAAGAGTCACCATTGACTAGTGGGCTGGAGACAAGGGGCTGGGCGTGGAGGCCAGGCTCAGAGCACCTCAGTTTTGTTAGTAGACACATTTGATGAAAGAGTCATGGCAGGCCTCAGCAAGACCACCAACAAGATTAAGAAATTCTTGGAAATCTAGCTGTCCAACAGAGTTGAAGTCCAGTTTCTTCATCATGTGGTCAAAGACACCAAGGTGTCCTTTTGGTTCTTTGTGAATACACCCAGTTAGTTCTGTATCATGAAATTCAGGAGCTCCCTCTTGTAGAGAATCAAGTTGTGACCATCCTGCCCAGCATAATTCTGGAACATGACAGTCAGGGACTCTATGCACTGCTCAGTCATCATGGGGCTAGTGATTTTTGCCATGTCAGAGCAGAGATAGTGGAGTGCAAAATCTGTGGCGTGGATCAACAGAGAATGTGGGGCTTGCAGCCTCTGGTGGCCCTCCTGCTGTGCATATTGATTATGAATCCAGATAAACTGAAATCCTTGACAATGTCATTTTCTCTCTTTATTGTGATAACTTCCTCCCTTTATTGTGATGTTATTTTTGGTCTAGTTGTAAGTAGTTTTGTTTTCTTTGAGCTAAGATGCAATTCGTATTGAAGGCTGTATTCTTTGGTCTTCCTCAATAAGTGTTTTAAAGCCATCTTTGCTCTCAACAGGCAAATATGTGTCATCCACATACCACAAGTTATAAATGAGTCTTCTTTCAATTCTGGTACTGCATTCTCCTTGATATTGGCCAGCTTATTTTATCCACTCAACGTACAAATTAAAAAATATAGTGAAAGGATCCATCCCTGATACACACTTTCCTGATTTTAACCCACGTATTATCACCTTGTTCTAATCAAACAACTGCTTCCTGGTCTATGTACAGGTTCCACATAAGCACAAAAATGTTATGATATTCTGTTCTTCTTATTGTTACCCATAATTTGTTATGACCTATGCAGTCAAACACCTTTCACAGTCAATCAAGCATAGATAAACATTTTTGTGTGTGTGTATGTGTTTGTGGGTCTTTTAAAATTTTTTTTTTATTATGCTCATTTATTTACAAAGTTTGAATACATTGGTTTTTCACAAAAGATCCTTCTCATTTCCTTTGCCCCACCCACTCATCAAATTGTGCAACCCTGTGTTTAACACCCTACTCACCATCTGCACCCTTCTATTTCCACTCTGAAGTCTCTTTCCACCTGGAGGTGATTTTTGTGTATGATGTGAGATATGGATCCTGTTTCAGCTTTCTGCAGATAGCAGTCCAGTTTTATCAGCAAGGTAAACATTTTTTTCTGGTACTTTCTGCTGTAAGACAGGATCCATCTGACATAATCAGTGATACCCCTTGTTCTGTGTCTGTCTCTGCTGAAACTGGTTTGAAAGTCTAGCAGTTCCTTGTCTATGTACTAGTGCACCCATTATTAAATATCACTGGCAAAATTGTACTTGCGTGTGACATTAGTTCTGTTGTTTCATAACTTCTACATTCTGTTGGATCTTTAAGATTGACACAAAAATGGATCTCTTCCGGTAGGTTTGCCACGTAACTCTTTTTCAAATACCGTGGCATGAAAGAATGAGTATCAACTCACAGGGCCTTGGTTTTTACCAGTGTCTTCCATGCAATTTAGACTTCTTTAGTATCACTGGTTCTTAATTATACGTTACCTCCTGAAATGATTGAACCAGTTCTCTTTGGTACAGTAGCTCTGTGTATTCCTTCCATCTTCGCTGTTGTTGTTTTGGGTTTTTTTTCTTGTGGTGTACCATCTAATTTGATCCTGCTGGCACAGGAGGAGGTTGGCCCTCTTTATGCAGCAAAGCAGCTGGTGGATTTGAACCGTGGACTTTTGGGATTGCAATGCAGCTTCTTGCCACCAGGCCACCAGAGCTCCCATTTTCCATCTTTTAATGATTCCAGCTTCAATATTTTGTCCATAAAAGCCTTCAATTAGAAGTTTGAATTTTTCATTAGTTCTTCCTTCTTGAGAAGTGCCAAACGTGTTCTTTTCTTTGGGTTTTATAACTCTGACTCTTAGCATGTTTCATTATATTTTACTTTGCCTTCTCTAGTCCTCTTTTGAAATCTTCTCCACTTTTTTACTTTGCTATTTCTTCTATTTGCTTTGGTGAATGCTCTGTATTTAAGAACAATTTTCTAAGTCTCTTCTGACATCCATTTTGGTCTTTGATATCTTTACTGTCTTCCATAATCTTTTGCTTTTTTTTCCATATATGATGTTCTTGATGTTAGTCTTTAATTCACCAGATCTTATGTTATTATTGCTCACTGCATCAAATCTGTTCTTGAAATTGTTTCTAAGCTCAGCTTGGATATACTCAAAGTGGTACCTTGGTTTTCATGAGTTTATATTTGTTTTTCTCCAGCTTCATCTGAACATACGAACAGTTGATGGTCAGTTCTGTAGTTAGTCCTTGGCCTTGTTCTTGACTGATAATATTGTCTCTTTGCAGAAATGTAGCTGATGTAATTCCTGAGTATTCTGTCTGCCAAGGTCTACATATGTACTCACTGTTACATTCCAATCTCCAGAAGTTATCAGTACATTTTAATTAGTGTATTTGATCAATTTTTAATTATAAAATTTATTAACAATCTTCTATTTCTTTACTTTTGGCATTTGCTTGATATAGAAATTTGAATAATTGTTGTATTAACTGATCAGCTTTATGTGGGTATGTGGATATTATCCTTTCATGGACAGCATTACTATTCAGGATAGATCTTGAGATGGGTTTGAGGGTTTTTTGGCATGAATACACTACCATTCCTCTTCAGTTTGTTGTACTTGGTATCATAAACAATATGATTTGCAGATTAAAAATGGACCGTACCAGTCACTAATGCCTAGGATATAGATTTTTATGCAGGTCATTTCATTTTTTACAACTACCAATTTTTCTAGATTTATATTTATATATTGTGTTCTAATTATTAGCAATATTGACAGCTGTTTGCTTATTGACTCATGCTACAACAGTACATAAAGGTAAAAAAAACTTAATTCACATTATTACGGTCAACTTTAGTTTAAAAAGGTATCTCTTCCTCAGTCATATTTCACTACCTTCCACTGAGGCGCTACTCTTACAGCACTAAATCAGACAGTGTTCCACTGTTATTCATTAAAGATTTTTTTGTGGGGTGGGTATTTTTTATTCTTTTCCTTTTTTTTAATTGACATTTTAATGTACTTCAGTATACTTGGATTTCCATTCATTCATTGTTGCACATTTTCCTCCCTGCCCCCCCATTCGCTTTTTTCTTTGGAAAAAAATTTCTTTCATTGTTATACAGCCCCCTCCCCAGTTCACTTTACTATGCAGCTCTGATTCTGGACTCTTCTCATGCCAATAATACCTAATCATATATTTTATACAGTTCTCTTCTTCTGTTTCAATGCCATGCACATTATTTATCCCCTCTTTTCTAAGTTTCTACAAACCCCATGTCATTCCTGTTTTATAACAATGTCATTAGCAATTTTTGTCTTTTTGTGACTGAGAATTTCACTCAGCATAATGTCTTCCATGTCACCCATTTTGTATAATATTTTATGAGTTCTTTGTTTTTCAGTGCTGCATAATATTCCATTGTGTGAATATACCACAACTTCTCTATCCATTCATTTGTTGATGGTCACTTAGGTTGTTTCCAACTCTTTGCTATTGTGAACAAAGCCATAATAAACGTGGGTGTGCATATATCTGCTTGGGTGGCAGTTCTGGTTTCTTTAGGGTTTATTCCCAGTAGTGGAAATGCTGGGTCAAATGGTATTTCTATTTCCAATTTTTTGAGAAAGCTTCATACTGCCTTTCAGAGGCTTGCACCATTTTACACTCCCACCAACAGTGAATAAGGGTTCTAGTTTCTTCATACTGTCATCAGCATTTGGTGTTTACTGCTCTTTTGAATTTTGCTATTTTTACTGGGGTGAGATGATATCTCATAGTTGTTTTGATTTGCATCTCTCTTAATCCTAGGGATTTTGAACATTTCTTCATGTGTTTGTTCACTATCTAAATGTCTTTTTTGGTGATGTGTCTGTTCATATTCTGTGCCCATTTTGCAATTAGGTTGTTTACCTTTATCTTGTTGTGGTTCTCAGGTATTCTATAAATTCTAGATATAAGTCCCTTATCAGATATATCATTACCAAATATTTTTTCCCAGTCTGTGGCTCCCTTTTTACCCTGTTGGAGAAGTTTTTGGATGTGCATAAGGATTTGATTCTTAGAAGGTCCCATTCATCTATTTTATCCTCTCCTGGTTGTAGGTCATTAAAGATTTTAACTTAGCATGCAGCAGTAAACTTTCCCATGTTCATTCAGCCCACCCACTTGATAGTTCAGGTATTGCTATACTATATCCAGGGAAAAGGAATTTATCTGAATGGTAAAACTCTTTTCAGACCAGAAAACCTGAGAAAATTTTAATATTTCTTGCCTGTAACTTAGCCAATCACCCATTCTGTTTGTGCTCATCTAAATGCAAATTTATCAGAAATGTTTATTTTGTCTTAGAGGCCTTTTTGGGCTGCTGCTGAGCCAAGGAAGTGTAGTGTATCTTTATACAAGAGTATCCTGTGCTCACACTTCACCACAATGAATGAATGGAAATCCAAAATCTCTGTAAATTATCATTAAAATAAATTTTTAAAAAATAAAAAGCAAGAGTATTCTGTGCTCTTTGAAGGAAAAAAAAAAGTCATCACCATCATAGAAGACAGCACAGATTTCAGTGTAGGACAAATTTGGGTTCAAATTTCAGCTATTCTACTTCCTAAATGTGTTTCTTCTATGAACTTCATCTTCCTCTTCTCAAAAATAAGTGTAATGACACCTGTCTCCCAGAATTACTGTATTGATTAAATGAAATAACATTATACCTAAAATCTATGAGTGACCAGATTATCTACATTATGGCTTCCTCTTACCCGCATTAAACTGGAACATTTTAGCTATAAGAAGTTATGACTATTGAAATTTATAGAGGAAGTAAACTGATGCCAAACTGCTGTTATCTTGAACCTCCTTACTACAGGCTTCTTGGATTTGTGTGAGTTTTTATTTCTAGAACTTGCCCTGCCCTGAATGTTTTTTCAATTGTACAGATTTCTTTCATGGTACCAGCCTTAGACTATTGGAATAGAATCTTCTAGAAAGCAAGCCTGTTTCCTCAGTGTTGCCACAGATGTGTTATTGACACACTCATCTCCAGAAACCACCCTTTGCCTTCTCTGCACCTTGCCTTTTCTTAAGAGATTCTTTGTGGCTTCAGATCTGGTGAGAAGTTGGCAAAAAAGAGTGTCCTTAATCACCTACAGGGATTACAGGTTTGATTTCCCAGTGGTCTAGCAGGCCACAGGGTGTTGGAGATGGCCATGGGAAAGAAGCAGAATTTATAACAAGAGCGTGGTGCATGAGCCAGCAGCTCCCCACTGCCTGCTGGAGCAAGCTCATGAGGCCGCTGACAAGAGTCTTCAGAACACTAAACAGGTGATTAAAACATCAGTGGAAAACCTTTCCAAGCTTCACAGAAAGCCAAAACTTAGTTTGGACACCAACAGAAATTTTCCACTGTGAAGCTTTATAAACTGGACTGTTGTTCCTGCCTGAGCTCTGTGGCCAGAGGGGAGTTCTGTGCTAATGATTCCATAAAACCCTCCAAGTCTTTTGGAGTGGCTTATTGTATATGAGAACCTGTACCACCTTTTCCCATGAGGAGTTCTCTCTAACTTCTCACTGTTCAGATTATGCATCTTTAACCTGTCCAGAAATCTAATTTCAGCTCTTGGCACTATCCCCTGTGACAGTGCTGAGCTCTAGCATTAAGCTCAATGGCATTACTCTTATTTCCTTTCCTCCTTTCCAAGGTGACTGCCTAGAATTATAGAAACCTTTAAGGATAGAAAGAGACCTTCAAAAGCATCTGGTCCAATCTCTTCATTTCACAGACATAGTTAAATAACTTGTCCTAATTTACACAAGTTAGAATACCATGAATTAGCCTTTCTTCTAAACTCTGCTTTCCCTAAAAATGTGTCATGTCAGTTGCTCAAGAGAGAAGTATGCCGACCTCAGAAAGAGTTAAGTCTCCCGGAAATCAGCAATTAGAATTTGCCTCTTTAAATTTTTACCTTAAACCAGCATCTTTTTCTGTCTTTGGGGCTTTGAGAGTCCCTGCCTTCAGAATATAGATATGCTCTGAACCCATTGTAAAATGTGGGCAGTTAGGATAGATGTTAAGGGCCAGAGACACATTCCACCTCCTCCATTTACTAGCTTCTTGTTGTGCACTGTTGACTATTTTAACGCATTGTGACATCATGTGATAGAATACAGCTACTTTATAAGGTTTCTGGGTAGTAATCTTTACAGAAGCAGATGATCAGGTTTTCCTCCCACAGAACTGCTGAATGAACACTTAACTGCTACACCATCAGAGTTCCTTCATAATATGCAGAGTTGCTGCTTACTGTTAAGCAAATTCTTTATCTTCCTTGTGTTCCAAGTTCCTCATCTGGTAGAGTAAGGTAATGACAGTACCTTCTTCATGGAATGGCTATTAAAATTAAATGAGTTTATGTTTATAGAGCATCTGCATAAAACCACTCTTAAAAATAGGATGGATGGGGGCAGATGGGGAGAGAAGGCAAGATAGTGAACACTGCACTGGAATAGGTGAAGAGAAGGAAGAGCTGAAAAAAAAATTAGTGATTAGCGTTACATGACTCAGAATTAACAACTGTCATACAGACATTACAAAATGAATTGAGGGGGAAGGAGGAAAATGTGTTTCAGTGAATGAATGAAAACCCAGCCTTTCTCTAAACTTTCACTAAAATCACAATTTTTTAACAAAACTTCTGGCACATAAGTGTTCATTGGGTGACTAGCTGTAGCTGGTAGGGTGATTGAAGCACATAGCAGGTTATTATTAGGCCTTAGGAAGCCCAGTGGTTCTCTCCCAGGAAGACGATTGATTCTGGTGAGTTGCCTAGAGTTTTTGACTCGGAAGACATTGTGTCTGGCTCAAATTGTAACTCTGCTGAGCGTACCATTTGAGTTTCTGTTTTCTCCTTTCTAGTATCTTTACCTAGATGTAAAATCAACTGCTTCACAGGATGCTGAGGCTTTCAAAGTCATAAGTTATTTACCATTATATCCTGTCTATTTGAAACCAACTCATAGCTGACCCTCCAGTACATTATCAGAGGCAGTGAGATTGCCCATCTTTCTCTCATAAAGCAGCTGGTGGATTCAAACTGCATGCCATTGGTTGGCAGTGTAACTCCTTTACTACAACACCACCAGAGCTCCTTCTAAGTCGTAAAAATGCCATGAAATATGTAAGCACATTAGCTAACATAGTTACATTTTGGTGAAATAAAATTACGACCATTTTCATCTACCTCTCCAACTTTTTTTAAGTAAAATTTTATTTTAATTGGGATTTTTAATGGAAGTTTGAAGAGAAGTTAGATTTTCATTCATTCATTGTTGCACATTTTACCCTAACTGACCAACTTTTTAAGCAGTGATTCTCAAATTTCAGAGAGACCTTGAAAGTTCGCAGAGCTAATTGGCTTTCTCTTCAGCCATTCATACACATTTTGTTTTGTGACATTCATCATAATACCCACAGGGTAAATACACTCTTCCCACTTTCTTCCTAAGATTCTTGTTTCACTAGTCCTTCTGTGCTACGTCTTTGTGTCTTTTAAGATTTATCCCTGCTCAAATGTTACCCTTTTCATCTTGTATGATTGAGTGCTCTAAAACATGGGTACTTATAATAGCATCCAGAACGTGTTACTGTTCACCTTATGTTCTTATATTTTGTTTAGCTGAAAGTTGAGCCACAGGGGTGTTTTGTTCCAAGCTCAAAAGGTAAGGTGACTGAGGGTTGTGTATAGTCTCTTGCGTTCCACCATTCCCTAACAGACCAGTGATCTTGGACTTTTTACACTTTTTTTAGTTTTGTTCCATGATTTTCACCCACTCTGTCCAAGACTTTCCACTGTGATCTGTTTTAGAGTTGTCAGCAGTAGTAGTCGGGCACCATCTTGTTCTTCTTGTCTTAGGGTTGTAGAGGTTGAGATTTGAGGGGCCCCTTAGTCCTTTGCATTAATTGTTTCTATGTGTCTTTACTTTTCTCCCCTCTTCTTTGTTCCAGGCAGGAACGTAGCTGTACCCTTGAATGTCCACTTACAAGCTTATAAGAGCCCTGTTGATACCAATTAAAATGTAGAACATTGTTTTTATGAACTGTATCATACCAGTTGACCTTAATATGCTCTGAGACTAAGGTCCTGCGGCCCTCTGACCAGCAATTTGCTCCTTCAGGGAGTGTGATTTTTACTGTATGAACAACAGATCTGAACCTTGCCCTATCCTGCACCATCCTCCTCATCTCTGATATGCCCAAATCCATTGTTAGTTACTTTGTTGCTTCATCTTATTGACCATCTTCCTTTCTTTCCCTTTTCTTTCTTCTTACACCTTTCCTAGCATAATATCTTTATCCAAGGACTAGCCACCCCTGACTACATGTCCAAAGAATATGATAGTTTCACCACCTTACCTCAAAGTAGCACCCTGGTTCTACTTCCTCTTGTTTTTAAATGTTGTTGTGTACCATCAAATCAGAATCAACCCGTAGCTGACACTCCAGCAGATTTTCAAAGGCAGTAAATCACAAAGGAGTAGATTTGTCCATCTTTCCCCCACAGGAGCTGGTGGATTTAAGCTGGGTTGCTTTAGTGCAGTTCCTTACCACTAAGTCACCAGAGTTGCCTCTACTTCCTCTAAAACAGACTTATTTGTTCTTTAGGCAGTGTGTAGAATATTCAGTACTCTTCTCTCACACTACAATTCAAAGGCACAAATTTTTCTTTGATTATCCTTATTCTTTTCACAACATATATATGAAGCAATTGAAGAAACCATAGCTTAGATCAGACGCACCTTAGTCGTTAAACTAATGTGCTTGCTCTTTAGCACTTTGGAGATAGCAGCTTTTATAAATGCAACTCATCTTTTGATTTTTTTAAAATAAAATTTTTATTTTATACTGGTTTACTTACAAAGTTTGTGTTACCGTGTTTTTCACACTGGATCTTTCTCTTTACTTTACCCATCCCTCCCTCCACCCATCGAATCGTGTGACCCTATGATTAATCCCACCCCCTGAACCCCGCCCAGCCTAACCCCTGTGCTCCCCACCTTAGATCTTCATACACATTTTACAATAAAGATTTTATAAAGTTTTTTACCTTATGGGACTGAGTTAATTCACTTAGCATAATGCTCTCCAGTCCCTCCTAAGGAGCAAAATCATTGCTCCTACATGATGTGTAATGTTCCATCATGTAAATGTACCATAATTTCTCAATCCATTGGATTATGGTTGGACATTTGGGCTGTTGCTATGTTCTTGCAATGGTGAATAATGCTCCTGTACCAGGGATATTGATTGTGGATCCAAATCAAAGGGAATCAATGACAATTTGAATCTTTCTCCATCTATCATGTCCTAGTAAAGTGGATTTTTTTGTTTCCCTAATGTTGAGATGTAATCCATATTGAAGGCAGAAATCTGTGATTTTATGCAGCATTCAAGTCCTCCTCACTTTCTGCAAGCAAGGTGTGTCATCTGCATAATGCAGATGAGTCTTCCACTAATTCTGATGCTACATTCTTCTTCATATAGTCTAACTGCTTCTTTTTGTTGTTGTTGTTGTTTAAATTTAGGTTGTTTATTTTTCATTTCAATGAACATCTACAGAGATTTTGGGATTCCATTCATTCATTGTTGCACCCTTC
>NW_006399844.1:11779741-11943109 GCF_000299155.1 Elephantulus edwardii | reverse complement strand
ATAATGTCCTCCAGGGTCACCCATTTTGAATAATATTGCATGAGTTCCTTGTTTTTCAATGCAGCATAGTATTCCATTATGCGAATATACCACAGCTTCTCTACCCATTCGTTTGTTGATGGGCATTTACATTGTTAGCTGCTTCTTTTTTTAAAAAAAAATACTAGTTTACCCACAAAGTACATGTGTATTGTTTTTTTTCACACCAGATCTTTCCTATTTCCTTAACTCGCCCCTCCCTCCACCCATCAAATTATGTGACCCTTTGATTATGCCCCCCACCCATCTTCACCCCTCTACTTGCTCCTATCCTCCCCTCCTGTCTTCATACATGTTTTACTAGTTATCTATTTCTACAATAATGGTCTTATACAGTATTTGTCCTTATGGGACTGAGTTAGTTTGCTCAGCATGATGCTCTCCAGTCCCTCCTAAGTTAGATAGTGATTTACAAAATCATTGTTCTGGTATGCTGTGTAGTATTCCATCGTATGAATGTAATTTCTCAATCCATTCCCCATAAGAAGAGTCCTAGACCAGATGGCTTCACAGCCAAATTTTACCAAACATTCAGAGAAGATCGGTCACCAGTTTCACTTAAAGTATTTCAAAAAAGTAGGAAAAGGAGTAACACTCTTGAGTCATTTTATGAAGCAAGCATAACACTAATACAAAAACAAGACAAAGATATTACCGAGAAAGAAAACTACAGACCAATATCTCTCATGAATATAGATGTAAAAATCCTAACCAGTAGAATCCAAAATCACCTAAAAAAAAATAATAATTCATCATGACCAAGCAGGATTCAAAACAGGTATGAAAAGATGGTTCAATATAAGAAAAATAGCAACATAATTTACCATGTTAACAAAACAAATAATAAGGATCATTTGATCTTAGAAATTGATGCAGAAAAGACATTTGACAAAATCCAACACCTCTTCCTGATAAAGACACTCAGCAAAATTGGAATAGTCCAACTTCTTAAATGATCTGCTTAACACATACATTGATTAGATAGGAAGAAAGTATACAGTGTTGATGCATACCTTTTTAAAGATGCCGTGTTCCATTGTTCTAGCCAGACAATAGCTTCTTGGTCTATGCACATGTAGTAATTGTTCCTCTAACCCAAAGACCAGACCTTTCTGGTGATTCAAATCCATCAATGGCTCCTCAGGAGAAAGATGAGCAGTTTCTTCTTGTGTGATGTCCAGCACCAAAAACCCAGTGGGGGGTAAGCAGTAATCAGTTCTGATTTGACAGCAATGAAAAATATAATCATATATTAGATCAAATGATATTTCTGTTTCCAACTGTTCAAGGAAGCACCTTGTCAGGTTTTTTAGCAGTGAATGAAAGCTCAAATTTCACCACACCCTCTCCAGCATTTGTTGTTTTCTGTTTTATTGAATTTTGTTTTTGTTGCTGAGATGAGATTCTATCTCATGTTCTTTTTTTTAATATTTTTTAAATTTTATTTTATTATTTTTGTGTGCGTGTACCGTCAAATCAGATCTGACTGGTACTAGAGGAGATTGCCCCTCCTTCCCCGGCAGAGCATCTGGTGGATTCGAACTGTGCACCTCTGGGATTGTAGTTGCAGCTTCTTGCCACTAGGCCACCAGAGCTCCCCTCTCATGTTCTTTTTGATTTGCAGATCTTCGGTAGCTAATCACTCTGCTGGTCTAGTCTATAATAGAGAATTGTGCTGCTAACCCAGAGGTGGAGGAGTCTCTCTGGTGACTCAGCTCCACCAGCAGCTCCCCAGGAGAAAGATGGACATCTCCCCAGATGCCATTTACAGCATCTGAAAACCCACTGGAAAGTGAGCCGTGAGTCAGTTATGACTTGACAGCAGTGAATTTTTTTGAGTGAGAATAGCTAATGATCACAGACATTTCTTGGTGCATTTGTTGGCCATAAACAATTGTCTTTTCAGGTCCTCTGCCTATTTTTGTAAATGTATGTTGTGTTGTTGTATAGTATTTTAAAATGTATAGTATTTTATTTTAAAATATCTAAAATTTGAAAACAAGTTGTTGTTTTAAATCAAGTTGACTACCACTCATAGCAACTCTGTGAACACAGATAAAATTTTTTCCTTATCCCGCCCATCCCCACTATGTCTGCCATACATGAGCCCATTGTTCCAGTCACTGTGTCAATCCATCTAGTTGAAGATCTTCCTCTTTTACAGACACTTAACCTTTCCCAGCACTATGTCTTTTTCAGCCCTCTCTACCTTTCCCAGCATGATGTCTTTTTTCCAAGAACTGGCCCCTCCTGACAACATACCCAAATTATGTGAGATCAGGTTTCACCTTCCTTGCCTTCATGGAGCACCCCATTTGCAATTCTTCTAAGACACACTTACTTGTTCTTTTGGCAGAATATAAAATATTCATTACTCTTGTCTGCCACCACAATTTAAAGGCATCAATTCTTCCTCTCATATCCTTATTCATTGTAAAACTTTCAGATGCATATGAAGCAATTGAAAAATGTCATGACTTGAATCAGGGGCACCTTAGTCTTTAAACTGAAATGCTTGCACTTTAACATTTTGGAGAGTTTCCTGACAGCAGACTTCCCCAGTGCAATACATCTTTTGATTTCTTGACTTTTGTTGCCGTGGATGTTGGGTATGAATCCGAGTAAAATTAATTACTGACAACATCAGTCTTCTCTCTATCTCATTATTGTCTATTGGTGTAGTGGTCAGAATATTTGTTTTCCTGATGTCAAAATATAATCCATATTGAAGGATGTAGTCTCTGATCTTACGCAGTAAGTGCTTCAAATCCTCTTCATTGCAAACAAGGTTGTGTTACCTCCATGAAGATGATTGTTGATAAGTCTTCCTTCAATAATGATGCCTCGGTCTTCTTCATATACTCCAGTTTCTCTCATTATTTTGATCAGCATACGGATTGAATAGTTCTGAAGAAAGGATACAACATTGACACATGCTTTTCCTGATTTTAAACCATGCAGTGTTCCCTTGCTCTCTTCAGACAACAGCTTCTTGATCTAGGTTTTGCATAAGCATGATTAAGTGTTCTGGAATG
Source organism: Elephantulus edwardii (assembly GCF_000299155.1). Lineage (NCBI taxonomy): Eukaryota > Metazoa > Chordata > Mammalia > Macroscelidea > Macroscelididae > Elephantulus > Elephantulus edwardii. Next base: position 11,940,035 of record NW_006399844.1, on the reverse strand, counting down.
TCCAGTCATCTCAATGTTAGTTACAATTTATGATCCACACAGCCAAATGTCTTTGCACATCCAATAAAACACAAACATCTTTCTGATATTCTCTGCTTTCAGCCAAGATTTATTGAATATCAGCAGTGATATTCCTTGTACTATGGCCTCTTCCGAATCCAGCTTGGATTTCTGGTAATTCCCTGTCAATGCTGTGTTTTAATAATCTTAAGCAACATTTATTTGGATGTAATATTAATGATATTCAATAATTTCCTCACTCTGGTAAAGTGTATGAATCACTTCTAGTCAGAAAACAAGGTAGTCTAGGTTAAATAATAATTTACAGAAGCTGAATATGCTCATGTGTACCTAAGTTTTGCTGCTTCAGAGATTAAAAACAACTCCTCAGTGAGTGCCCTACTACTTTGAATGCTTGTGATTCAGTTTGTTGGTAGCAACTCTCTCTTCCCCCCATCCTTTTTTTAACTCAGTAAAGACTTAAAATATTCTCAAGTAGATGGCATAGTTCAAGTCTTAACACAGTTTCCTTGCGCACATCTCCTGCAATACAAAGGGCATGTAGAGGAACCCTTATTCCTCCTCCTCCTCCTCTTCCTCCTCCTCCTCCTCTTACATCTCAGACTTGGATCTGGAGACCCTTCCCATGTTTTTTGTTTGTTCACTAGCAGGAACAAGGCTTGGTTAGCATTCACCTCTAAGCACCTTCTAATTGTTTTGACGAGCTCACTCATGTTGATACCATCTGGTCTGTGGAACTTGGTTTTTTCTAATACAGGAAGCTATTTCTCTTCCTTTTCTCTTTCTATGATCAGCATGATTTTATTGTTTCCTGCTTTCAGGAAGCCAGACACCTTGGTTTGATCATGTGGTACTGCTCAGTGGTCTTTGAGGGCATGGCAGTGGCAGCAGTCTGACTCAGGTGACACCTTCACTTGTCCTCTTTTTGTTTGTTTGTTTTGTTTTTTTTAATTATGTTGTCTTTTTGTTGTCGAGATAGTAGAATTTCTTTATATTTTAGAGATTAGTATTTTGTTGCCTATGTTGTCAAATATTTTTTCCCCAGTTTGTGGGTTCTCTTTTTACCCTTTGGAGAAACTTTTTGATGCACATAAGGACTTTATTATCAGAAAATCCCAGTTATTTCATTTTTCTTCTGCTTTTTGTTCATTTATAGTTGTGGTAATTTATCACCATCGTTAAGGGCCCCTAAGCTTGCCCCCGTTTTTGCTTTGGTGATAATTAGAGATTTGGTTTTTACATTTAGGTCATTGATCCATTATCTTAAGTTAGTTTTTGCATATGAGACAAGGTGTGGATCTTAGTTTCTTTTTCTGTGAGCACCGTTTTTTTAAAGAAGGAGATTTTTTTCCTCTCACTTCATGTATTTCATTACTTTATCAAACCTCTCCTGTCCATAGGTGGATGAATTCCTTCTCAGTTCTCTGTCCCACTGGTCTGTTTTCTGTCATTGTAAGTGTCAAACTGTTTTAACTTCCATGGCTATGTAGTAGGTTTTGAGCTTCCTATTTTATGCTTCTCCTTCAGAAGTGCTTTGCTTACCAGTGATCTCTTTAATTTTACGTACAAGTCATTAATTAGTTTTCCATCACTTTGAACGATGATAAAATCTAGATCAAGATTGTTATATCTCAATTTTTATAGTATTATCATTTTCACAATATTTAAGTCTTCCTATCCATAAGCAGAGGGAGCTCTCGTGGCCTAGTAATGAGGAACTGCAAACCCAAAGACATGTAGTTCAAATCTACAAGCTGCCCCATGGGGGGAAATAGGCACTCTCCTCCCATGCAGTTTACAGCCTCAGAAAACCTGCTGCAGGGTCAGCTGTGAGTCGATTCTGACTCAACAGCTCGTCATGACCAGGGAGTTCTTCTGATGTAGTCCGTAGGAACTTGGGCTGCCAACCCAAAGGTGGTGCCTCTCTGGTGTTTCAAATCCACCAGATGCTCCACGGAAGAAGCAAGAATAGTTTCCCATTTTTACAGCCTCCTAGAAATCCCCTGGAGGGTTGGCAGTGAATCAGTTCTTACTAGGTAGCAATGGACTTGAGGCTTTGAGACTTCTTGAGCCTGGTAATAGAATACATTAAATGCAGTATCCAGGGCCATATTTCCAGAAATATTATTTCATTTAGTACAAAGTAGACTGGGAATCTGTAGCTATAACCAACTCTTAATGTTGTTGTTGTTGTTGTTGTTGCTGTTGTTGTTATGTGCTGTAGAGTCACTCATAGTGATCCTATGTACAAGAGCCCTAAACCCTGCTCTATCCTGTGCCAACCTCACTGTTTCTTACACAACTACTCACACTACCCCAGTCAGTGAATCAATCCATTCTCATCTAGGGTCTTCATCTCCTGAGCTGTCCCTCCACTCTCCAAAACATGATGTCCCTCTCCAAGGACTAGTCTCTCCTTGGAACATACCCAAAGTGTTTGAGACAAAGCTTCAGAATCCTTGACTCCAAGAAGCAGCCCATCTTCACCTCTTTTGGACAAACTTATTTGTTCTCCTAGCAGTCCATGGTATATCCAGCACTCTTCTCCAGCACCACAGCTCAAAGGCATCAATTCTCTTTTTGCCTTCACTATCCATCTATCCAATGCATAGCCTGCAATTGCAAAGACAATAGCCTGGATCAGGTGCACCTTAGTCTCCAGCCTGACATTGTTGCTCTTCAGTACTCTGGAGAGGTCCCTGACATCTGACTTTCCCAACGCAATTGTTGTTGTTGTTGTTGTTGTTATGTGCCGTTGAGTTGCTTGCGACTCATAGTGACCCTACATACAACAGCCCTAAACCCTGCTCTATCCTGTGCCAATCACATTGCCTCTGACACACCCATCCCGAGTACCCCAGTCACTGAATCAATCCACCTCATAGAGGGCCTTCCCCTCCTGTGCTGTCCCTCTACCCTCCCAAGCATGATGTCCCTCTCCAAGGACCTGTCTCTCCTTACAACATGTCCAAAGTATGTCAGACGAAGCCCTAGAATCCTTGCCTCCAAGGAGTAGCCTGGTTTAACCCTCTCTAGGATGGATCTGTTTGTTTTCTTGGCAGTCCATGGAACATTCAATACTCTTCTCCAGCACCACAGCTCAAAGGCGTCAATTCTCCTTCTATCCTCCCTAGTCATTGTCCAACTCTCTGATGCATAACAAGTGATTGCAAAGACCATGGCCTGTATCAGACGCACCTCAGTCTCCAATGCAATTAGTTTCATGATTTCCTGGCTGCTGGTACCAAGAATGTTGACTGTGGAGCCAAGCAAACTAAAACCGTTAATCATCTCAGTATCTTCATCAGCCATACTAATGCTGCCAATTGGCCCATTGGTGAGAATCTTTGTTTTCTTCATGTTGAGCTTCAATCCATATTGAAAGGCTTCAGTCCTTGACCTTCTGCAGAAAGTGCTTCAGGTCCTCCTCAGTTTCAGCAAGCACGGTTTTGTCATCTGCATAACACAGGTTGTTGATGAATCTTCCACCAGTCCTGATGCCACAGTCCTCCTCATACAGCCCAGCATGCCGGATGATCTTAATAGAGTTCTTAAAATACAAATAGTTTTTTAAGTTTTTTACAATTGTGATGTTAATGAAAGCTTACAGAAAAGTTGGATTTTCATTCATTCATTGTTGCACATTCCTCTTCCTACCCCTCCTTTCCCTCTCTCCCAGTTCGCTTTTTATTTTTGGAACAGTTAAGGGAAAGAACTGTTTAATAGGAATATATGATTAGGCATTATACTTAGGACAGCAGTCCAGAATAATAGGTACATTGCAAAGAGAACTGAGAGGGGGGAATGGAGAGGAAGGGAAGCAATTGTGCAACAATGAATGAATTTTTTTAAAAATAAATAAATAAATAAATATACTGGGGGAAGGGGAGGGAAAAGGAAGGCAGGAGGGAATGTACAACAGTGAATAAATGAAAATCCAACTCTTCTGTAAACTTTCATTAAAATCACTATTAAAATTTAAAAAATTTACTTAAAAAAATAAACATTTTCCACAGTTGTCTCCTTCCCACTCCCTTCCCCCTCCCCCAGTCCACTTTGCAATGCACCTCTTATTCTGGACTCTTGTTACACATATACTGCCTAACCATATACTCCTTTTAAACAGTTCTTTCCTTCATCTGTTCCAATGCAGTGTTCATTATCTATTCCCTCTTTTCCTGGTTTCTCCTCTGTTAGATATAAAAAAGAGTGTGAGGTCGCGAGGGAGAAGAATAAAGAAAGAAATTGGTCCCAAGAAAGGAACAGGCCTTTATTGCACAATCTGAGAGGGACACCAAGTGACCCGGCCGCATAGCACACGGCAGGATCAAAATGGCGCGCCAGCAGTTTGGGGGGTTACCTTTTTATAGGTGTCCTGGGGAGGACTGAGATGGTACTTCTCGGAATTTGGCATATTAATCAAGTTAGGTTTTAGCTATTTTTAATTAAGCTCAGACTTTTATCAGGATCCATTGTATGACCAGCCTAGGTAGTATCAAGTTTCTCAGGAAGTGATCAAGCTTGGAGGTGGTGGGGCAACTGCCATATTCTTCCTTCGCCCCCAATCCCCCATGTCAGTCCTGGGGTTTTTTTGTTTGTTTGTTTTAGCTTTCAACTATTTATTAAGAATATTAGTGAAACAAGAAAGTTGTTTGTAATTGGAATATCAGGAATTAGAAGTGGCCACTCAGTTATACAGTGGTCTAGAAGTGCCATTACTTTCTTTCCTGCTTGTCTTTTTGTAATTCTTATTATTTATTTTAATGAAAGTTTACAGAGACTTAGGGTTAGCTTTCATTCATTGCTGCACTTTTCTCCCTGCCCAACCCCTCCCCCCCCAATTCACTCTTCTCTTTGGAAAGTAAAAGAAAAATTCTTTCATTGTTTTACAATCCCCCTTCCCAAGTCCACTCCACAGTGCAGCCTTCATTCTGGCCTCCTGTCATGACAATAATACCTAATCATATATACCTTTCAAACAGTTCTATCCCTCATCTTTTTCAATGCAGTATGCATTATTTATCCCCTCTTTCTCAATCTTCCCTCAACCCCGATGTCAGTCCCATTTTACAACAGTGGCCCTATGCAGTATTTGTCTTTGTCACTGAGATATTTCAGCATAATGTCCTCCAGGGTCACCCATTTTATATAATATTTCATTAGTTCCTTGGTTTTCAATGCTGCATAGTATTCCATTGTGTGAATGTATCAGAGCTTCTCTATCCATTTGTTTGTTGATGGGGTCAGTCCTGTTTTATAACAGTAGTGTTATGTAGTACTTGTCCTTTTATAACTGAGCTATTTCACCCAAAAATGCAGGTAATTTGCAGAAAGATTTTTTTAAATGTTCAAAGTTAAAGGAAAGATAATTCTTTTTTCTTTTATTTTAATGAAAGTTTACAGAGACTTTGGCTTTCCATTCATTCATTTTTTTTCTCACTTCCTCCCAGCCCACCCCCTCCCTCCAGTTCACTTTTCTCTTTGGAAAGTAAACAAAAAAACAACAACAAACTTTCATTGTTATACAGTTGCCTGGCCCCAGTCCACTCCCACTATGCAGCTTTCATTCTGGACTCTTGTCATGACAGTAATACCAATTCATTTATTAAGCTTCTTTTAGTGAGGCAAGGGAGCTCTGGTGGTTTAGTGGTAAGGAGTTGCGCTGCCAACCCAAAGATACTGTTCAAATCCACCATGGCTCCATGGAAGAAGGATAGACAGTCTCCTCTCATATGATATACTACCTCTCAAAACCTGCTAGAGGATCAACTATGAGTTGTTTCCAACCTCAGAAGTATATAACAGCATCAATTAGTGAGGTATTTGCCTAACTTAGAACTGTATTTCAAACTATAGACAGACTCTTAGCCTCTTTAGTTAGAAACGCGTATTTCCAACTGTGCTTCATGGGCTGCATTTGGAATTCAGAAGTATAGAAATGTATGACCTGAAAACTTGAAAAACTTTCTAAATCAGCATAATCTCAGAATTTCTGTGTACTTCAGTGTAAGAGCTCTTGTGTTAATCCTTGCCGGGAATTGCTCTGCTAAACCAACGTGGCTCCTCCCTGGCAGAGCAGCCCTGTGAAAGATGAATGGTCTCCTCCCAGGCAATTTACAGCCTCCAGAAACCTGCTTGAGTGTTAGCTATGAGATGGTTCCAACTCAGTGGCTGAGAGTTTTAATATAATGTGTGGATTTTCCAGACATGCATGTCTTTTTTTTCTCCCAGATCCCCCAGTTCTTGGGATGATGTAGTACTGGGAATAGAGCCTTTCTAGTTAAGACAAGATGAGACATAAACAAAACTGGCCTTCTCGTGGAATCTTATTTCATACTTTATTAGGAACGGTAGACCACCTGTCAGAAAGACCACCTAACCCTGTTGAGTCATAACTTCTATGGGTTCACCATGTAGAGCAGAAAGTAGCATCTCTGAGTCTTTTCAGAGTGTCTGTGTTGTACAACTTGAGGGAACACTAGGGATTCACATAGTATGTAATATGATTAACATCCCCTCCAGAAGGTGCCCTGGAATCGTACAATTCAGTGGCCCTAAGTATGCTTCTCATGGTCTGTCATCTTTGTACCATCTATGTCCAGGTACCCAGAGTATATATTAGAGGCTGTTCATATATTGGTTTTTAATCCATATACATATGTGAGTATATTTAAACACATACATAATTAAAGACTAAGGTGTACCTGATCCAAGCCATGGTCTTTTCAACTACTTCAACAGGGCAACAAACAACAAATGCTGGCAAGGTTGTAGAGAGATTGGAACTCTTATTCATTGCTGGTGAGAATGTAAAATGGTACAACCATTACGGAAAACGGTCTGATGCTTTCTCAGAAAGTTGGAAATAGAAATACCATTTTACTCAGCAATGCCACTACTAGGAATATACCCTAAAGAAGCCAGAACTTCCACCCAAACAGATACGTGCACACCCATGTTTATTGCTGCATTATTTGACAATAGCAAAGATGGAAGCGACTCAAGTGCCTGTTAACAAATGAATAGAAAAACTGGGGTATATTCACACAATAGAATACCACACAGCACTGGAAAACAAAGAACCCATAAATATGCACTGCAATCCAAGAGGTATTCGGTTAAAATCCACCAGATACTCTGCTGGAGAAGGAAGGACCATCTCCTCCTGTACCAGTCAGATCACATTTTATGGTACACACACTCAAAATATAATCATAAAAAATTTAAATGAAAATATTACACAACATGGATGGTCCTGGAGGACATTATGCTGAGTGAAATATCTTAGTTACAAAAGGATAAACACTGCATAACACCACTGTTATAAAACAGGACTGACTAGGAGGGTTGGGGGAAAACTAAGAAAAGAGGCAATGAGTAATTCACACTGCATTGGAACAGATGAAAGAAAGAACTGTTTAAAAGGAATATGTGATTAGGCATTATTTGTATGACAATAGTCCAGAATAAGAGGTACATAGCAAAGTGGACTGCGAGAGAGGTGGGAGGGAAAGGAGGAAATTATGCAACAATGAATGAATTTCTTTTTTTTAGTGAACTGGGAGGGAGTAGGGAGAAAAATGTGCAACCGTAGATGAATGAAAATCCAACTTTAATGTAAACTTCTGTTAAAATCACAATTTAAAAAGAAAGTTTCTCAAACACTAAGTAAAGATTAGGGTTTTGTTTTTTTTTTGTTTTGAGCTTTTATATGAGTATATTCATTTAACTTTAAAACACTAGCATAGTTGAATATGAAAGCAAAAACAATAGCCAAACATATTATGATTACAGTCCTCTCCACATCAAGTATTCAAGAAAGGATTGGGTCAGTGGGGCATCTTGTGAAGAAGATGCTCTTCAACAGTGCAAGACACATGGTATGAGAAATAAGGCTATTGATGGCTGCTTCTATGATCTGAGAGTAATGAAATGTCCATTAGTACTACAGAAACAACCATATACTTGGAAGAGGTGTTAGATTACTGAGGAATCAGCCCTTCAGTGGCTGATTCTAGAAGGGGACAACTTGCATCTGCCTTCTGTCTCATGTCTCCATGTGTCTAGCATTGTCGCTGTCACATAGTGTAGCCTCAAGAGAGATTTGTGGGAGATAGAATGGCAGGCTGGAAAAAATTCAACTGGCTTCTTTGAAAAGGAAAAGACTTCCTCAAATTTAAAGGAAGGTATAGAAATGACTTAGCTGCATAAAGGTAAAGATTAGGGAAATAATCTGTCATTTTAAGGATAAAAGGGGACAAGTGACATGCAAGACAGCAAGCGAGGTTGCCTGGAGTCAAGGATTTGGGAGTAAGAACAAGAAGTAAGAGTGGCAGTGCACAGGAGGGAGGCATGGTGGGCACCCGAGCACCTGCATAGAGTCTGGGGAGCATCAGGAGGTGGGGCATTTAGGCTGATGCTTCTGATAACAAGGCTCAGGCCCCGGGAATTCTCTCCTCTGACTTCTCAAGACCCATACAAGAATGGGGCTCCGTAAACAACTTTTCTTCCCCTTTGGGCTTCCTCCTCTTCCTCCCATAAGGAAAGAGGAATGAGAATTCTGCCCTCCTAAGAGCCCTGGTGGTGCATGGAGTTAAGCACTCAGCTGCTAAACAAAAGTCAGAAGTTCAAACTTACCTGCTGCTCTTCAAGAGAAAGATGGAGCAGTGTGCTTCTACAGCCTGGGAAACCTTGCGGGCATTTCCACCCTATCCCACAGGGTTGCTGTGAGTGAGAATTTACTGCGGTGGTGAAGAGGTTTGTTTTGTAAATGCTCTAGGCTTGGCGGGGTGAGGGGTTAGGGACAACCAGGAGCTCTGATTTGCCATGTACTCCTCTCTTCATAAAGGGAGATTTTTATTTTTTTTTAATGTACCTGATGATATGCCTATAACCCACCCCACACTGTACCAAGAACAGTGTTTTATTCTCTGCTGAATCTCCAAGGTTTAGAACAGTGAATATTTAGTATTTATTTCTTGGATACTGACTGTATCTGTTGAATGCTGCATTTGTCTCAGAAAGAGCCCTTTTTGACGCACCTAAAGGTGGGAGCAGATTTGGTGAAAGAGCCTCAGCCCAAACCTAAGAGATAGTCTCTTGGATAAAGCTGTCTCGAGTCCGATAAGAATGTGGCTTAGAATGAGCAAAGCCCAAGTGAGGTTCTGTGTCCCTTGCCCAGAACGAACTGGCAGTGTAGAAATTGCCTGCATATGATGTTTGCAGGCTGCAGCTGAGTTGAAGACTTCCATCCCCAGGGGCTAAGCTTGTAGCCTCCCCTGCTGGTTCAGTGAGTAAGGTTCCAGCACCTGTGTTCCACGTTTCAGCCAGCCAGACCTGAAAGGCTTGTGTTGGCAGTGCCAGTATCCGCCCCTAACTCCTGCCAATGTGGGTGGCTGCTCTCAGAGCACTCCGCAGGGGAAGCAGGGTTGGCCTGCAGCCCAAGCTACTGCTGCCTATAGTTTGCTCTCTGCGTCACGCTCACTATTGAGAGTCCACCTTGCTGGTACAGCGGAGTGCAGAACAGGAGAGAATAGTTTCTGTATGAGACGGAGTCAAGAGCCAGCTGTACTCAGCCCGAGGAGAGACCAGGCTTCCCTCTGATTTTATCCAGAATGTCTAAGCTCAGAAATTCAGGTGGGTAGAAAATGCCATGCCGGGAATTTTCTCATCATTACTCTTTTATTAGAAAACGCTGATTAGGTATCCTGTTGGGTTTTATTTAAGGAGGATACTGTTAGCAAAGCACAGCCCCCACTCCATTGAGAAGAGGTAAAATGAACAAGGTGTTTTGATGTTTCCTACTAAATGTTATTTCTGATTTGGGCATTAGTGTCATAATTGTCCCAAGCCCCACATTTTTGGGGCTTCTCTTGAACCCTGTAAAACATATGCATGCTTCAGGTTGTATGCAGGAAGTTTTGGGGGAAATAGGAAGAAGTACAGCTGGAGAGAGGCTGGGCACTCCCTCCAAGCAGCCTGCTCAGCGGTGTTCTTAGATCCATAATGTATAAAGCATTCTAACAGCTTCAGTGTGCAGGTAAGCATTCCAGAGCCTTGTACCTCAGCAATAGGCTGGATGCCAGCCCCCTGCGTACCACCTTGTTTCTGAGTCTGGCTACTTCAAAACATCTTAGTAGTATTAGACAAAGTACCCCTTTTTCCTCTGAGCAGTCAGGGTGAGGCAGCCAGGAAAAGAAACACTCACTTGGATACTTGGATTTATTGACTACTTCCTGGGCCTAGTCATTTTGGTAAACACTTGATATCTGTCTCTCTTTCTCTCTCCCAGTCTCTCTCTCTCTCTCTGTCTCTCTCTCTCTCTCTGTAGTAGACTATATATAACAGAATATTTGTATTTCAACTATTTTACATATTTATGGTGAATATTAATGACATTCCCTGCTGCTATCCACTTCCAAATTTTTTATCACTATAAACAGAAATCCAGTATCCCTTAATTTTTTAGACATTTTTTATTGTGTTTCATTCATGTACAGTAGTTTGTGGTGTGTTTTGGTTTGTTTTGCTTTCTCCCTTTTCCACCAAACTCTGTGACCCCTTGATTTCCTCCCCTCCAACCTCTCCTACCGCCTCCCCTTTCATCTTTGTATGCCCATACATATCTCAATTGTTATCCTTCTGTTTTTCTTTTCAGTAATGGTCTTAAATAATAATTCTTCTTAAGTGCCTGAGTTAGTTCACTCAGCATAATGCTCTCTAGCCTCTCCCATATTATATAGTATTTTTTAAAATCATTGCTCCTGAGTGCTGCATAGTATTCCATCATGTGAGTATACCACAGTTTCTCAATCCAGTCATTTGTTGATGACAATAATGCCATTGATAAACTATATATATTTGTTCTAGTGGCCTAGTATAAAAGGAGTTGTGCTGACAATCCAGTGGCAGGGAGTTTGAATCCACCAATTGCTCCTCAGGAGAACAGGGGATAATCTCCTCCAATGTGATTTATAGTCTCTGAAAAACTTGCTGTAAGGTCAGCTTTGAGTCGTTTCTGTCTCAGAAGCACATAACAACTACACTGCCCAATTTTTAGCTATTTCATATAAGTGGAATCATTGCAGTATTTGTCTTTTTATGTGTTAGTCTGACTTCACTCAGCATAATGTTTTCAAGATTCATCTGTAATAGCATGTGTCAGAAATTTAGTTCTTTTTAATGGTGGACACTGTTCCATTTCCCAGGATATTGTTTATTCATTTATCTGTAGATGAACACTTAGTTTGTTTCTACCTTTTAGGTGTAGCATGGGTGTACTAGTTACTGTTCAGGGGCTTTCGAGTCTTTGGAAGTGTCCTAAAAATGGAAAATATAACAGTTTCCCATAACAGCTGCACCGTTTTATAATCTCACCAAAAGTGGATAAGGGTTCTAGTTCCTCCATATCCCAACTCCCCAAAAATTGTTATTTTCCATTTTTCTGATAAATGTTAACTATCAAGTATGAAGTAATATAATATTATTGTTGTTGTTGTTGTTGTTATGTGCCGTCAAGTCGCTTGCAACTCATAGCGACCCTGTGTACAACAGCCCTAAACTCTGCTGTCCTGTGCCAATCGCACTGTCTCCGATGCACCCATCCTGATTACCCCATTCACTGAATCAATCCACTTCATAGAGGGCCTTCCCCTCCTGTGCTGTCTGTCCACCCTCCCAAGCATGACGTCCCTCTCCAAGGACCTATCCCTCCTTACAACATGTCCAAAGTATATTAGATGAAGCCCCAGAATCCTTGCCTCCAAGGAGCCACCTGGTTTAACCCTCTCCAAGATGAATCTGTTTGTTTTCCTAGCAGTCCATGGTACACTCAATACTCTTCTCCAGCACCACAGCTCAAAAACATCAATTCTCCTTCTATCCTCCCTAGTCATTGTCCAATTTTTATTTTTCTTTTCCTTATGACAAGCAAGGGAGCTCTGGTGGATAAAGAATTGTGCCTGCCAAACCAAAGGCAAGCAGTTCTAAGTCACTAGCTGCTCCATAGGAGAAGGACAGGCAGTCTCCTACTTTGCAGTTTACCTCCTCTGAAAATCTGCAGGGTCAACTATGAGTCAGTTCCATCTTGACAGCACATAAAAACAACAGTGACTAATGAGGTAGCCTGGTGGCACAGTGGGCTTAAGTTTGAACCCTGTGAGAAAAAGAGGAAGCATTTATAGCCTCAGAAACCCTGTTCACCTTTGTACTGTACAGTCACTGTGAGTTGGATCAATTCTAAGTCAGTGAATTTTTTTAGTAAATAATGAGCTCTAGTAGCCTAGTGGCCAGAAGCTGTGCTACAATTCCAAAAGCACATAGTTCAAATCCATCAGCTGCTTGATAGGAGAAAGATGCACAAACTCTTCCCATGCGATTAACTGCCTCTGAAAACCCCCTGGAGGGTCAGTTATGGGTCAGTTTTTACTCATTGATACACAACAACAACAATGACTAATGAGAATTTTTCCATGTGCTTATTGACTATTTGTATACTTTCGTTAGTTAAATGACTATTCAAATTCTTCATTTTTAAACATTATATTACTTGTATTTTTGTTGTTTTCAACAACCCTTGTCAGATATTATTTCCAAGTATTTTTTAATTCTCCCTTCACTTTGTTGACAAAAGTTGCCTTTTCTCTTGTAAACCTCACAAGCATCCTGAGCCAACAGACACTCAAAGAAGTTAAAAAATATGTCTAAGGACACATAGCTAGTAAGTAGCAAGACCTTAGCTCAGGTCTTTCAGACTCTGAAGCTCAGATTCTCGACCAGTCCACTCCATTATTTTGTCTTGCCTCTTTCCAAGATGGACCCATTTTTTTCCCTACAATATTTAGCTCCTCATTGTCCATGTGTGTTCCACAGTTGTTTTCCCCTACTGTTCCACCAGTGTGAATATAGTCTTCTTCCCAATGGTCAAGAAGTTGCACATTTTGGAACCTTCAGTAAAGCTCTGTTGGAGTTACCTAGCTACTCACAAGTCTTCCAAGCACTCTCTGGGAGACATAAGAATAGCATGCCCACAAGCTCATGCACATGTGTACATCTATTAGAATGCATGTGTGTATGTGCATGAAGAGCAGGCCCCCACACCTCTCACAGGCATCTGTTTAGTGACAGACCCTACTTCCTCCTCTTACCAAGAAGACACAGCTGTTGGAACCAGTCATAAAGAATACTGTGGCACTTGTGGGTTGGCCAGTCTGTTCACAGTTCATCATATGTATGATTCATTGACCCCCTCAGATGGCAATGACCAGTCATACTAGAAAGAGCTGGCCCTGGACATTAGAATTCAGAGTCAGTGAGGAAATGACTTAGCTGTCTTTTTTTTGTGTGTGTGTGCATGTACCATCAAATCAGATCTGACTGGTACAGGAGGAGATTGTTCCTCCTTCCCCGGCAGAGCATCTGGTGGCTTCGAACCGTGTGCCTCTGGGATTGTAGTTGCAGCTCCTTGCCACTAGGCCACTAGAGCTCCCCTACTTAGCTGTCTTTTGTAGACATGATGCCTTGCTGTAATAGTGATAGGGAAGAGTGAAACAATGTTGGTGTTGATTTGTGGACAGTATACCCTGCAGGATTCTCACACTGTGCAGGTGGCACAGAAACCCTCGCCTTTTCTCATTCTGCCTGTTTTGTCATTCAGCTCGTACACAGGTTCTTCCTCTCTCTGCCCTCTGACCGATGCCTCTTGCTTTCAGTTCCATACTAGTTCCTTCTGAACCAGATGGCTCATGAATGTCTGTCTCCCTCTCCTAAGCTTCTGCCTCAGCCTTGAGAGTTAAGTGCATCCTTGTGGCCAGTCCCTCCTACCCCTGGAGCCTAGCCAGGAAACCTCTCCCCTAAGAATATGAATGAACTATTTCCTCTGTCCTTTGGCTCTAAAGGATTCCCTTTGTGATGTGTTTTGAATTTCCTACGTCTGAACTTGGATTGACATACCCCTTCTCAGGTTGACACATTCTTTGCTATCTCAGTATTGTATTTTCCACCTTTCTTTGTCCTGTGCAGGTGATTGTACGTAGCTCAAGGTTCCTCTTTGTGAACACACAATAGTCAGGGTTAAATTTTTTGTAGCTAATCTATAAGCTTGGCACATAAAAGATGATAATTAACTCATTGCTAATTGACCTCAGAAGCCAGCCAAGCAGCCTATATTTTACCAGCTTTGGTGGTAGATTTGTAGACTGTTTTAAGGTTCTTTAATAATCTCAGCAAGACTGCACTTTCCTGTCTGCATCTTATTTGCTCTAAGGACATTCTGTAAAATTAACAAGCTATAAACTTTGATTGAAGGTTTCAACAAATGTGAGAATAATTGGCTCCACTTAGAGAAACAAGAAAAACAACCTGTAAACTTGAATTTGTGGGGAAACCCCATGTGATTTTTTTTTTCTCTTTAACCAGAGGAGCAGTAGCAAGCTAAGACTTTTTTTAAGACTAGGGAGTAAAAGGTAAACGGTAGAACTGGCTGATAGTATAGTATAATGTAAGCTTAAATTCTGAGCCCCACAGACTGAAAGTTAAGAAGAAAGAAGTTTTGTAAAATCTGACTTCTTTAGAGCAGATGGGAGCCTGCTAAAGTTAAAGTCCCCTACTCCCTGGAGTTTGAGTTCAGTGTGCTTATTCAGCTCTCTGACCCCTCTTCATGTGCCCTGACTAGGGGTTCACTCTGAGACACTATACATTGTAATTCCTCTACTTCAGTATGCTGTGCCTCATGCATAGAAGTGCCCAATAAATATTAGCCCCTTTCTCTTTCTCTCTCCCTTTCCCTCCTAGAGTTATTTTGTTTGTTGTTTTGTGGGGTTTGTTTGGTTTTTTTTTTTCTTTTTACTTGCCCTATCCCTTAAACTTAAACTCCTTTGTCCAGACTGGACTCAGTGCTGCAGTTCTCACTGAACACTAGTCTTTGTTTATCTGCCTCTCACCTAAGATACTTCAGTCTACCTTTCTTCTCTCTTGACCTAGAGGCTTCTTCATGCTTTCTTTCCTTAAGACCAAGGCTTCACCATAGCTCTAACCCCCACTACCCTGTGCTCAGTTATCTCTCTAAGGAACTGAGCCTGGGACAGGACAGGCTCCTGTATCACCTTGTCACATCTCACTTTCAGTTTTCCTTTCTGTTTGGTTCTTTGCGTGTGGACCTCATGAGGGTGATAACTGGAGCCCTGAAGTTAGAGGTTTCAGTTCCCACTGACAGGGCAAGCTTGCTCAGATGTTCTTCAGGAGAAAGGGAAGGGACTTTCTCTTGGGTGCCTTTCTTTCAGCTTTTCCCAGACTTCAAGCCCATTTTCTTTTCAAAGTGATTAAGAAAATTTGTAAGGTATTTTGTCTGTAGCTTTAGAGTTCTTGATAATCTGCACAGTGAAGGTTCAGGACTACTGCTGAGAAGGGGCTGGTCCCCAGTTTCCCCAGGGGTCTTCCCTAGCCAGCAGTCTTTTCACCTTCCTTCAGCACAGTCCAGCCTGTTAAACCCCCAGCAGTTGGGAAGGAGGACTCTGCCTCCTAACTCTCTCCTCTCTAGAGAATCTAGTCTATCCAGAGCTGTGATGTACATACCACTTACATTCTCCTGCTTTTCATTGATTTAGAATGGAAAAACGTGCTCATGAACAGAGTTACTCTGAGGATTATGTCATAGATTTCATCTGGACTCCTTCCTCTCCATGCAGGGAGGCCAGCTTTAACCCCTCTCCTACCAGGAAGTCCTCCTCCTCCAAAGATCATGTCAGAGTTTGCTTTTTGTAGGTGGTTTGAAAGACTTCCTCTGTCATAATATCCCTTATTAACCATATTTAAACTTGTTGTTGTTGTTAGTTTTCCCTTGACTTAAGTACTGGAGGCTTTTCCTAGGAAAATATTCCTATGTGCCTATAGGGCTCCAGGGTTGGGAGTACCTGATCCTCACCCCACTGGGTTTATCCCTCCTACCTTAAGGCAGAACACTGGAGCAGCCAAACCAAGGGGCTGAACAGAGAAGGTTTCCCTGTGCTCCTGGTAATCCCTGAACTCTGCATCTTGGTTTCCCCATCCACTAAACAGCCAGAACTACTCCTTTCTCACCCCACAATGCACGTTAGAGAACCAAGGCAGCTAGCTGCATAGCTATGGCTGTTCCCCCTGCTGGTTGACTTGCAAATGAGAGTGAAGTACACTCTTCCCAAAAGCTGGCTGAGTTTTCTCACCCAATAGTCAGGTTCCTTTTTAGAACTCTGGCACCAATCCACAGACCCTGATGGGTCAGAGCCCTTTGAGTCAGTCAGGAGTACCTTGTGCTCAGGGAGGAACTCATGGCCATGGCTAACCCAATCTCCAAGGAACCAGGTTCCTTCTAAAAAGGGGGGGAAATAAAGCCAGTGAGGGGCAGGAGGAAAGCCACCTTCTTTTTCTGCTTTTGTGTCTATGTGATTGACAGTCCCTACTGATCTGAGGATGTCCTTCAGGCAGGATCAGGATGTCTGCATCTCTGGGTCCTGCTGTGCCCTGGAAATCCCCGTCTCCACAAGTCCCACGTCCACACATGTGGCCTTTCTCCTCTTGGCTAGGAATCACGATTTCTTCCTGAGCCATTTAACACACCTTCCAGCCGGTGTGGTAACAGCAAGAGTTCTCCAACAGTAATCCTTAGAGGGCACACATCCCTTCTTGGGGCTGAGTTTCTGATACTTAGCTGGAGTGCCCAGTGTCTGTCACCACACAGATGGTGCCAGAAGCCCATCTTGAGCTTTCACTCTGTCCCCTCTCACTCCTTAACCCTCACCTCCTCTCCACTCAGTGGTAGTATCCTTGCACTGAAAAGGAAAGTCCTGGAACCATTACATAACTCTGCATGTGCAAGCAGTAGCTAGGGCATAAGGTCAGAGGTCATGGTGGGGTCAGGTGGCTGACACACACTGTAACGACAAGGTGGTTAAAATTAGACCACAGAGAGGAAACTGGCAGTCTTGTGGAAATGCAGAAGTTTCCTCTGCGAGTGAGAGGCTGGGGATGCAGGGAGGCCGCTATGCGTGCTGCCTGCCAGGCTATTACTCATTTCAGCTCTGTTCTTTAATGCCTTTTAGCCCCTGCTTCTGTATTTCTAGCCTTCCTCATCACATGTTTGAACGCACGCGATGGAACCCGCGGTCACTTGCCCTGGCCCGAGGATGGCTTCCTTTGTCCTCCAAGGAGGTTAGCCCAGGATCGAGCACCTCAAACCCACAGTGCGCTATTCTTTTCTAAGTCTCTTCTCAGTAGTTAAGTGCATCATAGGAGGAGGTGGTTGGAATACTTCCCATGAGATTCAAGCCAATGGTGGTAGAAAGGCCTCTGGAGAAAGAGTGAGGGCCCCTCCAAGGCAGGGCAGAGTGGCTATATCGGATGGGCTCATGGAGCATCCATTTGACTGGTGTGTGCTGTACTTTCCTGACCAGCATCTAGCAGAATGGTCCTCATTTCTACAGTGTCTGTGAGGACATGGATCATGCGTGCTTCTTGTGTTCCCTGTTGTACCCAGCACAGCATCTCTGTGCCTTCTAGCCTTCTTTGTGAGCCTTTTGGGTTCCTTTGCCACCAATGAGCTTATTGTCCAAGGAAATGAAATAACACCTGGACTTGTAAAAGAATGAGCAAACAATCCAGCCAACTTTCAAGTAGTCCTTTACTGTGTGGTACAGACATAAGTCCCTTTCACATTGAGAAATAGGAGAGCATTAAAGAGAGTCATGCAGTATAAGGTATTCAGGGATGAAGAAGGGGCTGCCACCCACTGGTCTGTGTAGCCACTATGTTTCCATTCAGTCTGGCCTTTACCTGCTTCCCAGCTGCAGATCAAGCAGGAATTGTCCTCTCCCTCAGTAAGTTCCTCATCAGCAGGGAGGAGAGGTTGCCAGAGGTGAAGGTGAGGGCAGTAAAGAACTATAAAGATGGAAGGTGCAAGCAAAGCACATGGTTTGGGAGGTAAGGCCATGTGTGTGTGGTCACAAGGAGAAGGACCCCAGACTGGGTGGCTGTGGAAACGCCATATGAGACACGAACAAATTTTGACAATTACTCAAGATATTGAATTTCATCTCAGCTAAATCAGCCCCAGCTTCTCTGACAGCAATGGCTCATGTGCTGATGTGACCACATGGGAGCAGGATGGCGTGAACCCTGGAGAAGCCGAGCTTTGGTGAAACACCCCCACCTGCTTTGCCTGTCTCCCTTCTCCTGACAGTCTCCTGCCTGACCCCAGTCCCTTGAGTATAAGGAGTTGTTAGGTGGAGCAGGAACCTGTCAGGGGAAGCCCAAAATGATCTGGCTGAAATGAAACAGTGAAGAAAACCCTCATCATTCATTTTGCACTCAGGCTGCTAGTTCTCAGGGGAGGTGAGAGGGAGAGAGGGGCTCTGAGAGGAAAGTGGAGAGTGGCAGCAAGGGGGACTGGGAGAGCTGTGTTACATGAAGCCCAGCATTTTACACCCACCTTGCCTTCTACCAATCAGAGAATGAGATAAGGGTGTTTGGACTTCAGTGAAAGAACATAAACCTGACAAGATCCCTGACATCGATGCTGTAGTTGTCTGCTACCCCAAAGAGATGAATGGTAGTGACTATTCCTTAGAAGATCTTAGTCTGCAATCCACCTTTGACCCTCATTACACTGCCCATACTCCCCTCATTCACTCTGCAACTCTTGCCCAGTAACTTTGAAATATTTCCTATGTGCCCCTCAGCCAGCAATGTCTCTCCGTCTTCCTTTTTCAGAAAATGCTGTTTTTCTTCTCTCCCTCTCTTTCACCCTTTAGGTTATTGCAGCCGACTGCAAAAGGGTCACAGTGCTGAAGTATTTTCTGGAAGCCCTTTGTGGACAAGAAGAGCCTCTGCTGGCATTCAAGGGTGGAAAATATGTGTCAGTGGCACCCGTCCCAGACACCATGGGAAAGGAAATGGGAAGCCAAGAGGGAAAACAACTGGAAGATGAGGTACTGTGCGGGAAGAGCACACTGTGGCAGAGGGAAGTTCCCCTAGCCCTGCCTGGCCCTGCCCTGCTCTGCTCGTGGCTTCAGCTACATCTCCTGGTTATTTACAATCAGAGCAGTGTCCATGACACAAGCGTCCATGAGAACCAGCCAGCTTCTCAAGAGTGCACTCTGCTGGTGCCCCTTTCTGCTGGTCCCACCCTGGTGCCTCCAATCACACTCCACTACGAGTTCCAGATGCTTCTTTTTAATGTTGCATTGGAGGAGAAGGGAGGGAAAGAAAGAGTTTAATAATGTGCAGCTCTGGAGGCTTAGGAGAGGGAGTAGAGAAGGGGGCGGGGGGTGTTAGAGTTCAGGCTGAGGATCAAGTTTATGGATGTGTGGAGCGCAGTACAGCACAGGCCTGAACTCCAGCCTCCAGCACACGTACAGGAAGAGCTGACATTGCTGGCCCCTGTGGAAAATCACCCCTCCCTCAGCCTGCTCTCCCTCCCTTACTCCCTCCCTCCCTCCTGCACATCCTGATGTGATTAAGGAATTCTCCTCTTGTTTGTTTGCCCTTGGTTGTTCCTGTAGCCCTTGCTTCACTCCAGGCTCGAGTGTGTGCGTGTGCGGGTGTGTGCACGTGTCTGTGTGCTCTCACACTCACACTCATCCTATGCACCCAGCCAAACCACTAGTAGTCTCTGCTGTGTGTATATGTATCTTTCTGGCTGAGATTGTTGATGTGGGTTCATTGTTGTATGTGTTGGGTTTTTTGTATCATTATAAATTGAATGCTGCTGCCAGCTCCCTGCTGTCCATGGGTTCTCAGTAAATGTTAGTGTGTGGTGATGTCAGAGCATGGATGAGTTCAATGTCACCGCCAGCTGGCCTGCTGTGTGTCTGAGAGTAACTGTCTGGATGGTGTTCACACACACCTCAGTTTCACACAAATGTTGACCCTTCCTTTCTTGTATCCCACAATGTTAAAGAGAGAGGATTGAGATGGGAAGGAATGTGGGATCTAGGGAAGGGACGGAAGTGATTTTAGCCAGAGGCCAGGTCATTCGTAGGCCAACACAGTCATTTGGCCCACAGCAGTCTCAAGCGCCTGGTGAAGCAGGGTGGGGTGCCGGGATGAAATCAGCAACAAGCCAGGGAAGCCAGATGTCAGCTGGAAGCTGTCATTTGTGATCGGAGGCCTTGATAGAGTGGTCACCTTTGGTTCTGAGTCTTCAGAGGAGCAGAGTCTTGGACTATCTTCATTAGAATTGCTAAAGAACCCCACCCTCCCCTGATGACACAGGGCTGAGCTTCCAGGACAGAGGTGGTTCCAAGGATAAAGCTGAGCCCTTGAGTCGAGACTCTTCCAGACGAAACCTGGGCAGGGAATAATGGGAAAGAGTGAGCTGTCAGCGTAGGGGAGGAGACAGTGGGATTGCTAAAGCCATTGGCATGTCCAAGCTTCATGCAGGGCAGAGCAGTGCCACCCAAGCCCTGAACATTGTGTAGGAAACAGGAGTGGCACAACCCCTCAATCTGTTATCTCATCTGAACTTTAAGCAATGGAAGATGGGCAAGGCTAGTTCTCAGGATTGCTTCAAGACATCCTCTGGACAGCAGAGCCTGTAGTACCAAATCAGATTAGACAAGTAAGCCTCAGAGGAAGAGACCCAGGGTAAAAGCCAGGAGGGTCTCCTCCTCTCTAAGGAACAGAACAGTGCTCTAGTCCTAGATCTTGTCTGTCCCACACTCTCCCCTCCTTCTAAGGCTTATTGACCAGACAAAGGTTATGACCCACACCAGCCTACCCACTTCTTCCTTTTCCCACTAACCTCCTGGGTTCCTTTATGTTAGTGGCCCCTGGGAAACCCTCCTTACACTGGTCTGTGTAATTTCATAACCCCTAAACTTCCTCGTTTGCTGTGAGAGCTGAACAAACCTCAGACAAGCCTCTGTGACCCTCTTTTGACCTTCATCAGGCTCCTATCAGGCCCCATGATAACCCTGTAGAAGATCTCTGATAGAGTAGGCCATTTTCCCCCCATGGCCCAGTAGGGCTTCCTATTCACTCACTTCAGTCCATGTTAACCCCATGAACAAGGAAGTGTGCCTCAGCCTTCCTCCTTCCCAGGACCTATGCTTTTCTGGAGGTGAACTCCCTGACACTGAAACATGCTTATGATACGACACGAGTAGTGAGTAACTGTGGACAGACCCTTGAAACCTCTTAACCCATTAAGTCCAGTGTCGTTGAGTAAGTTCCAACTTATAGTGACCTTTCAGCAGCTTCTCGAGGCTATAAATCTTTACAGAATGAGACTGTCCATCTTTCTGTTCAGAGCTGGTGGACTTGAACTGCCAGCTTTTCAGTTTGCAATCTGATATGTTATGCACCATACCACAGGGCTCCTTTGAGACTTTTTTTTCCTGCCCACATTTGTGGGTACAGGTATCTCTCAGTATATATGTCTATATATAAAGGAGAATAAGAATGAGAGGGAAGAGAGAGAAATACTCTGTGTGTGTGTGTGTGTGTGTGTGTGTGAGAGAGAGAGAGAGAGAGAGAGGTAAAACCTCTTATGTTTTTGGCCACTCTGGTCCCATCCTAAGAGCTCATCTCTACCACATCTATACAACTGAGATACTTAAGCTTATTGAGAAGCCAAGGTGAGCTGCAGTTATCTTTCATGAGTAAAATAGAGTCCTCAGGAATGCTATCAAAACACCTCTCTCCCCACTCCTAGATTCTGCTCCCAAGACAAAACACCTCCCACTACCCACAGACCCTACTTCTTCCAAGCAAAAAGAAAAAAATCCATCTGAATACTATTGTGCTATATAGTGATCAGAGAGGGCAGGTCTACAAGAGATCTGCTGAAGCTGAGCCACTTGGGACTAATGCTGGTCTGATGGTCCACATCCAGGAAGTTTGTATAATAATGGTGAGAACCGCATGAGGTACCTTTAAGAAAAAGACCCTTGCCTGGCTCTGCTTGGTGGAGAGGTAACTAAACCCACAACACAGACTTTGAGTTAGAGTCACCTGGGTTTGAAGTACTTCTCTGCCTCCTACAGCTGAGTGACCTAGAGCTAGTTATTTAACTCTTTGTTTATAAAATAGGAATAATAATAGTAACTCTTTCACAATTGGTGGTGAGAATTAAATGAGTTAAAATATGAAAACTGTTTAAGCTAGTGTCTGACCAATAATAAGCACTCAATAAATGAGTAATGTTATTATCATAACCATTGTCATACTTATCATCCAGTTAGAAACACAGGATTCCTGTACTCCACCCCTCCCCAAGTACCCACACTAACTAGTCCCTCAGAGCAGGGCTTTGGCCAGCTGCATGTTCTCTGCTGACCAAGGCCAAAAGGGAGAGGATGAGGAATGGAGCCGGGGACCACCCAGAGAGAGGTGTTTGAGAGCAGAGCCTCTGTGTGGGGAAATGTCATCCCTAGAGGAGGTTCCACCAGCCTGGCAGCGAGTATCTTTACCCTACTGTGCCCAGTAATGCAGTTGAGCTGGGTTTTGTCATGAATTCCTGACCTCTTGTTGCCATGCCGTGGTCTTCAAAAGAAACCAGGGCAAGATTTGCTGTCTGCAGCAAGGGAGCATTCACTCCTAACTCCAAGCTGTTGGTGAGGGTTGATTCCTATCCGATCATTAGCGTGAATTAGATTTAAGTTGGTTGGTTTAACTCTCTCTGTTGTACCCCTCTTTGGTGGTTTCAAAAGTAAAATGGCTTAAAATTTAACCTTTAAAGTGTGTGAGAAAGAAGGACTATGAGTACAACCATGGCAGTGTGTGTACATGTGAGTGGGCACACCTCGTGGTGCAGACGTGTGAGGAAGAAAAGGAGACCTAAAGTATAAAAAGGAGCAATTTTAGGGGTGGGCGACAGCTTCTCTCTCTACTCCTTCTCTGCCTGAACCTTCTTGGGTTCTTATCACTGTTACAAAGACTTTCTGGATAATTAGAGGGGAAGCAGACAACTTGGGCCCTTTACAGAAATGGTCCCAGTAAGCATGGTGGGGAATGCTTGAAATGGCAGATGAGTGGGTTTGGTAAGTGCCATGGGTTCACCGTGTTCTCTTTCCCTTTTTGGCTCCATGAACCAAAGGAGGAGGATGTGGTGATTGAAGACTTTGAGGAAGATTCAGAGGCTGAAGGCAGCGGGGGTGAAGATGACATCAGAGAACTTCGGGCCAAGAAGCTGGCTCTGGCCAGAAAGATAGCTGAGCAGCAGCGTCGCCAGGAAAAGATCCAGGTGAGCCCTGCCAGGCACAGTGGTGGCTGTAAGAGTATGTAGATTCTTCTGAGGAAGAATCTCACTGTGTCTAGTACCACCACCCAATTGTATTATTTTACTTACTAAATTCCAGTAGAGCTCTGATGGTGGTGTGGCGAGAAGCTGCACTGAAAGCCCAAAGGTACCCAGTTTGAGGCCACCAGCTGCTCCTTGAGAGAAGGATGGGCAACCTCCCGTGCAATTAACTGCCTCTGAAAATTGAACAGAGGGTCAGCTAAGGGTCAGTTCTGACTCCGTGGTATACAACAACAGTGTTGGTCCCTGGAGTAACCCTCTCCTGGGTTCCAAGTCAAGGTCAGGATCTTCTCAGAGAATTTGATGATAACTTTTCCCCTAGTACTGATCTATTTATTTATATATTCTTGGAGAGACCATGGAGGCTCATTTGAGAACATGTAGTCTCAGGGGGAAAGGATGTCATAGGCATAACCTGCTTACCTGGATTCCACATGTTAGTGAAAGAACGTTGCCTTCACCTTCCTAGAAAGAAACTACTTCGTCTCCATTCAGACTTCCTCTTCCATCGCCCTTTCACGCACCCATACCCTCATTGCCAGCAGATTTTTCTTTCTAGATATCCCAGTTTACTTCCTCCTAACCCATGGCTCAGCAGATAGAGAGAAGAGCTCATCCTACTCCCGTGTGTCATAACTAGCTCTATGCATACAGAAGCATCAGGCTACTCCCAGCAGCCTCTTAAGGAATGTCTGTTTTAGCTTTCTCCATTGGCAGGGTCTGAGGACATAATTAGGAAGACCTTACTATAACCCAGGCTTCACCACTTACTGCTCTGTGACAGTGGGCAAGTTATTAACTTCTTTGAGCCTGTTTACTCATCAGTAAAGTGAAGTAATAGTAACATCTAGTCCTCAGATTTACTGTGAGGCAAAAAGGAGACCGTGCCTGTCAAGTGCTTGGCATAGTGCATGTCATGTAGGAGATGTTCCATAAGTGGTTACTCTAATGTGAAATACTAATTTCTACTACTTATCTATTTCTACTAGCCCCTCAGACCGAGTGCTCACCTGGGAATGAAAATACCATTTGGGGTCCTACCTTCCTCAAACATTCCTCTCTCCACTGGTTTTGAGTATGTGATAACCTGGACCGGTGTCATTTGTTATGGGGAGCTGCTTCTGTGTGTAAACCTCCGCTCTCGTCACCATCATCCTTCAGCTTCTGCTCTGTGACTTTTCTTCCTCACCTTTAGTCTTCTCAAAAGTACTGTCTGAACTCACCACCTCCATTACTTGACCCCACAGTCCCTTTAAACCCAGCAGCTGCAGAAAATTAAGCTAAAACCAGCAAGAACGTGTCTGTCAAAATTCAGCCTCATCAGAGTCGACTTCCTAGTAGGCTTGAACCCTGAAGTCACTGAAGTCCTTGTCTTTTTTCCCTCTCTTGGCCATACTCCTCCCAGACTTCCTCACCACTATTCTTGGTCTTCTTCCTTTCTACTACTTACTTTTTTTAAAATTCATTCATTCATAAGAGTCTGGAATGAGGGTTGCAGAGTGGAGTATATTCGGGGTGGGAGTGGGGGTGTATGAGGGGATTGTATACCAATGAAGGAGTTTTTCTTTTGCTTTTCAAGGAGAAGAGCGAACTGGGGTGAGGGTATAAAAGTGCAACAATGAATGAATGGAAATCCAAAATCTGTATAGATGTTCATTGAAATTAATAAAAAAAATTTTAAAAACATTTATTCATTGTTGCATATTTTCTTCCCTCCTCCTTCCTTCTTCCTTCCCCAGTCTACTTTGCAGTGCACCTCTTGTTCCAGATTGTTGTCATACATTTAATCCCTAATCATGTATTGCTTTCAGACAGTTGTTTCCTTCATCTATTCCAATGCAGTATTCATTTTCTATCCACTCTTTTCCTATTCTTCCTCCAATCTCTCCATGTCAATCCTGTTTTATAACAGCAGAGTTATGCAGTATTTGTTGTTTTGTAACTGAGGTGTGTCACTCAGCATAATGTCCTCCAGGTTCACCCATGTTGTATAATGTTTTATGAGTTCATTGTTTTTCAATGCTGCATACTATTCCATTGTGCAAAAGGAACCATAGTTTTTCTATTCGTTTGGGTTTTTTTGGTAGTGGTGGTGATAGGTTTTGTTTGTGGTTCTTTTTTATCCATTCATTTGTTGATGGACACTTGATGGGCTTCCATCTCTTTGCTGTTGTGAATAATGCAACAATAAACATGGGTGTGCATTTGCTACTACTTTCTTTTTTTTTATTTTTCTTTTTTTTTGCTACTACTTTCTAATCTTTGTGATCTGAGTAAAATCAGCAAATGTTTGTTTAATGACTTAATGTTATTATCTGCCATCAAATAGACTACTACTCTTTTTTTTTTTAAATCTTCAGTATTCGCGTGTGTGTGTGTGTGTGTGTGTGTGTGTATCATTGGTGGTTTTTTTCATTTCTTGCAATTCTTTTTTTTTCCCATTTTACACTGGTTTACCTACAAAGATTGTATACATTGCCACTCACACCAGATCTCACTTCCCCAACCCACCCCCACTTCCACCCATCAAACCATCTTACCCTATGATTACCCACCTGCCCTTCCCAACCCCTTTACGCTCTTTCTCCTCCTCCACTTAGATCCTCATACACATTTTACTACTTATGTATTTCTACAATATTTCTAAATAATATAGAAATATTTGTCCTTATAGGACTGAGTTAGTTCATGTAGCATAATACTCTCCAGTGCCTCCCAAGTTAGATAATGGTTTACAAAAGCATTGCTCCCACATGCTGTGTAGTATTTCATCATCTCAGTCCATTCAATTGTGGTTGGACATTTGGGCTGTTTTTGTGTTCTTGCAGTGGTGAATAACATTGCTATGAACATGAGTATACAAGTCTCCGTTTGTGCCTCAGTCCTCATTCTCTCGGGGTATATTCCAAGCAGTGGAATAACTGGGTCATATGGAATTTCTATGTTCAGCTTTCTGAGGAAATGCCAAAATGTCTTCCAGAATGGTTATACCATTTTATAATCCCACCAACAGTGTATCAGAGTTCCTATCTCGCCATATCCTCTCCAATATTTATTACTTGTCCTGTTAAACTGCCACTCCTACTGGAGTGAGATGGTACCTCACTGTGGTTTTCATTTGCAACTCTCTTATTGCCAGTGATTTTGAGCATGTCTTCATGTGTCTGTTGGCCATCCAAATATCTTCCTCTGTGAAAAACCTTTCCATGTCTTTTGCCTATTTTGTAATTGTGTTACCAGGTTTTTTTCTTGTGGAGGCCCTATAAGATTCTGTAAACTTTTGATATGAAACCCTCATCTCAAATGATATTGCTAAATGTTTTTTCCCAATGAGTAGATTTTCTTTTGCTTGTTTTTTTTTTATTTTATTATTTTGTGTGTGTACCGTCAAATCAGATCTGGTAGAGGAGGAGATTGCCCCTCCTTCTCCAGCAGAGCATCTGGTGGATTCGAACCGCACACCTCTGGGATTGCAGTGCAGCTTCTAGGTTTTCTTTTTGATTACTCCTCTTAACAGTCCTATAAACAATACATCTGAGTCTTGTGCTATCCTGCAACATCTTCACAATCTCCACCATACTTAAGCGAGCCCATTGATGTAGTCTCTGTGAGAGTCCATTTCAACAAGTATCTTCCTCTCTTTCCTTGACAGTTTGCTTTTCCCAGCGTGATGTCTTTTCCAAGTAGTGGCCCCTCCTGACAGCATGCCCAAAGGATGTGAGATGAAGTTTCAACATCCTTGCCTCAAAAGAGTGCCCTGGGGGGATACATCCTTCAAGATGAATTTTATGTATTCTTTTGGCAGTCCATGATATATTCCATAGTTTCACCATCACCACAATTTAAAGGCATTGACAATGATATTTTGGCCTTGCCTATTTATTTTGCAGCTTTCATATGCATGTTGTTGTAGGGTGTCGTTGAGTCAAGTATGATTCATAGCAACCCTGTGAACAAAATATCTGAACCCTGTTCTATCCTGCGTCATCCTCACACTTCCTGACACACAAGAACCCATTGAGCAGTCACTGTGTCAGTCCACCTGGTTGAGGGTCTTCCTCGCCACTGACCCTCCACCCTTCCCAGCATGATGTTCTTCTCCAGGGAATAGCCCCCTCCTAGCAGCATGCCCAAAGTATGTGTAAAAATTGAAAATAGCCTGGGTTGGGTCAGGTGTACCTTACTCTTTAAGCCAACATCCTTGCTGCTTAGCGCTTTTAAAGAGGTCTTTGGCAGCAGATTTTTCCCAGTAAAACATGTCTTTTGATCTCTTTGACTGCTGTTACCATAGGTATTGATGGAGGATCATAAATCATTGATGACTTCAGTCTTTTACCCATCTGCTTATTATGATACTGCTGTTGGTCCACAGCTGTGAAGATCTTGGTTTTTTTGATGTTGAGGTGTAATCCATATTTGAAGGCTGTGGTCTCTGGTCTTCTTCTGAGTGTTCCTCCAATTCTGATGCCAAATTCTTCATAAAGTTCAGTTTATCACATTATTTGCTCAACATACAGTTAGAACAGGTGTCGAGAAAGGAAACAACCCTGACACACATATCTCCTGATTTTAAGCCAGGCGATGTTGTTCCCATCCGTTGTCCTCTTTGTATAGCTGCTTCTTGGTCTATGTATAAGTTTTGTATGAGCACAGTTTTAACTGTTCTGGAATTCCATTTTTTTAAGTGCTATACATAATTTATTATAATCTACCAAGTCAAATATTTTAGCTTAACATTGTCTTAATTCATTCTCTCATTTTCTTTCTCTTTTCCTCTTTCTCACTCCCTTCCTCTTTCTCTCTGGTTCTCTCTCTTTCTCACATTGTCATCAAGTCAGAACTGACTCTCAGCTTTCCCTCCAGTGGGTTTTCGGAGGCTGTGAATTGCACAGGAGGAGATTATTCATCTTTATCCTACAGAGTGGCTGGTAGACTCACCCTTTGAGTTTGCAATGCAACTCATCTCGAACTATGCCAGAGCTCCCAGGGACTTAGTAGATGGTAGCAACCAGAGCATTGTAGTAAATTTCTCCATGACTTTTAACCTTTCTACCTAATTTATCAAACCCTTTTTATTCATTCATTTATTCCTTCCCCTCCTCTCTCTTCATTACCATTGTCATTACTACCATTCTAGTTCAGGTACTTGGTTAGACTGTAACTGCCAAGGTCTGTACGTTGTACAACTCCAGGGGTCGCCATTCATCTTGTCGTCTGTGCATGGCGCCTTTTGGAGGCATGCAGTACTGAGTCGTTATCACCCACAGCCTCCTGTGCATCCTAGGTGTTTTTCTAATTCTTTTTCCAAAAGAACCACTACCACTGTTCATAAATCATCAATTCCTTTACTTGACCAATAAAATTTAATTCCTTATTATGGCATTTAACACTTTGTGGTATATCCTAGTTTTTCAAGTCTCTTTTCTGACTACTTCAGTCTCCTGTTGAGCCCTTACTAGTTGTGTGACATTGGGTGAATTACTTAGCTTCTGTGTGCCTGTTTTATCATGTAGAAAATAAAATTAGTAATGGAACCAACCTCTTTGAGTTGTTAGGAGATCAAAATGAGGCAATGCCAAGCAAATGTCCTTCCAGCTTGGAAAACACTGGCCTTCCTTTCCTCTCAGTTTGCTGTACCCAGATAATACTCTATCATTTCCTTTCACCTCTTATTAAAGCTGTCCCCTCAAACCAGAATACCTTGTTCCTTCCTACTCTGCATTTCCTGTTACCTACTGCAATTCTATTCCTCCTTCAATCCCGAGATGAAACTCCCATCTCCCCAATGAAGCCTTTCCAATTCCCCTTAGGAAGAGTTTGTTGCCCTCTGCTTGGTGTTCCTGTAGCGTTGATTTATACTTCATCTGTGAAACTTATATCATATCTCATATTACAGTTCTTTCTGGACTTGTTGCTCTCACCATTTTGTGAACTCCTTGTAATCAGGGACCAGGTCTTCGGTTCCATTTAGTTAAGTGGTGTTGAGCGTTTCCTATGCTAGTGGTTAGGAGACATAGACATGTAGGGGCAGATGTCTCCCTCCAGCATGTGTAATGAGGAGCCTTAACCAGGCTTGTCAGGAGAAAGAGGTAGAAGATGCTTCCTTTTTTACCGTGGATGTCCCAATCCAGACCCCTGGTCAGCTTTGCCTTACCCAGAGACACACTTGTGTCTTCCAGAAAGGATGTGACTTCCATTGTGCCTGACCATCCCTGTTGAAAAGGCCATCAGCCCCTCAGAGGAGGCTATTCAGGCCCCAGCACTGGGGTCTCCTGGAGGTGGCTGGAGTTCAACGTGCTGTGGCCCCTTTAAGAACAGGCCCCACATGCACTGCTGCTGGCGGCCCAGCCTCCGTCCGCCTCCTTCCTCCAGCCTCAGCCACAGGAGGATTTCTCAGCAGAGGAAAAATTCCCCCATTCCCTTCACCACCACCCCCCTTTTAATGCCCGGGGCCCTTCACTTCCATAATTCTTCATTTTCCAGCCTTGAACGTAAGCCAGACACATCTGTCTGGCCATATGCGTGAACCCTGGAGTCTGTGCCGAGGTGGCTGTAAAACAGGGCCGGTGAAGGCCCTTCTGGGAGAGCACACACATGTGTGTGCCCTCGGGCCATTGGCTCCCTGCCCAGAACCACGGGGGCTTCTGCGCTCCAAACCCATGTTAACCTTTTCTTATTTTTCCTCTTTTTGTTTAATTTAAGGGGGGAAAAAATCCCTAGGAAAGGGTATAAATTGTCCTGGGAGTGGGGGGGAGGCTCCTAGCTCGAGAGGCCATTATTGTTGGCAGGTACCTAGGTCACACTAATACAATAAGGAAGAGAGGAGCATCGAGTGAATTAAGATCGGAGCGATGGGCTGTAAATTACACTGCTCTGAACTCCATCAGTCTCCAGGGGTGTTAACCGAGAGGTGTAAGGCGAGTCCCCAGCTCCCAGTGCCTTTTACAGATGCAGCAAAACAGGAACCACACATGTTTGGGGAAGGGGATATGAAGATGGTGTTGAAAAAAGTCCTCCTGGCCCCCATGATGGCTGTAAAGTCCAAGCAAGAGCTGGGGCTGTTGCCACACCCCCTCTTCCCTGCTCCCACCTAGACCCCTGGGCCCACACTCATCTGTGGGGCTGGGGGAGGTGAGGCCTGGCCTCTCTCTACAGCCTGTCCCTCCCTGCTTCCGGCGTTGCACAGAGGCTGGTGAGTGGGGCCGACTGGAGGTCAGAAAAGGGGTGTGGGGAGCTCTCCAGGCTTTTGCAGCTGGAGCAGCAGCCCAGGCAGGCCCCTGGATGGTGGGGGAGCCCAGCTTTCCCACTAGGGGGCTGGAGGCCTCACTCAGGTTCAGCCCAAGCCTTGCCTTGCTGCCTGAGACAACTCTTCACGTTCTGCCCACCTAGCTCCTTTCCTGGGTTCTTCTCCTCCCCCCGTCATCCTTGGGAGGGGTCCAGAGACCAGAGCAGGGGGTTGTGATTTGTCTGGGAAATTGGTCAGAACTGCTTCATTCCTGACCTGTCTTGCTCAGAAGAGCAGTCCCTGAAAATCCTCCTTCAGGCATGAGGTGGGGCCTCTTGGCACCTCACTCAGGCCCAGGCCCTGTGAATCCCCAACCTCCTCACTGCCTCCATGAGACTCTGCTGTGATTTGTGCTGCTGTCGGGTGGGGTCAGGTTTCCTGAGCAGTTGCAAACATCCCACCTGAAACATAACAGGCTCTTCCTCTGGCCACAGCTATTGTTCCCTCAGCATTATGGCCACAGTCTTGCTCTGTAGCCAGCAATGACATGTGTTCCGAAAATAGCTTTGCTCCCCTGTCCCCTTCCCGCCCACCCAACCCTCCTGAAGATGCAGAGACTCCTTTGTGGTGGCCCCAGGAGTTTCACTCTAAAAATAGCTGCAGCCCATTCACATTGCCACCCAGCTGCGGGGTGGGGTGGGGGTCATTATGGAACAATGGGGCATCCACAGAGTCCCCCACACCTGTATGGACGCTAGCGGAAGGCAGACACTCTGCCCTGGCTCCTAGCTGTCGGAGGCAGGGTGGGAGCCAGTGCACTACCAGGCCAAGGGCACGTTCACGCCAGGGCAGGAAAGCACATCAGCGTGAGGAGTCGGGCAACCGCCCTCCCCACCCAAGCCCTCTGCAGTGTCCTCCCAGACTGTGGCCTCCAGATTGCTCTAGCCACTCCCACCTCCCTGGCTCCAGCAGCATCCACAAGGTCCTGTCCTACAGAATAGTCAGGTTGCAGGTGGAGCCAGGATGCTCTTAGGCTGATGCTCAGAAGTTGGGTGAACAGCCCTCCTGCGCCCTCTCCCATCAGGAAAGGATACACTTTGGCTTTCTCAGACCAAGAGATAGCAAATCAAATTCAGTCAGATTATCATTCAGCTCTGAGAATTTGTGATTGAGCTCAGCAGATCTCAGGCTGTGCAAGAAGAGAAAGTGGTGCCCCTGAGTACTTTCCAGTCTAGCCTAGAAATAAACTCATTCATGAAATAGCAAATAAGTCATTATGACTTTAGAAAATACAGCAAGTAAATATTGAGATGTGTGGTTCTGACTTTGCATGTCCTGGGGAGAATTCCTGAGCAGCACTTTTCCCATTCATGATCCACTCCAAGTAAAGATTCAACATATGCCTCCCAGAGGAGTTGCTGAATCTGCCCTGCTTTCGAAAGCAGAGGCAGTGTCCATTCCATTTGGCTTCTGCTGGCAAAAGAAGGTATTGCTTGCTAGCATTTATCTCATCAACTTTTCCTATTTTTTTATTTCAGTGATGCTTTGTCATTTTTCATATAAAAATATAGGTCCATATAGTATACATATTCTCTACTACAGTTGTTGTTGTTTTGTGTTGTTGAGTCAGAACCAATTCATTATAAGCCTCCTTTGAGTTTTCAGAGGTTATAAATTACATGGGAAGAGACTAACCATCTTTCAGCCCATAGATTTGAACTGGTATCATAACTTCTTACCCACTATAAGTGGCCACCAGAGCTCCCTTCTACTACAGTAGTCTTACAAAAGAAATCAGTAGTCTCCTGTATCATATTCTCATCCTGTCACCTCCTCAGCCCCATCCCCAGTTCTACTTTCTACAAAGTACCCTTCTGAATTCACAGAGGGTAAAAAATGGAGTTGGACAGGAAGAAACGTGCTAACATTTCTTAAGTTACTAATACATGAATCAGATACTTGGCCAGGCATTTCACATACAAGGTGAATGGGAAAATTTTCTGTATTACAAAACCTCTTTCTCATGAAGATAGCTGCTCTGACTAGAGGCCCAGGGATGGAAGTTCCATCACCCTGCAGAGAGCAAGAAGCTCCTCACCCCTGTGGAACCCCTAAACCGAACGAAATCCTAAGAGATCCTTCTCCTCATCTGGCTTTTTCTCCTGATCAAAGTTTTCTCCAGGTTTCACAACTTTGTGTGTGTAAATTGCATTCTCTATTTGTAATTCTCAGTGTCTCCTTTTTCGGCAAATCAACATCACAAAATCATCCCCACTGTATAAAAGAAGGAACTTAACACCCAAGCCAGTTGGCTTCCTCATTAGAGGTTTTCGTGTCTCATCTCTCTCCCAGTTTCCCATCAGCTTGTTCAGGGATGCTTCTGTATCTCAGACAAAGTGGGTTACTTAGCACCTCTCAGAAGCAGAAGTCAAGTAAGTCTTCTTCTCTTCCTCACCTTGTGACGGTTTGGCACCCATTCCCAGGGGTCTGGATTCCCAGCCTTAGCTGCAGTTGAAAGGGTTACTGTGGAACTCTTCTTCCGGGTCAGCACACTTGACTCACGGCCAAAGCTGTCTCTCTGAATCACAGCATTCCGATGGCGCCCCCCTCACCCCCACCAGAGGCTTCTGCAGCTTTTTACTCATACAAACAAAAATAAATCTCACTACCGGCCTCTGAACTCCACAGCAGCATGCTTCCCCCTTCTCCCCAAGCGTCCCACGGCTGTGAGTGGGGACTTGGCACTCTCCCCACCAACATCACTTTTTCACTCCCTGTGCATCCTGTGTCCTTCTCTCACCGTGCGACCCAGAGATCGGAATGGGACGTGACGGCCGGCACAGGCGCCGTGCACAGCTGCCAGGAATCTGACGGGTAAAATCTGGAAAAGTTGGGAGGGCAAATGCTAAACACATACGCACACACACACATACACACACAGAGCACCACTCAAAGAAGGCCGGAAATGCGGACACCCATACGCAAGTGCCTGCGACTCCCCAGCCTCCTGCAGCCTGCCATTCTTTGAGAAAAGGGCTGGGTCAGACTTGTGACCCACATGTGACTCCCTCCCCAGGCTCATTGGTACCCCAGGAGGAGAAGGGGCAGCTCCCTCTATCTCCTCAGGCTCCGGGAGGGCATGTGGGGAACAGGAAGCAGTTGTGTGGTGACTCACTGGGCAGAGCCAGGTTAAGGGAAGTTGTCTGCAGGCGTCCCTGGGACCGGATGATGGCAGCACAGCTCCGACCACCCTCACACAGCGTGACCCCACCCCACCCAAGGAAGCCAGAAAGGCTGCCACCTCCTTGAGAGACTGTGGCCTGTTAGCCTCTCTGAGCTCAGGGAACCTTAGACACAGCTGCTCTGGGCCCTGCGGCAACACTTTTCTTCTGTCTCAGAAGCACCCAGGTGGACATATTTTTATCTCCAGCCTTCATTGGCCACCTGGCTAAAGGTCTTATGTCTACTGTGAACTTTCAAGGCAGATGGCATCTCAGGGAGCTGGATGGAGTTCACCAAGGCTGGGGAGCAGTGGAGAGAGGAGTGCTGATGCTCTGATCTGCAAGAAGAAGAAAGGGGATGGAGTTGTAATATGAGCAGTGGGATGCTCCTCCCCTTACAGAATACTCAAGCCACAGTTTAGTGGAATATCTGTCACTTGCTAGTTGGTAGCCCTGTGGAGAGGGGCAACAACCCAGGTCTCCTGGGAGAGTGGCCAGCAGCAGTCGTACTTTCCCCTAATGAGGTGAGATCAATAGCAGACAGGGCCTCTCAAGTCACATTTCTCATGTCTGCCAGTGTCCTGTGGTCTGTGCCTTCCACCAGCTGTGGTGGCAGTGGCAGCATCACCTTACTCATAGGGAGAGGTCCCCGGCAGGTCACAGAGAAGCCACCTCCATTATTTGAAGGTATGCCCTTTCAGTTTTACTGTCATTGTCAGTGAAACATGAGCAGCCTTCCTTACTGACTGTTAGTGGTCAAAGACCAGTAGTGTAGCTTCACCCCAGTTGGCACGCATGCCCACTCTCACTGCCCCTCACCTGCATGTCTGTGTCTCTGCCAGCTGCCATGTGGCCAAAGGCCATGAGAGGGTGTGGCAGGGCTGTTACCTGCTGGCCTGGCCCTTGCCAGGTTTGCATTAGCGCCCTCTGGCTCTATACACAGGAAGCAAAACTGTCTGGGTAGATGCCAGCAGCTCAGTCACCTCTTGGCTGTGGTCCTCAGAAGAGGAAGTAGCTCAGTAGTGTCCTGTTCGCAGTGATGGACATGCCCAGGGTTCTCTGGAAGGACTGTTGCCACACGTAACGTGTTGTCAGGCTTGAGAAAACTGGACTTCCACAGACATACTGCAAGTTCCCCAAAAAACATGGAAGTCTGGCTTCCCACAGGACAGTCTTCAGACCACTCTGGTGCTGTGGCAGGTGGTTTGTAGTGGTGTAAAGAAGACGTTTTGACTTTTTTTTTTAAATTTATTTATTTATTTTACTATTTTGCGTCCGTGTACCGTCAAATCAGATCTGACTCATACAGAAGGAGATTATCCCTCCTTTTCCAGCAGAGCATCTGGTGGATTTGAACTGCGTGCATCTGGGATTGCAGTGCACCTTCTTGCCACTAGGCCACCAGAGCTCCCTACGTTTTGACTTTTTGTTACAAAAATTTAGCATGCACTCGTAAACATGACTATCAAATCCTTGATACAACAGAGATCACTGCTCAAGAGAAGGCTAAAAAGGAAAAACCCAACTTACTGACTTGCAGTCAGTTTAAAGAAAAGCCTTAAGTTAAAAGAACAGATTTGCAAAGTAGAGCACAAAAAGCTACCATTGCAGCATCAGTGCACTGGCCGAGGAGGGCAGTGGTCGTGGCCATTCTGGGTGTTGCTCTTCAGACACACATGTTGCTCCTTAATTCACTGACACAGATGAACACTTAGCACTGTGGGAAACTGGTACTAATTTTTAGTTGTCAGCATCATTTTCCAAGTTAGGCCCTTCTTCTAAGCTACTTTTTTAAAAAAATGTTCTCTTTTTCAGTGTACATTAGGTATGTTGAGAAGTGCCAGTTAGTGTTACGTGAAATCACCTTCACATCTTCCAAGGAACTCCACTCTCCCTTGTTGATCTAAGCCTGACATCTGGTGACTTCTAGACACCATCCTTGTTCCATTTTCAAGCCTATCTGGAGCTTTTGTCACACCCCCCTTCCTTGGGCCCGTTGGGCCGTGTAGGGTTGATTTAAGTGCTCTGCCCGGCTTTCTGTCCTGAAGGGAGGAGGAGGAGGCTCACTGGGCAGGATGCTGACACACCATGGAGTCAGGGTCCCGGCCCGTCTGCTCACTGGCTCACTCATTGTCCTGTGTCCCTGTAGGCTGTCCTGGAGGACCAGAGTCAGATGAGGCAGATGGAGCTCGAGATCAGACCCTTGTTCCTCGTCCCAGACACCAATGGCTTCATCGACCACCTGGCCAGCCTGGCACGGCTGCTGGAGAGCAGGAAGTACATCCTGGTGGTGCCCCTCATCGGTGAGTCAGGAGTGCACGTGCACAGCGCCCTCCACACACATGCCCTGCGGCCCGAGGCCAAGCAGGCAGAGCCCTGCTGTGTGTGTGTGTGTGTGTGTAAGACAGGATTTGCAGGGAAGTAGAGAATGTGTGGGGCAAGGAAAATTGTTTAATAATCAAAGCAGTTCAGATTATTATGGCTGATCCATGGCTTAAACTGCTTGAGCAAATGAACTCCTGTGTCCCAGCAACCAGAGGCTGCATGAGCCCAGCCCTTGTTTTTATCCTTATAAAGCTTGCAGTAAAACAGCAAAGCTGGTTCCCGTTATTGGTAAACAGTCAGCCCTGGCAGATAACGGCAGTGCTGCTGGGTGGTCTGGCAGGGAGGCTGGGAGGATTTTGAAGTGGTTAGATGCCTTTGGTCTGATTGTCTTGTAGCTTTTCATGGCCATTCTGTTGGTTCGAGGTAGCATTCTTCTGGCCAATGTCACCATAAGGCCAGACCAATGGGAACCCTCTAGAGTCAGTCAGTCCTCATCTCCTGCCTGAGCTTCCTGTCTGGTTATCAGGGCTGGTGCAGGGTCAGCTAGCTGACTTTCACCCTGTGGCCAGAGGAGCTCCCCTGGGCCTCCCAGACTCTGTCTTCAGAGACTGGCAGTCCTTGTCTAGAGTGGGTCCGCTTCAGGATCTGAGCTTTGGGCTCTAGACCCCTATCTAGTAGAGTTCATAAAGCTGATGGCTACATGATGGAGAAAGAGGGTCTAGGAGATGACCAGAAGGCCAGGCCTTTTAATGTCCCCCCTTTCAGCAGCTACTTGCAGCAAGTTTGGAAGGCTTGTCCTCTAGAAAAGCTGCCAGATTGGCCATTTGCCTGCTGAGCCACCTCTGACATCCATGCCAAGATGTTCCATTGGACCTTCCCTCCCAGTCCCAAGTGTCTTAGTGCCAGATGGGGGTGGAAACAAAGGGCAGGAAACATCCGCCCCTGCAGAGGCTGCAGAACCCTGGGGGGTTGTGGGAAACACGTTAGCACCACCTGAGAATGTTGGCACTGAAGCAACCCTCCTCCCTGCCTCCACCCTCCCTCTCTTCCTTCCCCCTCCCCATGTGGCCTGGCTAGAACCTCTCAAACCTAGGCCCTTAGACCTTAGAGAAGATCTTCTGGTGTTCAGAAATCTATAATCAGTGCAGAGCACCAAGGCCATCAAGTCGTCTCAGGCTTCTTATCTTTGCCCACTGGGTCCTCCTTGGGAGAGATGGTTTTCTACCCCTCTGGCCAGAGGATCCAGGATAAAATAGTTCTCTGTGCTTTCCTAGGCCTCAGCCACCCAGGAGATAGTCAAGGGAGACTATGAATTGGTCACTGCTAATGGTCTAGCTGAGAGAGATTGCTCAGAAGGAGCATCAGATACTACCCCCAGCTAGCAGGGTATTTGGTCCCCAGCACTGATGTGCCCCAGTATGTGTGCATTTGCCCTGTTTTGGGGAGTCAGGGAGGGAGCCAGCACATGAGAAAACTCAGAGAATATAAGCAGAACAGATACATGAGCTCATGGTGCTGCGAGCAGACCTCCCTATTACAGACGCACGTGCAGCCTCCCAAGCCTTTCCCAGCTGAGCAGGCCCCAGGACTCCCAGGGGACGTCAGACAGGCTCGCAGTACTCTTAGTGGACTAACAAACCCCAAGCAGCAAAGGGTTAAGCCTCCAGCTTGTTTCTCCTGCTCTTTAACCTGCTCTGTGCTCCTTAGGCCTGACCTCAGCGTTGAGAAGCCCTGCCTGGTGCAGAAGCACAAACAAGCTTCCCCTTTGAAGCCTGTTTAGCTTGGAAGCAGGAAGGCAGATTTTGGGATGGAATACCAGTTTTTCCTGTTTGATGTTCTGTTTGTGGTACCATCTATAACCCACCCCCACCCTTAGCCATGCACTGTATAGACAGACACTGCAGTCTCAGGTTGCCATAAAATGGGCAGAGAGAGAGAGAGAGAGAGAGAGAGTGTGTGTGTGTGTGTGTGTGTGTGTGTGTGTCTTCCCACATGAACCCTCTCCAGAAAGTATCTCTGAATACCCAGACAGTGAGTGCCAGGCTCACCACGGAACAGCATGCTCATGCCGACTCCCCAAGCCATGAATCATTGCACTGAGAGGAGGCCTCAGACCCCAAACTCTCCCAGAGCCCCCAAGGAGTACATATTTCCCACTTGACCTCAGGCTTTTGGCTGGAATTTTGGAAAGAATCTTCACCAGAAATGAAGCTATGTCCCAGACACATAGGCAGGCAGCAGACGAATAGACACACACATACACACACGTGCAGTTTCACAGAGGTAGCTGTGCCAAGGGCATGGTTTAGGGGAATACCAGGCCCCTTCCAAGTCAGACTGTGGGTGCTGCTTCCCACTTGGTGACCTCACTGCCATGGAGGTGGGGTGGGGTGGGGATTGTGGCAATCAGTGTGGCCCAGGAACCCCTCCTGGGCTTCTGTAGTGGCAGTTCCAAGTGGACGGGGAGAGCGCCTGTCCCTCAGCTGCTGCACACTCATTCCCCTTTGATTCTGTAACAAATGCATTAGGGGACCCTTAAGTGTCTTCCTCTCTGTACAGCAGCCCCAGAAAATCCTTTTTAAGTACACTTCAGGAAACGGGTGAGGTAAAAGGGAAGAGGCAAGATGGGTAGGAGCCCTGTCCAATATACTTTTGTCCCCCAAGTTCTCTACTGCTCTGGTTTCATTGAGAGATTCCTGGAGGGTGTGGTGAATTCTGTGGTCTGGAAAGGGACTGGATGGGGAGGGCAGACCTTTTGCTTTATCTAATACCTTGTGGGGCTCTGTCCCATCAGTGATCAATGAGCTGGATGGCCTGGCCAAGGGGCAGGAGACGGACCACCGGGCTGGGGGCTATGCCCGTGTGGTACAGGAAAAAGCCCGCAAATCCATAGAGTTCCTCGAGCGGAGATTTGGGAGTCGGGACTCTTGCCTTCGGGCCTTGACCAGCCGTGGCAATGAACTTGAATCCATCGCCTTCCGAAGTGAGGACATCACTGGCCAGCTGGTAAGACCTATGGCTCAAGGGGAGAGAGTCTGCACACCCAGCCTTCAGAACCAAGTCATTAGGAGGGAGGGACTTAAGGGCCAGCCCAGTCATCCAAGTGTTCTGCCACCGTCAGGGTCCAGTTAAGGGACAGTCCTTGTCCCCCAGATAGCTCTTGGCACTAACCACATTCAGCCAAGTATGGGAGGGACTTTGGGAAGGAGCCCCCCCACCCCACGTTCTCAGAGGCACAGTATATGTGGCCCCCCTCCTGCCCAGCATCACTTCTTACACTGCCTTCCTCTAGGGTAACAATGATGACCTGATCCTCTCCTGCTGCCTCCACTACTGCAAAGACAAAGCTAAGGACTTCATGCCCACCAACAAAGGTAAGGCTTTGCCCTGTCCTGGGCAGTGCCGCGGACTCTGGCCTGGGCAGTTGTAGGGAATGAGGATGTTGGTTGGAGACCAGCCCAGTTTCCTGCCCTCCTGGAGGTCAGACTTCCTTGTCACAGCTCCTCTCCCTCAAGGAACATCAGGTGTTCCTCAGGCCATGTAGGCATGAGTCCGTGCAGGCAGCCAGGCTCCAGCAGCAATCATGCCCATCTCATGCCTGGTCCTCCCTGGCCCTCAGTGAATTTTCTCCAACAACCCTATGATTCATGTAGCATCTCCAGCCATGGTTGGCTGGCCCTCTCAAGTCATCCCTGGGTGTTGACTCTGTATTCAAATCCAAGGCAGAAGTACACCCCCAGTGAGTAATGGACATTTTCTTCCTAGTCTTTACTTCATGAACCAAATACTTTACTGGTTAGCTGGAGTTAGAGTTAGTAAGGTAAGAGTAGAGACTGAGCCCTCAGCTCTGTTTACAAGACCTGCTTTTTAGTCAGCAGAATTCTGTCTTTGGGTCAGAGGCCCACACTGGGGCTCTCTTCCACATGGGCTGCCTGACCACCTCATCCTCTACCGCAGACCTTCCTTCCTGCAGAGCCCCACGGCCTTACTGACATTCAGGTGGTGGCTAC
This sequence comes from Elephantulus edwardii, assembly GCF_000299155.1. NCBI lineage: Eukaryota > Metazoa > Chordata > Mammalia > Macroscelidea > Macroscelididae > Elephantulus > Elephantulus edwardii. The sequence continues at coordinate 11,899,964 of NW_006399844.1, read as the reverse complement.
TTTCAGTTCCCAGGATTCTGACATTTCTTCCTGTGAAAGAACTTAAGACCTCCTGACAGAGTGTCCTCTACAGAGCTCAGCATTCTCACCATTTGACTTCTGGCTGCTTATGTGTATAGTCTTGTCATTTTATCTTTCATTCATTGTCACCTATTTCTCTTTTCTGTTCATTTTCCTAGCTTTAGGTGTTTTTCTCTCTCACAGTAGTACAGCCCCTCACACTGCCTAGGCCTCTAAATCAGGGCCTCTTAAGGAGCCCCATGACTGCTCTTCAGAGGGTTCCACCATGCCCAGCCTCCGAGTACACTAAAGAGTTAGAGAGCTAAGAAAATAAAGATAGGATAAACGATTATACAAAAAAAATTATTTTAGGCGAGCTCTGGTGGCCTAGTGGCAAGACGCTGCACTGCAATCCCAGATGTGTGCGGTTCAAATCCACCAGATGCTTTGCTGGAAAAGGAGGAACAATCTCCTCCTGTACCAGTCAAATCTGATTTGACAGTACTCACACACACACACACACACACACACACACACACACGCACACACACACAATAAAAAAGATAAAAATAAAAAAATTTTAAAAGAAGGGAGGATAGCAATTTGTGCTGATGTAGAAGATCTTTGAGAAAAATAGTTTGAGTAAAGTAAATGTGGCTAATATCCCAGACTTAGAAGAGTGATGGTTGTAACCATGCACAGAACCTGGGAAGAGAAAAGTCGCACAGCTCGTATGTCCAGTGCCTTAGAGTCAGACCTGAAGCAGTCGGGTGGTTGAACAGCGCTGTGCCCACTAGCTGCCCAGAGCAGCCCCCTCTAAAGGGGAGGTGGGCAGGATTGCAGAAGGCCTTGTTGGGAAGTACAGTCAGGACGCTGCTGTGGCCCCACCCCAGCGGTTTCTTTCTGAGCAGAGACAAGTTTTGGCTTTGACCCTACTAATTGCCCCACCCCCATTTCACCCCGAACAGCCTACAGGAACCTATTGCCATCCTGGGACCACCCCTATCAGAATTACATCAGCAACGGCTGGTGTAATCAAACCCCGTTTGTCAGTGTGAATTCTTAGCAGATTAACTTGTCAGATTCACAGAGAAACCGTCACCAAATGTTTATGTGTAAACGATGTTGAATTTTAAAATCATGTGGATTATGGCGGATGGGGCCTGACAAGATGACAGTCTCTGGTTTCTAACAAAGTGAAGTTACCAGTGTCAAAACAGAGGATGTTTATTGTTAAAAATGTCTCAAAGTATCCACAAAAACCCCTGCAGACCCCTGCCAGCAGCACAGGGCCTTGGTTGGCTGACCTAAGGCCTGAGGCTTGCCTGGGCTGAGTCCCACGGCAGGACTGGAGAGGCTGCACTCAGATTCAGCAAGGCTAGGAGTCCAGGTCTCAGGGTGCACCCTCTCCCCACCCTGAACCCCTGAGGGTCTCAGAACAGCCTCTTTATCTATGGCCACCTTTCTATCCCTTCAGTACCTCACCTCTTCCCATCACACCCACCTCCCCCCAACACCTCTCACTACGGTCAGCACTGTGAACTCTCCCTCCTGAGGCTGACAGCCAATTTTCAGCCTCCCTGCCTGGAGCTGGCACAACTAGAACCGCTCAGAGCAGACATGGCTGTGGATGTTTGTAGTCCCCCAGCCCACGTAGCCAGTGCGCACGGCAGGACAGTTCCTGTTCCTTGCTGACAGCCAGGACCTCCATCAGGAACCAGCCAGCCTGGGGTTAAGGAGTGATCCTACCACCCAGTGGGCTTGCCAGGGGAGGGGTGTCACTTATGTGAGGACTTGACTTCAACCTAAATTCTTTCAGATATATCAGAGGGTTAGGGAACTAGGTCAAGAAAGGCAGAGGAAGAGAATCCAAAAAAGTCATCCAAAAAGAATGGAGGATACCAGTTCATGATTATGTAGAAAGATCTTTAAAATTTCTTGTTTGAGTATAAGTTTAGCTAATATAATCCCAGTGCTCTATGGGGGGAAAGTTTATACTTAAAAGTATATATCCTTGTGAATGTGCACAAAGATATCTGAAAGAATATAAATCTGGGGTGCAAGAGCCATACGAAGGGAGAATTTGGGGAGGATGAACTGACTTTCTTTTTTACTCCTGTGCACCGTTAGATCCTTCACCACATACATGATTGCTTTAATAGAGGAAATTGTTGTGTTGCCCACGGCCTCAGGGCCTCCCAGACACAGTTGCTCTGCCTGGGGTCCTGCACCTCCTCCCCTGCCCCCACATCTGAGAACCCGGCTATACTTCCTATTCCATCTTTAGTTTCTTACTCTTGATGACTAAAGCCTAGACCTGCTGACAATCGAGGGAGGGTATGCAGAAGAGTGTGGAGAGTTGCCGGAGGGACGAGAAGCAAAGGCGCTGCTTCTGATTTCTCCCTTCAGAGTCTCCCTTCAGAGGTGGGTCTGCCGAGTCCAGGTGGGCTTGGGCAGCCCCTGGAGCAGAAGCCCTGCCCTAGCCCAGTATGGCCATCTCAGACAGTCAGGGAGAGTCACCTCAAGTTGAAAGCCTGATTGAGGAAAAGGGCTTCCTGAAAGCCAAGAAATGACCTGACTGACTGCTCAGTCACCAAGATCACAGTGTCCTGCAGCCAGTGAGGCAATAGCCAGTGCCTCCCCCCTCACTGAAGTCCTTCTCTCTTGTACCCCCAGAGGAGCCAATCCGGCTACTGAGGGAGGTGGTGCTGTTGACAGATGACCGGAACCTCCGTGTGAAGGCGCTGACCAGAAATGTGCCTGTGCGGGACATCCCGGCCTTCCTCACGTGGGCCCAGGTGGGCTGAGGGGTCTGCTCTGGGGCCTACCCCCGTGGAACCGTTCCTGAAAGGCCGCCAGGCGCCCCCAGTGTAGCACGGAAGATGCCCACGTGCTTGAGCCACCAATCCACCTAGACAATAAACCATCCTCTTCCAACCCAGCCGTGGCCGTGCTGTGGCAGAGCTGCTCCTCACAGAGCCCTTCCCAAGGGTCAGGCGGAAGCTGCTGGGACCCTCCTGGGCTGCCAAGACTTACCAGGGAGGTGGCTAGTGCAGTGACAGTGGGTGGGCGAGCCAGAGGGTCCACCGCACTCTCAGCCTTTTTCCTCCCCCTGTATAGTTCAAGAGCTGGGGGAGGGCTTTCCCGCTCTGAAGACTCGGCCGCTTTCTAAGTTAGAGATGGGGCAGAGGGTTGAGAGTTTCTGTCAGATGCAGGTGATATCACAGGACCCTGCAGTCTCCTTCAGAAGCCTCCCCTAAGTCTGTGTTCAGAGGCTTTGGCTATGCCATACACAGAGTGCCCAGGGTGTGTCTCATCTCCCTGGGGCCAGGATTCGCCCAGGGCCCATGTTGGGTTCAGTCCCTCATCCCCCTACCTTTCACACACCTGTCCTGCCCTTCTTCCTGCCTTTCTATTCTGGGTCACTTGTGCTTTGCCCCTTGGGTGGTCATGGACCTAGAAGGAAGAGATGTCTGCTCTCTTCCCCATACTTCCCCCGTGGCCTTCACGTGCTCCTTCAATCTTGACCTTTTGTTATAGTTCTTGCCTCACTTTTCTCAGTTATCTTGGTCCCTCCTGCCTCCTAAATCACCTCCCTCACCCCTCGCAGGACTGGTTGGTCCCTTGTACCTTCCTGGTCCCAATTTCCTTACCTCAGTTCCTAGTCATGTTGGTCTTATTCTGAAGCTGCTACTTCTGGTACCCACTGCAGGAAATCGTAAAACTTACTTCCCCGATCATCCCCTCCCAGACCTGTGTGCTCAGAAACTTTTACCCTTCTGCAGCCTAGTCTGAGGGTAGGATGGTCCAGTGCCTGCAGGAGCATTGCTTTGCCTTTTTTCCAGTTAGCCCATGACTTACCAGAAGAACTGACACAGGGCCCTTTGGAGGTTTGATTTGTGTGGTTAGCTGGTACCCAAGCTCAAGGTCTTATTCAGGCTTTCACTACCAATGAGTTCTTCCAAGCCAGGGGCAGGGCTAAAAGGGTTTTAAGGAGCCACAAGGAAACTGATGCGGCCAATGTGGGAATCGCAGAGCCTATCTGCCTCTCCAGCCTACCCAGAGCATGGGAGCAAGGTGTGCCCTCTTGGAGCCCTGTGACTATGCCAGGAGAGAGACTGTTCAGGAAAGCCAGGGCCAACAGTTTGGGATACAAGTTCCTCAAGGCCTGAGAAGACTGCACTCTTTGGGGTACCTGCCTCTCCTCTGAAATCTTCTTCCCTAAATGAAGGCCAATGACCTGGTGGGTGGGAGACCTGTCTTTTCTTTCTGTCCTGTTTGCAGCACTGGTTTTGTTTCCTTAATAAATTTTTAGTTATGAAACATACCCTACTCTTGCTGATTTGTCCCTGGGACTGGGGAGGAGAGGAAGACACAAAACTTTGCACCTGTGAGGGCAGTCCTTTTAAGACCCGTCCGCCCACCCTGGTGCCAGGCACCCAGGCCCTTGTACAGAGGCATATGTGAGCCAGCAGCATCTGTGGTCCTTGGTTATTGCTTTATTGCTGTTTGGTTCGAGTATAGAAAATGGAAGCGGCTCTAGAAGAGCCTGTGTACAAGGTAGAAAATAATACAAATCAAAAGGAGAGAGGACAAGGGAACTAAAGAGACCGCATTCCAGCCCAGCCCAGCCTGGGCTCGGGATGGGGCCGCCGGGGTGCATGCAATAAATATGGTCCGGGGCCCCAGGGAAAGGGCGCCGTGGGAGTGGGAGCCTGGGTACTCCGGGCTGTCGGGCTGTCGCAGCCCTCTGGCTCCAGAACTCCCTGCCCATAGTGGTCAGGGAAGAAAAGTTTGGCCCTGGGGCTAGTGCCACTTGTGCAAAATGAGGAACTTCACATTATCAGTCCCGGGGCAGGTGGGAGCGAGGGCGGGGGGCCCTCTGGCCGGCTCAGTCCCCTCCCAGCTCCCCAACTCCGCCCAACGCGCTCAGACCCCAGCGGGGAGATTCACAGTGAGAATAGGTGTGGTCGCAGGGCTGGAGGTAGGGCTGGGAGCCCCCCAACAGTGACACTCCCCCAAGAGCAGCACAAAGCCTCGGGAGAGACCCATGAGCCACAGGAAGAGGTGCTGAGGGGCTGGGGGTCTCCTTTGGTCAAAGCTGATATCAAAAATATAAATCTCCCTCCCCCCATCCCGCTACCGTCCTGGGGTCTTTTCCCCACCCCTACCCCAGGCTAAGGCACAAAGCAGTGAGGCTGATTCCACAGCTGTCTGGGGCACAGTGAACCTGCTCGGCGCTGTGCTGTTGCTGTCACTCCCTGAGGGAGGTACAGCAAGCGACATGCTGGCTGGTGCAAGGCGCTCTAGGTGGGAGAGAACCGGTCGATGGTCCGGCCGTCAGGCCCGGCGGCCAGGTGCGCGCCCTGGCTCAGCACCTCCGCAGCCTTGTCCGGGCTGAGGCCCAGCTCCGCCGTGAACTTGGCCAGCGGGTAGAGGCTCTCGAGCGCCACCTTGGGGTCGTGCAGGAAGTGCGTGGTCTGCGCCAACAGCTCGGCGGCGGCCGCCTTGTCCTGCTGCTTCAGGCTCAGCTGTTCAGCAGTGAGGCGAGCCACCGCAAAGACGCCCTCGGGAAAGTCGAGTTTGCCCTTGCCATCAGGACCCGGGACGCCGGGAAGCGCCCCCAGGCCCGCCAGCGCCCCAGCTGCGCCTGCTGCACCCCCCACGGCGTGCATCTTCATGTGGCTGATGAGGTTGCGTTGCTGCGCAAACTTGCCACCGCACACTTGGCACTCGTAAGGCTTCTCTCCAGAGTGGATGCGCATGTGCTCGGTGAGGCGGTACTGACGCGTGAAGCGCATGCCACACGCGTCGCATGCGAAAGGCTTGAGGCCCAGGTGGCTGCGCATGTGGCGTGTCATGGTCCCGCGCTGCGTGAACTTCTTCCCGCAGATAGTGCACGGATAGGGCCGGGTCAGCCAGTGCGTCTTCTCGTGCTGCCGCAACGTGGCCGGATCCTTGTAACTCTTGTCGCACGATGCACAGCGGTAGGGCCGCAGTAGCTCCCCTAGGCCTCCTGGAGTCCCAGGGACCTTGTCCCCACCGCTGCCAAAAGGGGGCCCCAGGCCCGCAGCCCCCGCGGCCACCTCCGCCGCCTCAGCCCGGCCGTACAGTGCCTCCTCCTCCTCCACGTGTGCCTCCACGTGCGCGTTGAGCTGCTCCGAGCTGGGGAAGCCCTTGCCACAGGGAATGCACACGTACAGGTTGTCACCGAAACTCTCTGGCTCGCCATAGGCCAGGTGTGGGCAGGGGTAGCCTTCGAGGTGGCCCCCAGGTGGACTGGGGTCCTCGCTGCTGCCCGTCTCCTCGCTGCTGCTCTTGTAGTCGTCGCCGTCACCGCCTGCGCCCGGCCCATCCAGGCTTCCGGCGTAACGTGGCGCTGGCGCCAGGGTCAGGCCGAGCGGGGGACCCCCGGGCGAGATGGCCCCGTCACCTCCGCGCTCCTCGCAGCGCTCGCCCGGGGAGCCCCGGTCCCGGACCAGCTCGTCGCCGTAGCTGCCCAGGCCCGGCTCATGCTTCATCCAGCGGTACAGGAGGCTGGGCCCGTCGGGGCGCCCGGGAGGCGGCTCGGGGCCCGGGCTGCCGCTGCCGCCCCGAAACGGGTCCGGCGGCGCCACGGCCTCCTCGAGCTTCTGGAAGGGCAGCGGCGGCAGCGGCGGCAGCGAGAGGGGCGGCTCCTTGTAGGCGGCGGGGCCGGCGCCCGGCGGGCTGTCGGGCCGCGAAGGCAGCTCACGCTCTCCCGGGGGTCGCTCGGGCACCGTGGAGCCCGGCGGACTCTTCTTGGACAGGTCCAGGCCGCAGAGCGGGGAGCAGCGGCGCTCGGGGGCGCAGAGGGCGGCGGCCGGGCCGGGACCCGAGGCGTACAGCTCGGCGCAGTGCGTGTTCACAGCGACCTCGGAGCCCGGCGGCGGCTCGGCCTGCGGCGGTGGTGGCGGCCCAGCGGGGGATGAGTAGCAGGCCTGGATGACGGGCGTGGTGGCACGCAGGCCCCGGCCGGGCCGCCCATAGGGCGCGTACCCACCGCCACCGCCACCGCCGCCCCGCAGGTGGCAGTACTTGCCGTGGCGCTTGAGGCGCTTTTTACACAGCGCCACGAGGTCGGGGATCTGCAGGTAGCTGGCCGCGGCCAGCACGGCGCCCAGGCTCGGCTCAGTCCCCGGGGCCACTGCAGCCGCCGCCTCCTCGCCATCGGCCAGGCGGCCGGTGTAGATAAAGTCCAGCACCAGGCGGAATACGGCCGGGCTCACCATGTCATGGTCCAGGTTGAGCAGGTTGTCGTGCACCACCAGGGACTTGAGGTAGGCGCTGCTGGCCGCCAGCACGTTCTTGTGCGCGCGGAAGAGGGCGTTCTGCACCACGATGATCACGTCGCACAAGAAGCCTTTGGTGCGCTGGTTGTTGAGCTGCAGTAGCAGCTGCCTCGAGTGGCCCGGCGCTTCCATCGTGTCCAGCATCGTCTGCCCAGCACACTCTCCTGAGGGGACACACAGCAGCCGGGTCAGAGCTGGGCTGCACCCTGGCCGCTGCTACCCTGCTGGCCAGTCTCCCCTGCACTTCCCCTTCCCTTCGGCTGCCCAGGGGCTTCGAGCACTGCAGCTTGGGCGCTGGTGGACGATCGGCAGCCTCGGCCAGTGGGAACCTGGGCCTGTCGGCTGAGCCAGCAAAAGAAGCGGCCCCGGCTTGAGGAGAGGCCAGGCCGGCCGGCGGGCCCCAGGCCCAGACACCACACGCGAGCTGGATAGGGTCCGAGGAGAAAACTGTTGGGGGCGAAGTGACCCTTTGCAGAGACAGTTACCCACTTTAAGGAAAATGTCCGCTTCAGGAAAAGTCATTCAGGGCCGAGAAGTTTGCCCAAAGTGGGGAGAGAGTAGGAAGCGCCTCCCGCCTCGGGAGAAGATGCCCCAGCTGGGGGACTTGATCCAGAGGAGGGGAGCACCGTAGGCACGGGGACACCAACCTGACCCGGGGCTGTCAGGCCCTGGAGGGGCCGGGGCAGCGGCCGGGCGCGGGGAGCGGAGGCAGCGGCTGCCGTGGCGGGCAGAGCGCGAAGGCCGGGCCCAGGCGCGGGGAGGGCGTTATATCGGGGCAGGAGGCTGAGGCAGGAAGCAGGTGGGGGGGAGGGGGGAGCCACGCAGCTCCCAGGGGAGGGAGGGGGCAGCGCCCCGGGCGGGCACGGCGCACAGCCGGCTGCGGCCCTGACCCCGGCCTGCGCCCCACCCGCATCCCGGCCTCGGCCTGGGCGCTGCATCTGCGGCCGGAGCCTCCCTCCCTCCCCAACTCCCCTCGGCCCCCTTCTCCTCGGGAACTCCACCGCCCCAAACTTGGGGAAAAGTTTCCCAACTTCAGACAGGGCGGGAGGAGCCCGCCGGTCCCAGTCCCTCGGCTCCCGGCTTTTCCTTTCGGCCCCCAACTCCAGCAGCCGCCCTTGGCCGCGCGGCCCGAGCCCAGCCTTGAGCTCCTCCGCCGGGCCACCCGCCCCTGCTTCCCCGCCTGGCCCGCGGAGCCTGGAGGCCCGTTACCTGCGGTCGCAGCTGGGCTTTCCTCCCCGCGGCGGTGGCAGCTCCCCGTGGGTGCCCCACCCGCCCCGCTGCCAGGCGCCGAGCTGTGCCAGGGCAGCGCCCCTGCCAGCCCCGCCCGCCCGCTCCCCTTTCCGTCCCCTCGCCTCTGCAGCCCATGTGCGGGCAGAGCCGGCGGGCCGCTGACCCCGCCGTGAACCCGGCGCGGAGCAGCGACCCCGCGGTCCTGAGTCCTCTGGGGGCGACGTTCTGGCCCAGAACGCCAGCCGCGATGGGACGTCCGCACCAGATGATGCGCCCGAGGCGGCCAGCGCCTTGGGACCAGCCTGTCCCGGGTCCGCTGTCCCGCCCGGACCCCAACCCAGGAACCTACCTGGGGGGCATGTCTGAAGCCCCGGGCCCGGCTGCCGGCGGATCCAGGGGGGACGTGGCTGCGCTGCGTTGCGCTCCGCCCGCCGGGCCCCCGGTCGGTCTGTCCTGCTGGTCCGTCCTCCCCGCGTCCTGGTCGCGTCTCAGCCCCGCTGCGCTTTCCGCACACTCTTATCTGGAGCGGCCCGAGCGGGCCGGCGCTGCTGCGGCCATGGCGCCACCTAGCGGCCACGCGGGGCGCAGCGCAGCACAGCCCAGAGCGTCCTCCCGCTCACCTGGGCCCGCTCACCGATGCGGAGCTGTGCGGGGAGGGGGCCTACCTGCAAGTCCACCCTCCCTGCTCACGTGGGGGACACGGGCCCTGGCTCTACGAGGTTCACAAACCCCAGGGTTTTGAGCTGGTTTGGGTACATCTTTCCTATATACCTAGTTCTGCATTTGCATAAGGTCCCCATTTGGGAAAGTCCTGTCTGCCCCCCAAAAGAGCACTCTGGTGGTGGGAGGTTACAAAATAAAACTTTAAATCTCTGGTGGACACAAATGTATAAATTCGTGGAAGAGACGCTACTTGGCCCTCCCTCCCCCACAGACCCAGCCACATGGCTTAGAAATGCGCAGCGTAAACCCATCCACAGCACCTAGACCCTCTCAGATATGGACCCTGAGGAGCGGGCATGCTCGCAGACACCCACCTGCCCCCTTCCAGGCACCTGCTCTCTGAAATGCTGCCGGGATGGCTGCGGAGGGATGGGGACCGCGGTGGACCCCTGCAGCGCTGATATCCCAACAACAGGCGTTAAATTGGTGGGAGCCCCAGGGTACTCAGCTGGGAATGAGGGGACAATGTGTGTCTCTTGCGCTCCTTTAGGAGCAATCGCTGTCCCCCAGATTCTCGCATGAGCCATTTTGAGGGACTCCGTTTGGAACCTCTTTTCCAACCCATTAACCCTAGAGGAACGTGACAGGAGGGCCTAAGGTCCTGCGCCACGCGCGGAAGCCGGGATCGGGCGGGTGACGCCCCCTCTGGGAGGTAGGGCGCCCCGCACCCCGGAAGTGTCCCCGCGCGGCCCCGCCGCTGTATCTGGCCTGTTTGGGGCGCTGCGTCTCAGCGGCCCCACACTCCGCCCACTCCCCGCACCTCCTGACCCCTGCCCACACACGAGGGGGGGGTCCCGATAACGCCTGCAGCTTGTGATTGGCTGCTCCTCCCCCAGCTTGAGAGTCTGGGGCGCAGCGTTACCATAGAAACCGATGAGATTCGCCCAGATCGCGTCTCTCCGAGGCCTTGAAGAGCTTAGCAACCGCGCTGGGCAGCTGGGCGGGCGGGGGCCACGCTTGCCACCCCAACACAGTCCTCGGCCGCGGCCCCCAGACCCCCGCCAGCATGGTGGCTGAGTCACCTAGCTCCGGGCCTCTGGCGCAGACGCTCGCCGTTTCCGACACACAGCGAGGTCTCGGGCGCCCCCCAGAGGCTCCCTTCCTCGCGCAGGTGGCTCCCGGCTTCAGTGCCTACGGGCCCACCCCTCACCTGTCCCCTTCCCGGGTTGCGGGTCGAACTTATTCCTGTCCTTTCCTCCATCTTTCCATGATGATCTCAGCTGGGAAGTAGTGAGATCCAGAGTATGAAAAGAATAGGTTCCAAACCTCCCAGGCTCTAGAAGAGCAGAAAACTCAGATAAGCGGACCGAGGAAGCTCAGTCTTCAAGGAGTTGCCTCACAAGGAGTGAGCTAGGTGAACAAAGAGTGTTGGAGGGAAGTGGGAAAGTTTCTCCGAATAAGTGCTCTTAGAATTGGGCTTTAGTGCAACAATGAAGCATGAAAATCTAACTTCTCTGTAAATGTTCATTAAAATCACAATTGAATTTAAAAAAAAAAAAAAAAAGAATTGGGCTTTAATGGATGAATAGGAGTTCTACTAGCAGAAGGGTATTCCTGGAAAAGAGAACTATGGGGCAAGGGCTAGTGGCGAGAGATGGGCACTTGGTGGCCAGCTCTCAAAGAACATACCGGGCCTTTCTAATTCATGTCAGCTTTACTCTTTTCTTGTCAAGGAGCCCCTCACACACGCGGGGACATTATGCACAGTGTAGTCTGTCCACTGTGGACGCACCCCCCCCCCCCCGGGATGGTCTGTCCTCATGTGTTTGTTCTTCACCATTCTCCTGCGTTCTATGCACCCCACGTAAATGCACTGTCTCACACAGTCTTTTCTTGAGTCGTACAGCTCTGCCCGCAGGCCAGCTGCATCATGGTCCCCTGCAGGACCTGCAGACCTCACTCGTCCTCAGCATTCGGTCATTCCTTTCCACCTAATATACACTTAGGCTGGCCTGTCCAGAAACTGCTAACCCGCGCCACACCCCCGTCCAGTTTCCCTCTCCCTCTTGTCTCTGTGTCTATCTCAAAATACTCCTCCACTTTTAAAACCTCCTTTCAATGCTGGAGCTAGGCTGACCCAGGACCATCATACCCCACCCCAGTCCCAAGAGGAACTCTGTCCTTCATTGCTCACTGAGCACTGTAACTCCTTCACCCCCTGAGACCTCTTTGTATCTACGCTTGTCAATTTCTCTCCTCAATCATCAGCTTCTAGCTGGTACCTAGACCCGGGCTGGGTATCTCCTGTCCCCTCACAGGTGCAGCTTCCTTAGACCACACTGGGCTCCTCTACTATCTCTCTCCTCACACACCGTCTCCCAACTTCACCCTGGGCCCCTTCTCAGGTCCACCTTCCACTCCTTTTCCCCCATCGCCCCCCAGGACACTAGGGTGACAGCACCACAGTGAGATCACAGGGTGTGACGCCACAGGTGTGACGTAGCAGAGCCACCAGCTCTGGAACGCAGGCGTGGGAGTGGACCAGTGAGGACCCCCGGAAGGTCGGACAGGGTTGGTGTGCTGCGCCCCAAAGCTCCAGGAACAGAAGAACAGAGAGTGAATAAACAAAGTGGCGCGCCCTGCTGGCTTTACCTCCGCGATCCCCCCGCCCCCGTCCGCAGTTCCGGAAAGTTAACCCCTTGTAGACCCCGGCGAGGGGCACAAGCTTCCCCTCCCCGCTGCTGCTTCCGTGCCCTCCTCCCCACGAGCTCCCCGTCGTCGCCTCGGTCCCCCCCTCCCGCCTCGCAACTATAAATAGCCCTTCTTCCCGTTTCCTAAATTCCCTGCTGACGTCGGCAGCGCGTCAGTGTGTAGGAGCCGCGGCCGCATGAATGAGCCGCCGCACGAGTACTACGCGCGCCTATAAAAGCGGCCGCGCCGGCCGGGCTGCGGGAGGCGAGCGGGCGCGGGCGCGGCGCGGCCGCCAGGTAAGCAGGGCTGCCGGGCCGATGGACGACGACAGACCGACCGACACGCAGACCCCAGCAGGAGGGTAGGGCGGAGAGAGGCGGGCAAGGGACTTGGGGGAGTCCCCTCTGGGGGAGGGTCGGGGTAGGGGACGGGGGTCTTCTTGCAGCCCGTGGATTGATGGCCGGATGCAGCCTGGCGGGACCCCTCCCCACCCTGAGGCCGAGGCCGACACAGGACCCTGTCAGCACCTGCCCACGCTGGGACGGAGACGTAGCCACTAAGGAGAAGCATCGTGCAGAGGGGCCCACGGGTCCCCGTGCCATTCATTCCCTGGCTTCCTGCGCCATTCTCCCAAGAAAGTGGGACGAGGGTACCAGGTGCCCCAGAAGACGGCCCCCCTCCCGACAGCGCGGTGACTCAGCCTCACTGCCCCCCCGGCCTGCTGTGTGGGGGCGCCAGTGAGAGACAGACGCCCACCTGCTGGCCGCCAGGCCACTGTTCTCGCTGAACCCCCACCCACAGTCAGGGCGCCCCCTCCTGGGGTCATGCCTCGTTCGGCTGCGCCCCCGACTTCCCGCCTCTACGCATGGAGCTGTCCTCTCAGGACCAGGCGGGGCCTCAGCCCGATCGCCCCGCCCCGCCCCCACTGACAGCTCCCCCCTCCGGAAGTGACTCCCCGCAGGGACAGCTTTGACGTCACACGGCTCTGACGTCAGGGGCCACGTGCCTGTTCACTCACACTGGGGCCAAGAGGGGCGGGAGATGGGGGAGGAGCAGCGCCCCCAGCCGCGGGCGATGGGAGGACCCCGGCCCGGGCAGTGTGCCGGCACCTTGGCTCTAGACTGCTTACTTCCCGGGCCGCCCTCAGTAACAGTCTCCAGTCACGGCCACCGACGCCTGGCCCTGCCCCAGGACCGCTGACTCGGCTGCCGCGCACCCGGGTTCCCTCTCTCCCCCAGGATCCCGCAACCCCGTGCTCGTGCCGCCGCTGTCCGCGGTGCTGATCTAGCACTGAAGGCGCCACCGGGCGGTGCGCGCTTGGTCCCCAGGGGCTTCGAGGCGCGGCCAGAACACACGCACCCCAGCACAGCCCCGTGTTCCCGCTGCGCGCGCCGCCCGCGCCCCCGCCGCCCACCCTCGCCGCCTGACGTCAGCTTGTCCGGAGGTACCGCGGTGCCGTCAGCAGCGCGCCCCGCCCCCGCGTCTCCAGGGCAACCGTGGCTTTCGATTGTTACTGTGGGAACCGGAGGTAACAGTCTACAGCCATGGTCGCTCCGCCGCACGCGCCTCTCCGTGTCGGGCCCTGCCAGGCGAGGGTGGGAAGATCGGGAGCTGGAGTAGGCAGGTGCAGGATCAAAACCGAATGTGCCCGCCAAAGTGGTGGGAGGTGAGAGGCCAGGAGGCGCAAAGAATCACAGTCCGGCCCCCGGCCTCAGTGACTGACCGGTCCTCCCAGTTAAGGCATCAGAGGTGGGGAATGGCGAGAGAAGGGGTAGTTCCGGTACTTGGGGCAGCTGGGACCAAGAGCCATCAGAGAAATTTGATTTTGTCCAGTGTCAGGGAGTCAACAGGAGGCAAGTTTTCCTAAATACGCCACCCTATCATTCTTCTACGCATCCTTGGCTGACTAGACTAGGAGCAAACAATAAATCCTTGAGTTTGTTTTCTGAAGGGAGTCTTCTCTAGATGCCCTGAGACCCCAATTTCTCCTAAATCAGAGAGGAAAAATCTTATCCCCAGGCCTGACCCCGACCCTAAACAAACTGACAAGCTTTTTAATCTGGTTTCTAAGAGTTTTCTGTAGACAAATCTGCATCTAATCTTTCTCTAGGTGCTAGGCTACAGTTTGAGACTTTCTCATTATAAAGAAGGGGAATGAGTGTCAGGGATTGAAGCTTTGTCTTGCCAGTGAAGTGTGTCCCATGATCTCTTTAAAAAACATTGTGCATGCCAATAATCAAGAGCTCTGGTGGCCTAGTGGTAAGAAGCTGTGCTGCAATCCTGAAGGCACATGGTTCGAGGCCATCAGCCACTGTGGGAAAAAGATGGACAGTGTCCTCTGAAAACCTGCCAGAGGGTCAAGCTAGATGGTACGCAACAATAACTTGATTATTCCAACTTCCTTATGAAAAATAAATAGTGAGGATAGTCCAACTTACCGCTACCTATCCATACCTTCTCCTTTTCTAACTACTCCCAAGACAGTGGCTTCCAATGCCCCATCACGATCTCCCAGGGATCCTGAGGTCTTAACCAGTTAAGATGCACTTGACTGTGGCTTCCAGTGGACATGTGTGGATGGACTATACCGTGTGTGGGTTAGTGTAGTTTGCTGGGAGAACCTGGTTCCTTTGTTGTTGGTCCACTGGCTGCCATTAAAGAGACCGTGGTGCTTTGAATCCTTCTGTGAAACTGGATCTCTCCTCCTTCCTGGAGGATGTGTTTGTGAAGATGAAATAGATGGAGTAAGTACTTTTGAAAAGAGTTGATGTTCTGATTTTAAATAGTCTACCAGCCAGCTATATGTCTGTTAGGGTGTGTTGAGCAGAGCCCCCAGCTCTGGATATTTACACAGAACGAGCAAGGGAGAATGATCTCTCTAGGTGAATGCTCTGGGACTCCAGAGGACTTCTGCTTAAAGGGGAATATGGCTGCTAACCAAAAGTTGCTGTTCAAGTCCACCCAGAGGCACCTCAAAAAGTTCTGGTGGGAAAAGTATACTGAAAATTCAGCCCTCATGAGTACAGTTCTACCTACTCTGGGCTGCTGGTTTGGTTTTTGTTTTAGCAACCTGCTGTCTCAAGAGACATCCACCCAAGAAGGTGGAAATGTAAACTGTAGCAACATCCCAAAAAACTATGACTCCTTAGACCTGTCCTATGTTTCTGTGTACCTTTCTAAGAGCAGACTGCCTCCTCTCTCAGAAGCACTTGTGGGCTTGAATCCACTCATGACTTTGAACCATCACCAAGTTGGTAGCCTGATGCTTAACTCACTGTAACACATGGCTCCTTACATTCTGGAAAGATGTAAAATCTTTGTTTGAACCCGACTGGAGATGGCTACTATAGGGGAAAGAACCAGAGGATTGTACTTTGATTAGAAACTTGGAAATAATCTGTTCCCCTAATCCATTTTATGGATTAGCCAGACAGGACATGTGGTTACCTTCTTCAGTGCAGTGAGCAAGTAAAGCAATTTAAGTCCTTGGTTCTGAATCCAACCTTGGCAAGTTATGTGGCCTCGTTTTTTATGCCTGTTTGCTCATTTAAGTTAGTCATAATACCTACCTCATGAAGTTGTGAGATTAAATTGGCAGCCTTAAAACTTTTATTTATTGCAATGTTTAACATGGTGTTATTTACTATTTCTATCTATACATTTTCCTCATCTATAAACTGAAAATGTTGGATCAATAATTCTTGCCTGAGGCTTTCCCTTCACCTCCAAAACTTTACCAATTTTTATTCTGATAGTGTTTTTCAACCGACCTTTCCTGGGAATGACAAGGGGAATTTTGTCAAAATGCAGATTCCTGCGCCTTAGCTGATCCTGACTGAGTAGGTCTGGAATTGACCCTTCATTTAACAGATAATTCGGATGTAATAAGAGTAGGGGTTGGGGGAAAGGCACAGACAGAATCCTCAGACTCATGGAATATGTGACCAGAGGTGACATCCCATTTGTTGGGAATATGACCACATGATCATTTCCTTACAAACAGAATTCACAAGCCTAAGCACTTCCTCTAAACAGCTTTTCCTTTCCCATTTTAAGGTCTGGTTTAGTATTAGGTTGTTGTAATTGGGGGAGTACAGTAAGTCATTTCACCTGTTGAGACCAGTAGTGGTCCCTGAGCTGCAGTCATTTCCGAAGAAGCCAAAATGTCAATGTCTCATATTTCTACACATTTAAATAATAGCAACTAACCTTTTCCTAAAACCTTATAGACCAAATTTAATACTCTGTAGGAAGAATTCAGTCAATTTCTGAGTCCCTTCCTTTTGTCAAGGGCTCACTCATCTAAACACCAAAAGCAGTACAGGAGTAGGTTGTAGCAAGCAGAACACTCCCCCTGACTTTCTGCTATAAAGATCCTAAGCAAGTAATCTGAACCTCTGGGTAATGTCCCTGGCTCCAGCTTCTTTTCTGAGACTGCCTGTAGTTAGGGACTCACAATCTCGAGTGAATTAGAAGTATCAATTAGTGTGGTTATCTCATGGTAGACCTTAAGAATGTCTACGCTCAGTACACTAAACCCTAGTAGTATCTGGTCAGTTTCTCAACTGTGGGCTTAACACTATCTACTAGAAAGTAAATAAATGAGTAGCTTGGGTGGGTGGGAGGAGCACTGGAGGAAAAAGGCCAGGATGGGCAATTATTACTGTGCCAAGGAAGCAACTAGAGAGCTCTGGTGCCCTAGGGGATAAGGGTTGCAAGGCAGGTGGAATCCACCCGCTATTTTGCAGGAAAAAAATAGGCAATATCCTCTTAGCCAATCCATAGCCTCTAAAAACCTTCTCCAGGGTCAGCTCTGTGACTCAGTTCTGACTCAACACTAACTTCACAATGCTAAAAGCAACCCAGCAGTGCAGTTCGTGTTCTGGCTGTGGTCTCTAGAGTGTGTGGTTTTCAGAAATCCTCCAGATGGGTCAGGCAGACCATTTTGTTCTGTCTTTGGTCTTTATCTAAAGTCACATCTTACCCTCTAAAGTCATAGTTCAGAAAGACTAGTGAACTTGTGGAAGAACGTACAGAACAAAAGCAGCAAAGGTTGGAGGTAAGCCTGCAGTCATGTAGCCTCCGCAGATCCTTGTTAGGCGCAGTCTTCTCAAAAATATTCTCCAACATAAAACCTTCTTTCTTTCTCCTTTCCTTAAGACTTCCATCAAAAACGTGTACATATCTATACACATAAACATTTGTCCTGGGGGTTCACAACTAGTACACTTTATTTGGTGCTCCCCACAAGCTGGGGAATGGCCAGGATGCAAGACTTCCACTATTTAATGGCTTTGGTGTGTGTTTCCAAGAAAAAAAGGATGCTCAAACTGGTGCCAAGCCTTGCTTTTTCCATGCCACCCTCCTCTCAAAGTTCCACTGGGCCTTTTCCATGCTTGCACATCAGAAAGTCAAAGTGTTCTTTAAGGCCTTTTGCTTTTCTGAAATGCAGAGCAAACCCTGGGAACTGCCATTTGCCTCTTATTTGGTCATAGTGAGGGGCAGTAACAACAGCAGTTCCAGTTAAGAAGACAGACAAAGTATAGGCCATAAAAGATCTGCCCTAAAAGGGAGCTCTGGTGACCTAATGGCAAAAAGCTGTGCTGCAATCCCAAAGGAGTCCAGTTGAAATCCACCATGCTCCGCTGAAGAAAGAGAAACAATCTCTTCCTGTGCTAGTCGGCTCTCAGTGATACATACCACCACCAACAAAAAAAATTTAAAAGCTTCCCTAAGGTCTTATGTCCCAGTGCTTTTAGGAGAAGGAATAGGGAGCCAGAGTCTCTTGTTGACCTTTCAGTGTGCAAACTGGTCCAAGAACTTGAGGTAGGCCTGGCGCTGGGGTGCAGCAGCTGGAATGAAGTGGCCACCAGAGTGGTTGAGGGTGACAGCACCAGGGAACTGACTAGCAAGCTGCTGACTCTCCTGAGAGGGGATGACCCGGTCAGTGTCCCCAAAAACATGAAGCGAAGGGAGTGCCAAGGGGGCCTTCAAGATGGGTTCCTGGAGTTCACCGCCCCGGGGACAGAAACCAGACACCAGGATGATGAACTTTGGCAACGGGAAGCGGGCATCCCCAGCCTGGCCCAGGGCACAAACAAGAGCTGCTAGCGCTGCCCCCTGGCTGAAACCAAGGAGCCCATCAAAAGGTCCTTGCTGGTTCAGTGCCTGTGCCACGGTGTCCAGGGCTTCCTGCAGACCCCTGCACACCGTGGGCTCCTCGAGCGCGGAGAAAACGGCTGCGGCCTCTGAAAACCACCAGCCTTGGGGCTGCTCCTCCGGAGGGCAGGAACCTGCAGTGACATGGGGGAAGAGTATGGGTTAGGCTAAAGGGTCTAGGAGGTGAAGAAGGGCCAGGGGGTGAAAAGGTGAGGCCGCTGGTGGGGGGAGAAGTCAGTCGTGGGTAATGAAGTGGTTGGTAAGCTTAAGTGCGGGAGGGTCGACTGCAGAGCTGGAAAGGAAAGGACAGTATTTAAAAAGGGAGGACAGAAGCGGGTGGGCAACACGTGGGCGTGGGGTCGGGAGTGCAGGTAAGATGGAGAACGCAGAGAGCATTTCCGGGGCAGGGCTCGTCTCACCCGGGTCTGGCCCGGCACCATCGGGGCCCGCAGCGCTCCCCGGGACCGGGTGCGGGCCGCTGAGGCACACGAGCTCGGCGCGGCCCCGCAGCGCTTTCCTCAGCGCTCCCGTCTTCTCGCGGAAGCCCCTCTCGCTCTGCCGGAAGCCCGCCAAGCACAGCACGCGCAGAGGCGGCCGCACCGCCATGCTGCCGGGCAGCGATCCACAGAGCCTCCGGAAGCGCCCTTTCCCCGAGCGGAAGCAGCATGGGAAGGGCGGGCCCAAATGTAGACCCGTACTAGGGGCGGGCCAACGAGTGTTTCCATGACAACGAGGAGCCCAAAGCAGGGAGGGAGTAGTACCTGGGGTCTCAGGGAGCGAGCTGCACCCCTGGATCGTCTCTGCAGCTGCAACTTTCACAGCCCGCGGCTGGAGAGGCGCACAAGGCCCCTGTCTGCACCTGGGGGGACACACACTTTGGTTAAGGTTTCGCTTCGCAGTCCCCGGCCTCGGTCCACTGCATTTCTCGTCCAGGCCGCAGGGCGGCGGCTTCGGCTTAAGATGGGGAGCCCCGCCCACCTTCCCTCCTGCTGTCCCGTCGGGAGTCTTGGGGGGCCGGTCCTGCCGGTAGTTCACAGTCCAGGGCCCCAGGGAGCTGCCAGCGTAGAAGTCCATGGGGTAGGGCTGCTGCCAGGAAATGTCCCGCAGGGCCACGGCCGCCTTGGGGAGAAGTGGACAGTAAGACTAAAATTTTCTGCATGTTACTGAATTCTGCTCTCACCCTTCAGGATGGCTGTTATCCTCATATTACAGAAAGGTCAGTAACTATGAATGCAGCCCACCCACCCACTCCATTCCAGCAGGCCTTTCACCCCCATGAATTTGGGCACAGTTGTGTATTACCTCATAGGGTGTCAGCAGTGGCTTGGGGAAGGCTGTGCCCCAGTCAATGGAGAGGCGTGGACATGCCACCTGCACCCACCTGCAAAGGAAAGCAGGTGGGATCCTTCTGTGCAGGGGGTCTTAATGAAAAACATGACTGTGTCTGTAACACACCTTACGACTGATTACTACTTTAAATAAAAACTGTCACGTACTGCTGTCTAGGGATCTCTGGCAGCCTTACCGTTAAGAACCTGAGTGGCAATCCCAAAGGCACACCGTTTGAATCTACCAATTGCTTTGTGAGAGAAGGATGTGTAATCTCCTTTCAAGTGAATAACTGTGTTGGAAAACCTGTAGGAGCGTCAGATTCCAACTCCACTGTACTCAACAAACAAAACAAATCCTGTTTAGAGTAACACTATACTGCTTCTTGCTGGCAGTTTCATTCACAGACTGAACTTTCTGTGGGCAGGGTCAGTGCAGCTCCTCGGCGTCGGCATCCTCAGAACTAAATTTGATGCCGAGACTGGTACAGGTGCCAGTCATGCCTCCACTTCAGACAAAACAACTGTGACGCTACTAGCTCAGAGCTCTAGCCAGACAGTGCAGGTGTGATTGACCACTAGTTGAGCAGGTGCTCAGTCAACCTTCAGATTCCATCTCCATGAAAGCAATTCACATTGACTCCAGTCTTTTGTGTGTCCTGGGCAGGACCCAAGCTTATAAACTTCTTTAGCCAAGCTCAAAGCTAGGGAAATGATGAAACTTACACATCCACCTCAGGAAGCAGACTAAGCTTGCTGGGGAAGATCTCTGAGAGCAGCAGCCGCAGGAAGGGAAGTCCCAACGCTTGGAGCCGAGATTCCAGGTGCTGTTGAGAGAGGGGGACAAGGCTAGGGTCAACATGATCAAAAGGAGCTCCTCTGGCCTACTGATCTTTCCTAGCTAGACTTTCAGTCAGTCCTCTCCTCCAGAGGCTGTCCAGAGCCTTCTGACCTCTAAGATCTTTGGACTTCCTTGGCGTCCCAACGTGCCCAGGATGAGGCCCCAGGATTTAGCTGAGCGGGCAGTAGCTATGGCTTCTTGGCGAGTGGCCTGCATGCGCTGGTGGTCATAGTGTTCTCTGGATAAAACTTTGCTGTATGGGTCATACCTGGAAAAGAACCTGGCAAGATCAATGTGACAGCCTCTTACAGGACTTCCACTTTACACCTGGCTCCCTCACTCAGCTCCCTGGGCTCCTGAGTCTTTTTTTTTTTTAAATTTCAAATCTTTTGTTTTTATTCACTTTTTTGATTTTTCACTCACTTTTTTAAAAATTTTAATATTTTTTAAACATTTCAATGAACATTTACAGAGATTTTGGATTTCTATTTATTCATTGCTGCACTTCTCTCCCCACCGGCTCCTGAGTCTTCAGGCACCATTTCTCTTCTGATTCTGCTGCTGTAGGTAACTTGGAAACAGGTGCAGACAAGAACTATCCTGGGGGAGCGTAGTCCCACAACTGGGGCAGCCATGTGTACAGGAGGGTTTTAGAATTTCAGTGTCAATCTCAGGAGCTTCATGGGCTGGTTTGAGTTCCAGATTGAGTCTAAGGGCCTCTTACCCTCAGGATTCAGGGCTATCAAGGGCCAAGCAAAAGATCACTGGCAGCAGATGCACTCCCTCCCAGCTAGTAAACCCAGCTCAGCACATACCGATAAGCAGAGACATTGGGGTTGGCAATCATGATAGACTCCAGGTGGAAACGCCCATCTCCAAGATAACTGTAGGTGACAGAAAGGAAACCACAACTCTGGTTTGGGGCCCAGAGATCTATGCTGCTAAATAATATGACAAGTGATCATTTCACTTCTTGGGGCTTTATGTTTTCTCACGTGTGAAATGAGGAATTTGAACTGGATGATGCTAAAGTCCTTCTAATGATGTAATGCAGAATCTAAGATTGGCCATCCCCAACTTCTCAGGGAAGAGTAAAAGGTCAAGGTCACAGTAAGGCCTCCTGGAATGCTGGAGATCTTAATTTGTAGGAAGGGGGCAGGTTCTCCCTGTACAGAAGTAGTGTGCAGGAAGTGTAGTAAAGGAGGTTTCAGGATGTACACTGGTTATTCTTATCCCCGAACTAGTTCTCAGATCTACTAAGTGGTAACAACAGTTACCACTTAATAGACTTGCACCCTCTGGATCCGAGGCCCACACAAGTGTCTGATGTGTACGACTTCACTCTTGCCACAAAAAAAATTCTCCAAGAGGTCCATATGTACTTTCATTTTAACAAAGACACAACTGAGACTCAGGGAAAACAAAAAATTTGCCTGAAGTTATATAGCTATCATGCAGTGCATCTAGGACTTGAATTTGGGTCTGACTCCAGGCTTAATGACTATACTATACTAAGCATGCTCTAGGAGAGAAAAAAAAAGATGCTGTCCCTGACAGTACCACCCAGCCTACAAAGAGTCCAAGACACAGAAAGTAATCTGCCTGTGGCAGCTCCATCCTGGAGCCCTTGCCTCATTGTGATGAATAATCAGACCTCATGGTGGGCTTCCCTCCAATACACTCTTAAAGCCTCAAGGTTAGACATTTAAGAGCTTAGTGTCATGCAGGGTCAGACACTGGCAGAATGTCCCTTGGGGAGCAGGGTGCCAGCGCTGAGCTGCGGAAGGCCCTCCAGTGGGTTTATCTAGGGGCAGGGGTATCCTGTGTGGGTGCAGCCAAGGACCACCCTCTGGGACCAGCTTCCACAGCCTCAGAGGTGGAGCTGAGTCAGGGAGTGCCCAGCCTTCCCTTCCTGCCATTAGCAGGAACAGCGCTCCCCTCCCCAATCCCAGCTGGGGGAGCTGTCGGCTCTGAGGCTGGCTGCATTCACACAACATTAAGCATTTCCATTACCTAAAATAATTAGGTGGCAGGAGACACACTGCTCCTGCTTGTTAGCTGTCCGGATGCTAAATTAATGGGGCTGCAGCCTGGGCGTGCCCATCCATCTTCTCCAATTATATTCTCACCAATTCAGCCCACCCTCATATTTCCATTAAACCTTTTGATTCCTGCCCCATCCTGAGCATAACCTTCTAGTTGGTGGACAGAGCACAGAAGAGGGAGGAAAATCCAAATTCTTGTCCTTATTTTGTCTCTGACTTACAGTGTGGCCTTAGGCAAATGGCTAAAGAGCTTAAGACTCAGTTTCCTTTCCTGTAAGGTGAATCTCAAACTCTCTTAGGTTTGATTTTTTATGGCTTCATGAACATCCTCATTTCTAACTTACACAACAGCCTCCACCTCTTCAGGCAGTCGAGGGGATGTGCATCCCAGAATCTCCCCAGGAGACAGGGGTTTGCACTGTGGAACAGTCACCCGGTACTCAGCTTTCAGTTCCTGGGCAGCTGCCTGTGGGGATAACAAGCAAAGAGAACCAAGGGGCCGGGAAAGGAAAGTCAGGCTGGGGAGCAATCTGGAACACATGGCATGGCAATCTGGAAGCAGCTGGAGGCTAGTCACTGTCTGCCCAGTGGATGCTGAGCATCCTCACATCCACTCACCTGCAAGGTTGACACAAACTGAATGGTGCTGACCAGGGCAAGGCCACTGGCAGGGGGAAAGGTGAGGCGGATAGAGTCCAGAAGGTGCGTGGTGTCTATTCGGATGTCCACAAACACGTACAGCACTCGTAAGTCTTGAGCTGAAGTGTCCATGGGAACTAGGAGGAGACAAGAATTCAGGAAACTTTGTTTCAGAAGTCAGGGGGAGCAGAGGGCCTAGTCTGGAGGAGGTTGGGAGTGTATCACTGGTCCCTAGGGCCTAGCCTGTTCTACCACCAACAGCCTTTCAAACACTGGCATCTGGGACAGTAGCATGGTTTCCAAGACAATCAAATCCAAAAGAAAGTCCACCTGCAGAGTAGGAAGACCCAAGCCATCCAGGAAACCAGCAAAGACCTCATGCCTGCAAGCAGGGTAGGCATGGTGATGGAGGTTGGATCAGGGCACCACTCTTCCCCACCTCTAGCCCTCCCAGGTCCATGTGCCTGTCATACCCAGGCAGCTGTGGCCGTAGTGTACCAGGAAGTCCGCTCCCAGGGCTCTTGCTGTAAAGTCATCCACACAGCAAGCCCCATAGGTCACATCACCCATCACCATCACTTCAGCCTCTGTGAACCTGGGGGAGGAGGAAGTGATGTAAGGAGATGGGAGAGAGAGCTAACCCTGTGGAGGGGTCTCAGGGCCCAGCTCTTCTCCCCCTCTCTTGATTGATTAGGTTGGCAGTTGCCACTTCTGCCAACATGAGTGGGAGGGGCCCAGCTGCCACCTCCCTCAGCCCTGGTAGCCGCTCCTGGAACTGTAGCTGTACAAGCATGGTCTCTAGGACACCCTGATTCCTCTGCCCAAACTCAGGCTGAAAGAGGGCCCTCAACCCTCTGGCTGGCACCTAGCACTAAACAGTGACCACAAGGACCTGCAGATACCTGGACCCATTCCATGCAAAGCCAAGAATCCATACTTGGGCATTCATGCAGAAGTACCTACTCCCACTTTCTAACACTACAGTCTGGGGGGTCATGGGTATGGAGGTACATACAGCCTCCCCTCTGGCCCTTACCCCCTGGCACTTCCCCACCATCAGGCAGGGTCTTTACTGCCCAGAATAGGGGTACCTATGCACAACTCCCCCACAGCACATGGCACCGCCTACCCACCTCATGTGTCAGGAAGAGTGGGTTCTGGCCAGCACATTGCTAGGGGATCCACTGCCAGGCCTGAATCACTGGGGATGGGGGTGGGGAGGGAAGTCCCTGCACCTCCTGACTTGTCACAGAAGTGGAGCAAGAAGACCAACTCCTCCTAGAACAGACCCACCCCTTGCCTGAGCCCTGCTGAGCACCTGGGGTCCCCTCATTCCTCCCAGGGGGTGTGGTGGAGGAAACAGCCCAGCTACTGCCAACCAACTGCCCTCCTCCACCCCATTCCCCAAATCAGGCTGTGCACAGAAGCAGATTATTCAGCTCCTTAGAATGCAGCCCAGGCATCTGAGTCAGTTGGAGCACTTAATTTTTTATAGATTAAAATGTATGCAAATTGGCCCAAGCCCCAGAGAGCATCCCCAAGGGGCAAGAGGGTGGGAGCAGGGAAGTTAGTCTGTGGCAGCAAAGGGATGCTGAGCCGGGTGGGGGAAGGGCAGCAGCAGGGAAGTGGGAGGTTCCATCTAGTGATGACCTCTCCTCTCTTCATTTCCCCTTCTGGCTCCTGTGCAGGTTCCAGATGGCTGGTACTCTCCCTCCTCCCCAAGGATGGCTCACTGTACTGAAGAAACTTAGAAGGAGGGGAGTGGAGGAACTGAACACCTTCTCCTAGGCACCCTTCTCCTGCTAAACCTATCCTCCCCCTGCATGTGCCAAAGGAAAAGGAGACCCCAGTTAGATTCTGTGCTCACCATTCAGCCCATCCTAGGGTCTGCTCTGGGGATTCTGAGGCTCCTCTCCAGGGCCCATTATCTGCTCTAGCCCCAGTTTGAAGACACTGGAATTAACCTCTATCCCATTTTTTTTTTCTAAGGAAGGGTGATTTATACAGATAAGCAAGGATCCCAGGAGGTTTTTCTTTTTGTGTTTGGGAATTTAGGGGTGGGAAAATAGAAGTTTAAAAGGGGGGGGGGAATGTATGCGAATAGAGCTTTGATGCCATAAGGAGGGTGTTAATCCAGCTTCATTTCTAGGGCCAGCAATTGCCTCACCTTTCCAAGATATCCACAATCGTGCAGGCGAAGAGGAGGAGGCCTTCAGGCATTTGCAAAGCCACTGTAAGACACAGCAGAGACATGAGAGGCAGAGGGCTGGGAGGAAGGTGAGATGGCTACACTGTACCCTGGCTAGACAAGGCAACTTCCCTTTGTACACCCCTCAACTCAAAGTTTAGAGCTCACCCTTCTTGGCCTGGGCCTGCTGGATCCTCCAGATGGTCTTGGGGATCTCAAAGTTGTAGTTAGAAGGCAGTACCTGGATGGCTGCTTGCAGCTGGGGGTTGTTCAGGATCTCAGGGGGGATCTGATTGGCTAAACGGCCACGAGGAGTCCGACCTAGGATGAACATAAGGCCTGAGTTAGCTAGCATCTGGCCTAGACCACAGCAGGACTCAAGTAAGCTTTTAACTCCAGTGGCCCAAATCCTACTTGCATGCCAAGGGGGATGGCCCAGCTTTCTTCCCTGTCTTAAAACTAGGGTCAATCCATTAACCCAGAAAGAAGCCTGCATAATTAATTTCTATGTTGTAAAGTCATCATAAATAAAAGAGACTATCAATGGAATATGGCTCGCTCCTTACCTTAGAAGAATTCAGGCAACACCAGACTTGAGAAAGTTACTAGAACCACACAATTTCTACTTAGTAACAACCCAGTGGAAAACTCAAGGATGTAGGCAGCTCAACTCTCTTTTACTGCCTTCACATTAGAACTTACTCATACAAAGGATATCAACCACACAAGAGGACCTATTGAGTTGGTAAGGTTATTAGATTTTTCTAGCCCATCTCAGAGCAGCTGGTAGAACTGCTTGCCTTAGTGTTAGCAGGACAACTCCTCATCCACTAGGTCACCAGACTTCACGGCAGTTCAACTAGTCTAGGAAGATGCTTTTCCTACCCTTTCACCCCGGTGAACATCTCAAAGTTTTGAGGGCCCAGTCATGAAATTGTACATAAACTGTATGAGCAATCATTTTAAGAACTGTTCTTACTTGAGTCCTACTGCTCATGCCCACATTGGTTAATTCCTTAATTTAAATTTAAAATGAAAATAGACAATATATATTTAACTGTAGTAGTTTCTTACACCCAAGCGTTGAGGACTCTCCTTCATAGGGTCACTATGAGTCGCCTGAAATTCGACGGCACTTAACAACAATAACATCAACAGAGAGAGAGAGATCAGCTGGCCCAGTGGACAGAAGGCGATGCTACCAAGCCGAAGGTGGGTGACTTTTAATCTGCAGCCCTCGGGCCAGTCTTTCATTGTTTTTGTTCAGACATTCCTCTAGGTGGTATAGCCCTGATGTACAAGTTGCCGTACAGCGGTAACTTGTGGTTGCTGTGAGGCTGAAAACTGTGACACTGATGTGTCAAATGTGTTAATGTGGACAGAGAGTGGGTTGGAGCTCCCCATTAAAACAAGCTTGGAAGGAGAAGTGGCTTCCACTTCTGTAATAGCTTGCCTCTGGAAACCTGACCCTGGAGAGAGGATGAGAGACACCCAAGCATTGAGGATTCTCCTTCATAGGGTCGCTATGAGTTGCCTGCGACTCAACAGCACTTAACAACAACAACAACAACAACAGTTTCTTAGTTCTATTACATCCCCACCTCCAATGATAGAATAAAACATGCTGTAGTCAGAAGAGTCAACAACAGTCAGAATACCAGCCAGTTCAAAATAACTATATCTTCTCACCCCAGTAACAATAGCAAAACTCAACAGAGCAGCAGCAAACAACGAATGTTGGCAAGGTTATGGAGAAATTGGAACCCTTATTCACTTTTGGTGGGAGTGTAAAAATGGTGCAACCACGAGGGAAGGCAGGATGGTGCTTTGTCAAAAAGTTGAAAATAGAAATACCATTTGGCCCAGCAATGCCACTACAGGAAATATACCCTAATGAAACCAGAACTGCCACCCAACAGATACCCAACCATGTTTATTGCTGTGTTGTTCACAATATCAAAGAGATGGAAGCAATCTAAGTGCCCATCAACAAATTCATGGATAGAGATGATAGTATGCAGTGCTGAAAAACAAGGAACTCATAATATATACAAAATGGGTGACCCTGGAGGACATTATGCTGAGTGAAGTATCTCAGTCACAAAAGGACACATAACAGCATAATGCCACTTTTGTAGAGGAGAACTGACATGGGGTTTGAAAGAAAACTGAGAAAAGCAGGATAAATAATGAACACTGCATTGGAGCAGATTAGGGAAACAATCATATAAAAAGAATATATGATTAGACATTATTTGCATGACAGCAGTCCAGAATAAGAGGTGTACAACAAAGTGGTCTGGAAGAGGTGGAGGGGGGAAGGAAATTATGCAAGAATGAATTAATTTTTTTTCAAAAAAAGTGAACTGGAGGTGAGTATGAAGGAAATGTGCAACAATGAATGAATGGAAATCCAAGTTTTCTGTAAAGTTTTGTTAAAGTCATAATTAATATTTTTATAAAAAAGAAGAAAAAAGCTTCCACTAAAAAAAACAACAACACAGCAGCTAAAGGCAGAAAAGTTAATTCATCCGTTAGGTGACAGAGACTAAAAGAGTCAAATAGAGATATGCAAATACAATCCTCTTCTTAAGTGGAAGAGTTATGGTGGCTTAGTGATAATGAGTTGGGCTGCCAACCCGAATGCATATGGTTCAAATCCACCATCCATTCTGTGGTAGAAAGATGGGCAGAATATCCTCTCCTACAATTTGCTTCCTCTGAAAACCCACGGGAGGGTCATTTATGAGTTGGTGCTAACTCAAACATATAAAACATTAAGGGGGAAACATAGCTCTTTAGCAAGGCTGCAACTCTTTATCTGGACTCATTCCAGTCCCTGCATTTAAACTCGTTATCTCTTATGAGCCAGATAGTTTGTGAATGGTACAAGGTAATAATTTAGTCCATACTATGTGTTATAATCTGTGCTAGGCCTCTGACTATGATAGGAGATCCTGGAAGACCTATGCCTTCATCCACTGGGAATGGATGTGAGAGTGGAGGGGTGGATGGGCAACTAAGGAAGGTTAGCACAGCAGGTTGGGCGTCGGAGATTTGAATGCTACCACTGCAATGGCTTTTGCCCATTTGTTTCAGAGGCCTTGGGACCACCAGCTCAGACTCCCTTTCACAGAACCTCCCTCCACCAGGTCCAAATCCTCTGAGGACCTTGGATTGCAGAATCTGCTAGCTTTAGCAGCTTAAGAGGTCCCCAGTGCTCAGTGGGACTGGGGAATGGCGCCTCCTCCTTTATCATGTGGCTGTGATCATCTGTTTACATCTATATTCCCCAGGTGACCGTGAAGCCCATGAGGACAGCGGCTGTATTCTAGTCCCTGCACTTAGCGCAGGCCTGGCATACAACCTGTGCTCAGTAAGTGCCTGGTGAATGAAATTATGAGCATCTTCTCTGAAAGCATTCCCTAAAGGCCCACTCTGGAGTGACTGCTGCAACAGGCCAGGTCCCAACGGGTCCATATTTCTCTGAGTCTTCGTGCGACTGTCTGACAGCCAAAGCAGGGGGCAGTTTCTGGATTAGGAACTACAAGCTCCAAGGGAGTGTCACTCCCAATCCAATCCTAGGGCTGCAAAACGAGACCAGCTTCCCTGGGCTCCAGATGACAGTCGCTTAAAGTCAGTGACGGCGCACACTTCCGGGTCTGCTGGGGAGAACGCCACTGTCGTTAAAGGATCTTGCCCTTGATCTGAGGGTCCCAGCCAGAGATTGAAGGCCTGGAGGCCGCTGAGTTTCAACACTCACCTCTGCCAGGGCCGCTTCGGCCGCCTGGCTTCGCCGCTTCAGAAACAGCCAACTCCTCCATCACCAGCCAACCCACGTGGGGACCAAAAAGACAGTGTTAGAGGATCGCGGAGAGCGTAGGCATCACAATCAATCGCCGATTGATCAGCAAGGGGCGGAGACTGGGTGGAGACCAAGAAGGAGAAGAGGGGCGGGGTTGCAATGGGCCTCTTCTCCGCCCAGAAGGTCGGGACTCTAGAGAGCCCCTAGCGGTCCCTGACCAAAGCCATTTCGCTCTCTCGGCCACTCAGGCTCCCTCTCCCCCCACTCCCGCATTCCCGAACCCATGCTGACTCCGGGCCTGCGGAATTGTGAGGGTCCGAATAGGGGGCACCCGCCAGGTTTCCCTTCAGCTCCCTACCTCTCTCCCCTCCTAGTAAGCAGTGGTCAACCAGGCGTACTCCACGTGTTGGGGGAGCGACATTCCCTCCCTCAAGAGGCCCCTGCTACTTGGACAAGACAGAACTCAGCACCCACCAACCCAGATCCAGGCTGAGAGTCTTGGATTCTCAGAGCGCCATAGTATCTTTGTCACCTTTAGAGGCCAGGTTTACGTGCCAGGAGCCCCAGCGCACAAGGCGCCAAGCTTGAAGGCGCTTTGCTGGGAGGGTGGGGCAGTCTGAGGACAGAGATTTGTCTAAATTCGTCCTGATGGGTTATCTGGCCAAAGCCGCCCCTGAAACGTAGGGAAATCTTTCTCCTGATCACTAGCCTGGGCTCTTGGGACACTAAAGAGAAAGCAGGGCAGCGAGTGAAGTAGCCTTGACCTTTGAAAGAGCAAGCTATCTGCAGGGCTGGCCTCCAGCTAGGTCAACCCCATAGAGCAATGGTCCGGGGCCGTTTGCCTACCCAGCCCCCTGGCACCATCTTCCTCTCTGCAGCGTGCAGTGAGCACAGCTGGCTCTTTAAGGCAGCTCTGTGGCCTCAGGCTCCCCCTGAGGCCCTCCTTGCTTGGAAATCCCTAATTAAAGTGCAAGGAGAAGTTAAAACAAGAGTGAGCAGTGGAAGGGTGAACCAGAAGGGGTCTGCTCTGGTCCTTAGCACAAGTTCCCTTTGGGCAGTAATGTGACTAACATAGATTCTAGGAAAATACCTTCTCAGTCCAAAGACATTCTGTTCGAATCCACCAGCTGCCCCATCAGATATGATAGGCAATTTTCTCCCATGTGATTTATTGACTTTGAAAACCTGCTGGAGGGTCAGCTTTGAGTCAGTTACAACTCCACAGTAAACTGCCACAACAAGCTTAATGACAGTCTAAATGATTTTCTCAGCTCTCTCAGGCTTTCTGGAACTTCAGGGTGCAATATTTTAATTCTTATATGTGCCCAGGCCTTCCCCTTTCAAGACCACTGGGCTCATCAGAAGCAATGTCAGTTTAAAGACCAAGGTGTGCCTGACCCATGGTCTTCTCAATTACTTGCTATGCATCTGAAAGTTGGACAGTGACTAAGTTTGACAGAAGAAGAATTGATGCCTTTAACCTGTAGTGTTGAAGATGGACTGCCAAGCAGATCTGCCTTGGAGAAAGTGAAACCAGTGTGCTCCTTGGAGGAAAAGATGATGAAACTCCCTTTCACCTACTCTTGGCATGGTGTTAGGAGGGGCCAGTCCTTGAAGGAGGACATCATACTTGGAAAGGTGGCAGGTCAGCCTAACACAGAAAGACCCTCAACAAGCTGGATTAACACTGTAACCATGGACTCAAGTATGTATGTAAGAGATAGTGAAGATGGCAGAGTAGAACAGGGGTCAGAGCTGTTATTCATAGGGTCACTATAAGTCTCAATCAACTCAATGGCACATAATATCAAAAGTCCATTCTAGAAAACTCTGGTAGCCTAGTGGCAAGAAGCTGCACTGTAATACCAGAGGTAAGTGGTTCGAATCCACCATATGCTCTGCTGGAGAAGGAAGGACAATCTCCTCCTGTACCAGTCAGATCCAATTTGACGATACACATACAAAAAATAATAAAATAAAATTTTAAAAAAGGAGAAGTCCGTCCTATAATCAGCATTCGCTCAGGCAGCAGCTGAGAGTTCTAAGGAGAAGATTGGAATTCTACCCTTTAGGACTTTACCCTTGCCAGGGGCTTGGGGCCCGTTGGCAGGTCCCCACCTCCTGTGGCACTGCCCCATAATCTGAATGAGCTGTTCTGGTTGGGAAAGAACATAGTATGCAGGAGAACTGGACATTAAGGGCTGGTGTCATCATTTCCCCCAAGGTGTTGAGGCCTGCTGTTTATCATTTATCTTGGGCCGTGAGGACACCCCCATTTGTCTATGGGGGTCTCTCTGCCTGAGTTACTCAGCAGCCTGAGTAATGACTGCCTGACAAGAAGGTGGAGACAGTGCACTCCCACACTACACCACAACGCCTGCCTGCTGTCACCCCCACCCACTGGCTGGACTCCAAGGCAGCACACAGCCCTCCTGAGGCCTGAAATAACTCTGCTTCTCACACTCACGCCCAGTCCCAGCCAACTTCGCCTAAGATGTTCAAGTCTGTGGGACTGGGGGTCTTAGAGAGGCAGCGGGGGAGGTAGGAGGAGGATGAGTGTACTGACTCAAGCCTACACTCTGCTGTGTGACATTGAGTAAGTTGTTCAACTTCTCTGGGCCTCAGTTTAACTGTCAACTTCTCAGGGCTTCAGAGGAGTGCCTCTGCAGCACTGAGCGTCACAGAGTTAAACTTTATAGAGTCTACCTAGCATAGCTCAGGCTAGTGTTGGGGTTAGCTCTGGTCTGTGGCTGCTTAATGCTGAGAAAAAGAATGTTTCACCTTCTCTTTCCACCCCAAAAGAACCCAGTCTTATTTTTAAAAATATTTGCATTGTTTTGATGAAAGTTTATACAAGGAGATTCTCATTTGGCTATTTTCACACAAATTGTTAGGTGATATTAATTATATTTATCATAATGTATCAGCATTCTCTTTAATTGTATTTTATTTGCTCCTTTCCTGGTACTCTATTTCCCTGCCCCCTTATCTTTTCATCTCTGCTCCTGAGTAATTATTGACCATTTGGCCTCATGCTGATAATTTGGTTTGTTTTGAGGTTGTGTTTGGGTGGGTTTTTTTTTTCTCCTTTAATGCAGTTCCCCACTACCATAAATTATGCAGCCTAGTTTCCCACATTTGGGGAAATAATTACAGAGGTCAGCACATCAGGAATGTTAAGGGGTGGTCCTCACCCTGAGAAAACCACCATCTTGATCATGGTATCTCTCCCCTACCAGGTTAAATATCATGCTGATGACTAAGGATGACAGAAGAATAAATGCCTTTGAATTGTGGTGCTGGAGAAGGGTCTTGAACATACCATGGACAGCCAAGAAAACAAATAGATCTGTCTTGGAGAGGGTGAAGCCAAGTCTTTCCTAGGAGGCTAGGATTTTGAAGCTTCGCCTCACTTACTTTGGGCAACATGGCCAGGGGAGATCAGTCCTTGGAGAAGGACATCATGCTCAGAAGGGTGGACAGACAGGGCAGTAGAGGGAGACCCAGAATGAGATGGATTGCTATAATTACTGGGGTGAGGGGAGTTGGTGTGTTGGGAGTTAGTGAGACTGGCTCAGGACGAGGAAAGGTTCAGAGCTGCTGTGCATAGGATCACTATACATTGTAAGTGACTTAAATGGCATATAACAACATATTATGACAGATTTGGAAGCAAGAGTGACATCCAATCCCTAAATAACATGCCTCCAGAAACCTTATGAACTTAAATGTTGATAGCTGTAGAGGGGCTTCAGGCCTTTTTGTTCATAGGGTTGCTATGAGTCATGCTGGACTCGAAGGCAATCAACAATTGCTATTTTACAAAAAGGTGATATATTGGAGGATAGGACCAGTTCCAGATTTCAAGAGTGTCTCAGGACAATCATGTCAGGGAGTCCTCTGTTCTCTTCTTTTAGTTTATCTGGCTTTTAACATAGTTTTTAATGATATTTCCACTTCCTCATATTCTGTCTGGCACCAGCTATTGTGACCCCAGTCAAAAAACACTTTGTAGTGTTACTTGGGCACTACTTACTTCTTCCAGTCTTTGGGTAAATGAAGTTGTGGCTCACATATCCTGGTTTCTTCTGAGTTTTGGCCACCTTTTACTACTTTGCTCCTGGCAAGTAGAGATCTGTACTTATGTCTCAGATGCCTTTCAAAAGCTGTTAAGACCCCAGACACTATTCACTAGGATCCAGAACTTGATTTTTGTCAACAAAGTTGTCAGTGGACTTAGTTATTCTTTGAGAGTATGGGACCAATCTTTTTCCTCTTTGGGAATACCAAGTTGGTTTCCTGCATAGTCTTCCTTGCACATGCTTTCCCTTTCCTCCTGTCTTGGACTGATGAACTCTTGAAAGAATGGTTTCTATGATGCCTTCCCTACACATCACTCGATTATTTGAGCCCCCTCCCACACTGTGTAGCACTCATATTTTGTGAGTCTTTCTGTGCGTTAAGTTTCTGGAGGTCCAAGCCTGTAATTGTAGTTCAAAGCTGGAGCTTCACTGACATTGAATGAATGCATGAACGAATGATACTTTCTTTCTGACCTTCCTGTCATCTCATGTTTGCACTGACTTCAAGGCTTTCTCCAAGGAGATCATATGATTCATCCTCTCTCTTCAGTTAGATCTCTGCTTAGATGTCACCTCCTCAGAGACACTTTCTCTGACCCCCCTCATGCCAGCTCCAGAAATACCTTGCTTTCTTTATTTCAAAGCACACCTCTTATTTGGACTTTCCTTATTTGTTCCCTATGTAAAGGCAGTCGTTTGGAATCCACCAGCTGTTCTGCTGGAGAAGGATAGACAATCTCCCCCGTGGTGATTTACTGACTCTGAAAACTCACTGGAGGGTCAGCTATGGGTCGATTCCGACTGGAAGGTACTAAACAACCACCAACAATTGGAATGTAAGGAAGAAACCCTGGTGATGCAGTCTTTAAGCACTTGATTGCTAAAGAAAAGGTTTGAACCACCCTGGGACAAAGACGTGGCGTGTGTTTCTTTAGATGACAGCCACATCTATGAGGTCACCAACAGTCAGAACCAGAACCGCCCAGAAGGTCTGGCTTTGTTTATTATAATGTAAACTCCCCCTGAGCACAGGGGCTAAATATTTTTCCATTGACCTAGTTTTCAGGACCATAAATGGGTAGAATGACTTTCTCCACTCTTTCTTCCCTTTCCAACATCCCTCTTTTCTGGGCCAGAAGGGGGTGCCGACCTCTATCTATTAAGGAACTCGCCGGCACCTTGCCCGCACCCAGCCCAGCCGAACCCACCGGGACCTGCGTTCTAGGCGGTGCGCCTCCATTTTCCGAGCCTCTCCGGGCGGGGTCTGAGGACCGAGGGAGATCAGCGCCCCCCAGGCGGAGAGAGCCGACCTGAGCCTCGCCCTGGCTCTGCGCTCCCTGCGTTTTGCAGTGGAGCCTCCCCGAACGCTGGCGGCGAGGTCCAGTTCAGCCCAGGGGCACGCCTCACCTCCCCCCCCTAAAACAGAACAGTGTCTTGGGGCGCGGGATGCCGAGTGGCTGTGTTCGCCGAAGCTGTCCTGGGAGGGGAAGAGCCGTCGAGCCTCCGAGGAGGAAGGGGCATCGGTTAGGTCGGACATGGCCAGGGGTGCAGACTCGTGATCCCACCTCTAGGCGCCTGTCCACCCAACCCTGCCGGTCCGCGGGGCGTAAGCTAGCAGCCGCGTCTCGCGGTGACCTCCAGCCGCGAAGGGCGAGCGGGAGGGGGCTGGGCTGCAGACGCCGGCTCCGGGAGGGCCGTGGGGCGGAGGAGAGGCGTTAAAGTGTCCCGAGGACCAGCCAGGGGACTAGGGCAGGTGCTTGGACGGCCGCGGGACGGGGATCGTCCCCGGGGGACGGGCGCCGCACAAACACCTTGGGAGGCGGCGCCGCGCGGCTGAGCGCCGCTGCCCTGGGAATAGGACCGCGCTCAGCACTGCGAGCTGAGAGCACTTTCATAAATTTTGTATGGGAGGCGCTCCGTGAGCGGGGGCGGGGAGCTGGAGGGAGGGAACGAGCGAGCGAGCGAGGGAGGGAAGGAGGGAGGAGGCGGCGAGGTGGGGGAAGTCGGGGGGAGGAAGGGAGGCGCCCCGCTCCGCCGATCGCTCGGTCCTGCAAACGCGCGCCGCGCGCTTTCCCCGGAGCTCGGCTGTGCGTGCGAGCGCCCTTTTGCAGCAGCCGCGGCGGCGGCGGCCCGAGGGGGCGGAGAGGAGGGGGCCGCGGCCCGCCGGCTGGGGGGCGGCGTCCCCCCTCAAAACCGCCTGCAAAGTGCTCCTGGCGGCAGAAGCAGGCCGCCGGCTCCGCGGTGCAAGCCGTTCGCCCCGGGGCTAAGCGCGCGCGCTGGGCTGCTGCGGGGCAGCGCGGCGGTTGCTAGCGGGCGCTGGTGCCCTCTGTGCGGGGATCGGGCTCACCATGCCCCAGCGGGGCCAGGCCTTCGGGCACAAGCGGATCTCCGGCGTGCCCCCGCCTCGGCGCGCTCGGATTAGCTGCAGTCGGCGCCTTGGGATTTGAATCTGGACCCCGGGAGGGAGTGCGCCTACACCGACCTCGGAGCAGCGGCCCGGCGGCCAACATGCTTCGTAAAGGTGAGTTGAAGCCGCAGGGGCAAGTTGAAGTTGGATGCGCGCGGAGCAGAACCGGGAACACCATAGCCGCCTGGCGCCAGAGCCCCGCGTCGGGGCAGCAGTCCCCAGCGGGTCGGCTTTGCAGGCATGTATTCGCGGAGAGGTTGCTGTTAGAGCTCCCGTCGACGGCCAGTTGAGAGACAAGGGATCGAGAAGCGAAGCGTAGGGTTCAGGCTCAATGAGGTCCGCCCTAGAGCAGAGTGAGCGGTCCTGGTGCCAGAATAGCGCCACGGCGGTGGTGGAAGGGCAGGCGGCCTTCTGGGACCTTTGCTTTGCCATTATAAAGTTTTGCACTCTGAGGCTCCATCCCTATGCAGGCATGCCGCCTGCTTCTGCAGCTTCGGCGGGGCCGAGTCCAGCCCGCGCTCCAGTGCGGCCAGTGGTCAGTTACCGCTTACGCAGCCCGGGCGCTTCCCACGCGCCCTAGCTCCCCAGGGTGGCCTTACACGCTTGCACCTTCCCTGCCGCCCTACTTTGGCCTTCAGGGATCCGTTCTGAGCACCCAGCGGTCGAGGAGGAGGGGTGGCAAGTGTTTGATGTCCGGTGCCTTAAACTTTCCTGATGCTTGTAGCGGAGGGACGCGAAGGCCGCGCCGGCAGCGTGCGCTGCCTGGGCCAGGCTCAACTTGGGAAGAGATGGCTCTGCGACCACCTCACTCTGACTTCCCGACCTGTTATCTAACACGGCAAAGTTGGCACGGACGCCAGGGAAGTCCCGCCGCGCCCCCACGTGGCAGCCGCCCGGGGTGCTGTCCTCCGGGCCCAAAGAAGGCAAGTGACCACGCCGTGCACCTGCGGGCCCTGCCGCCCGTTGCCCAGGTCTCCGTGTCTGTCCTTCTTCCCTCCCAGGTCCGGGCGGGCGACAGCGCTGCGCTGGGACGCCCCTGTCCCCGGACCAGGCCGGGCGGCCGGCGAGCTGCGGCGCCCGCGGCTGGCTTCCCGGGCCCTGCGGGAGCCTAGTGAGGCGGGAGCTCAGGTAGCGGAGGGGCCTGATCCCTGCGCTCCGCGCTCCAGCCTTAATCCGCCCCTGTTTCCATGGCAACAGACCGAGGTGTCGTAAGCACAGGATTCTGACCTCACAGCAGGATGGGGAAGGAGAAAACGGGCAGGGGGAAGGGGCGGAGTGGGGGGCGGCGAGCGAGGCTTCAGGTTGGGCAGAGAGTAGCAGAGGTGGGGTGATGAAGAGACCCTTAGCAGGTCAGACAGGTGGGTGAAGAAACCGCACCTCTGGCGAGGACCAGACGGTGGTTGTCCTGTCTGGGACGCAGGAGGAGACTGGCTTGCCCCGTCGTGTCTGAATAGTCATAAACTTGTGTGCAAATTGAGCCTTCCATGTGGCTGAGTACAGTCTATGTGTGTGTGTGTGTGGGGGGGGGGAAGGAGGCCCTGGTTGCCTCTCAGTGTGACTGATTGGAGAAAACACTTCAAAGATGCACCACAGTTGCCTTTTTCTTACAGAAAGGGTTGAAAAGTAATTTCCAGCGGCCCAGTGGTGCTGGTTAGAATTCTCTTCACAGAGAAGGTGGTCTTGACAGAGCTGAGCAGAGGTGCAGGTCTAAGTAGCCTGAGTCTAAAGCGTGAGACTTGTCCCAGTGGGGAAGTCTTCTCTGGCAGTTTTAAAAGGCCGCCATGTCTGGCCTACAGCTTCTATGATGGAGATAATAGAGAGGAACTGACATCTCATTTCCCTCATGGTCTTTTGTCTTTTGGCAGTTTACAGTTACAAATGAGCCGTGAGGCAGCCCAGCCCACGCACTTTATGTGGAGGCTTGAGCGGCCTCCTGGACCCTTCCTCTTTTTTCATCCTTGCCTGCTGGAGGCCCAGCTGGGGTGAGCCCAGTGCATTGTGGGGGCATTCCCTGGGAGAAGCTCGCATGCCCTGCTCAAGAAGTGGCCACTGGAGGCTCGGTGGTCACGTGTGTGTTTGCCTCTCGGGCTGTTTTTCCTTTCCTGCAAGGCCTGGTTGGAGAGAGAGGTTCCACCAACAAAGAGGTTTCCACCTGGATTGACTCGAGGGAGAGAGAGCAGAGAAGCCCTTGGCTGTCCTGGGACGTTGCGTGGGGTTTCTGTTTCGTCCCTTTCTTGGGCAATTTTCTGAGGACTTGTCCCTTCTACACAAGGTGCACAGGACACCCAGATTTGCAGTGTGGACTCCAAGTGTGTGCATCTGAACCCAGGTGTATGCTTGAGGCTAGTGTCAAGGGAGGTGATGGTGGAAGTTTCAGCTTCTAGAAGTGTTCCCAAAGGCTCTAAGCAACAACAACAAGTCAAAGGTGGGACTGAGGTGGTGGTTGTTGATTTCCTGTTATGTGAGGAGCACTGCCTGGGATTCTGGGCCCGATGGCGTTTAATTACAATTTAGAACAATTTTACAGAGGTTAGAGTATGAAGAAAGAATAAGACACCCCCACCCCCATATCCTCTGGGAGCGGTGTGGAATCTCTTTACTCTTCTCCTCAGGATGTACTGCTCCTGTCCTAACAATAAAGTGCTTTGTGGGGCTAAGGGACATAAGGGGTGAGAGACCCCAGAAGGACCAGGAAGGTGGGATAGGCCTTAGACCGGGAGGGTCATCTCTCTGGTTCCTGGTTATCCTAAGATGTCTGGAGTTGATGCCTTGTGTCTGTTAATGAACAGACCCTACTGGCCACGTCCCCTCTACTGTAAACCAGAACAGCCCCGGGTCCCTGGTGGACACAAGCTGCTGACAGTGCTGGTAGTTGAAGGCTTCAGCAGCTGCCTTGCCTGCTTCTCCATCTCCTGGCCAACTCTGGCAGAACCAGGGATATAAAAAGCAAGCCTCTGGTCAGTAGATGGGGAGAGGCAGAGCCAGCAAGGCCCCGCACCACTGGCTGCATTGATGAAGGAAGGGCAGGCTGCTGGGGGTTTTGCTTTGCTAGAAGTGGCCTGCTTAAAGGACAGGATCTCTGGTCATCATTTTTAGAGCCATAAAAACAGCATGCAAATCAACAGCCTCTGGGCCACTGCTAAACCTTCCCTTGAAGTTTTTGTCTTGTTAAGCAAGGAAATAGAGTGCCAAATAGGTTTTGTTAAGTGGCAGCCTAATTAATAATTTAAAATATTGTAGCTGTCTTTCATTAGAATTTATCTGTACATCAACCACAAAAATCAGTCAAACACACTCATTTATAAGTTAATGCCCTCTTTGAATAATTCAGCAAGAGCTAGATTAAGCCCTTTAACCCAGTAAGATGCATTTTCTTCTCTTGGTTTCCATAGTTAGGTGGGCTGGCCTGTGGCTGGATTAGGTCTTCTTCTTTGTGGTAATAGAAAGACAGAGGGAAGGAGGAGGGCCTGTGGGGTAGTCAGGTGACTGATTGACTTGGTGATGAGAATCTGCATGAGGCCAGGTGTGAGTTGCCTCATTATTGCCATTCTGTGGGACAGCCAGGACTTTGAGCTGCTGGAACATGGACCTTCTTTTTTTTTTTTTTTTTAGTTTTTAAAAAATTTTACTAATTTTTGTGCATGTATCATCAAATCTGATCTGATTGGTACAGGAGGAGATTGTCCCTCCTTCTCCAGCAGAGCATCTGGTGGATTCGAATGGTGCACCTCTGGGATTGCAGTGTGGCGTCTTGCCACTAGGCCACCAGAGCTCCTGGAACATGGACCTTCTTAGCACCAAAGGAGAGGAGAGAGGAGTGTGCATGAGTGGCCAGGACACACAAGTGTCTGTCTGTCTCTCTCTCTTTCTCTCTCTCTCTCTCTGTGATGATGTGTAGTGGGAAAATAAGAGAGCACTTCTCAGGAAGCCTGAGATTGGGAGCTTCTTAGCCCAAATCCAAACACACACGTGGAATTTTGATCTGCCCAGTCTACTTTCCCACTCAAGGAATGCAACCTAGTGGACTTAATTGAACCCAACAGTCTCTTTGTTTAGGAGCTCCTGAGC
The DNA here is from genome assembly GCF_000299155.1 of Elephantulus edwardii. Lineage (NCBI taxonomy): Eukaryota > Metazoa > Chordata > Mammalia > Macroscelidea > Macroscelididae > Elephantulus > Elephantulus edwardii. The sequence goes on along the minus strand of NW_006399844.1, from coordinate 11,860,508 downwards.
TTTGGTTAGGCTATCTTCCAGGAGTGGCAGGAATGGTTTAGTCTTGGCTACTAAGGTAAATAAGCTCTGCTGGCCTTAGTTGTATAGAGTTGCTCTGCCAACCCAAAGCCATGTAGTTCAAATCCACCAGGAGCTCCACAGGAGAAAGATAGACATTCTTTTGCTGTGCGATTTATAGCCATTGGAGAGTCAGCTGTGAGTTGGGTTTGACTCGATTGCACATAACAAAAATACCAATGTAAAGGCTTGCAGTTTGAATTTGTCTAGTGGTACCACGGAAGAGAGGTCTGGTGGTCTACTTCTATAAAGACTGCAACCAAGAAAACCCTAGAGAGCAGCTCCATGCCAGAACACATGATGGAGTTGTCAAGAGCAGTGGGATTTCTTTTTCTTTTTTGCTTGTTTTTCCCATCCTTAAAGCTCCCAGTCCACAGAAAGAGAAGAGAAAAGCCGAGTGGAGGGATTTTAGGAGAGTGCCAGGACACTGGCAGAAGGGAGAGGCAGAGTTGCTAAGTAAAGCACAGGCATGCATTTTCTCACCAGCAGCCAGAATAAACGCAAGGGAAGCAGTGCAATGTTTCCCTTGTGAGCTAAGACAGTGTAGAAAGTGTGTTTTGGTTCGGTTCCTGTCATGCCAACACGGGGCCAACTCCTCACTGCAGAGTTTCAGATCTCTGTTCAACAGGAAAACTGTTCAGGACTCAAACTGTGGTGCAGGCATACTTACCCTTCAGCCCTGAGGCACACAGGCGGATTTTAGGGCTCAGCCTCAGCAGAGATTGGAGGCTGCTTTTATGTTTCGGGAGCGCCAGCATCTCTGGGTCGTGCAGACAGTTAAAGTGCTCACTGCTAACTGAAAAGTGTGTGCGTGGTTCAAGTTCACCCACAGGCACCTTACAAGAAAGGCCTGGCAGTCTACTTCTGAAACATCACCCACTGGAAGCCTTATGCAGCACAGTTCAACTCCAGTACACATCAGTTTGCCATCAATTGGAATCAATGTGGTGACAACTGTTTGTTTTAAGGTGATCCAGGGAGTTAACCAGAGCAGACAGTGAACTTGAGATGCCAGGAAGTGTCCTTGACCAAGTGAGAAAAGATGAAGTCTTGTTAGGAAACGGCATAGCAGAAGAGTAGGGAGTATTTGTCCTCTGACCTGTGACTGAGTTGTCAGCAGATGGGACCCAGAAGGGAGGCTTGGAGGCGCGTGTGAATCCAGTTCCAGCCTTCGGCCACGTCTTTTGGGTCAGGACTGCGAAAGGACAGATCAGGCCTGCTGGAAATGGGAAGGAGGGGGCAGGCATCATGAAGGATGTCAAGAACGGTTCTGCTCGGTACCATCTGCAGTGGAGTAGTAGTTAAGGTTAAAGCAGAGAGGAGATGACAGGGAGGGAACAGATGGCCGAGGAAGCAAAATAACTGGTGAACGGGAACAGAGCCTTCAGGGATAGCAGAAGGCAGGACCTCCATGCAATATCCCGGAAGCAGCCCTTTTCATCAGGGTACATTGGCCAGGCCACTGTGGGTAGAACTGAGAGAGAGGAGCAGGGCAGGGCCTCAAAGGTGAGTGCTCCCCCAAAGCCTCAGAGAAGGCCCAGGGAGCGATCATCACCGAGGCTCTGGGCCTCAGGAGCAGGAACCTCTGGGGAGAAAAAGGCAGGCTGACTAGAGCTGGGAGATGTCACCTAGGATCTCAGTTCCAGATTATGCCTGGCTGAGCCTGCTGGGAGGAGATAGGCAAACAAGGGCGGCCGGGGGGCAGGGAGCAGACAGTCCTTCCTAACTTGCTCTGCATCTGCTTATGCCAGCGCCTGTGCAGGTACTGACAAGAGGTGCTTTTGTTCACTGAGCACTTACTATGTGCTAGACCTCTGCTTAGTGGATTCTGCGTCTTACCCAATGTGGCCTCCTGCTCTTCGGTTCAGGAAGTTGAGGCACAGACAGACAAAGTCCCCAGCCCTGGCTCACCCCGTTGGCACATGGCTGAGTTGGGATACCATCCCGGGTCCTTGTGCCAAGCCCACATTTTTTCCCCTTGCTCTCTCAACCTCCGTGCTCCAGCCTCTCACATGCCCATCTGTCTTGATTTTGGTGACATTTGTTTGGTGGGGTGCTGGGCGCTGCTGACTCATTTGTGCCCTGGTACAACATTTCCTGATATTTCCCATGGACTCCTTGGCATGCCTCCAGGAGGGTCTCTGACATGATGTGAACTCCTGGGGTCTCCTATCAATCTGTCCTCCTTAGCATCTGAGCAGATACACCCCTCATCTTTTGACTACTGCTCTGCTTTGACACAGAGACAGAACAACCAATTAGGTACCACCTGTCTGTTTTAAGGTCCCAGTAAGACCCAGGGCCAGGTTTATTTTGGGGTCAGCCCTAGCCTGGGTTGCTCTCTGGCTTCCCTAGCAGGTGTGCCTGGAATATTTGTTAGCATAGCCACACCCTATACTGGTTTGGGATTGTTTGGGAGTAGCAGCCCCTGAGCACAATGACCCAGGTGGATACATGCGAAAGGCAGAGCATGGCAGGCCCCCATCTGCTCAACCTCCCTGGGTGCACCTCCTCATGTCTGGGAGCCCAGCTGATATATTGGTCACTGCTGGACTCTGATCACTGCAGGAACTGCCCTCAGCACTTCCTTCAAAGGGGGGTTTCTCTCAATTCCTTCAAGCAGTGGGTTACAGTCCAGAAAAGCCAGTTCTTTCTACAGTTTACCAAAGAGGGAGAAGGAAACGAGGCGGGAAGTCGAGCTGATCTGAGTGTGGAAGAGCAGATTCCCAGCTTGGAGTGCAGAGGCTCAGCTCGCCTCCACTGCGGTTGGTTGTAGTGTCTCATGTAACAGGTATGGCAGTATCACCAAGCCCTTGATTATTGTCCTATCAGGTAGCGAAGTCTGGGTACTAAACAGCCAACAGCCCTGCTGTCTGATTCAGAGGAGCTGCTCTGGGGGCTTCTGTGCTGGCCCAGTAAGAGGTTGGCACGGTGCATGCGTGTGTGTGCACATGCATGCAGAAAAGTCCCCAGAGGGCATGCAACAGGCCCGGGGACATGTGCACCAGAGGCCTGGGCCTCTGGGTGTGGCTGGCTCCAACTGGCCCTGGCACTGTCCTCAGCACCCACACCTGGTTCATTAGTGTGGCCCTGGCACTGTGAGTGGGCAGGTGAGCCACTCGGTGGGGGGCCTCCAGGAGTGGGCGGGCCGGTGGGACTCGTGCCACATGCCAGGAACAAAGCTTGCTGAGTGGGTGTGTGGGGCGTGGGTGGGCACGATTCATTGCATGAATGCCAGGGGACAGACCACCACTGTCTCTTCCGAAGATGAAGCCTCTCGTCAACGAACTGGGCTGATTCCAGAGGGCAGTAGCATCGCGGTGACAACTGTGTCAGGCAGGATGGGTCTGTAAGACACTGAGCACAGGTTTTCTCAGAGTCAGGAGGGAGTTAGGCTCTTGAGGCTCAGCCCCTGAAAGTTTGTTCCTGCCTCCAGAATTGTCTTATTAGAGTTTGCTGGTGCTTTGGGCCCCTGAGCCAACTCATAGTGAAGGGGGCTTTTTACGTATGCTTATAGAGAGAGATTCATGAGGCCCTAGGGGGAAGATTGGCATTGTTCTCCTAATGATTTATTTATAGAGTGATTGGATGATAGGGGTATGGAGGCTAAGGTGCCTCCATTAGCGAGCAGCATGCCAGGCAGGAAGCCTTGGTCTGCATTTGACATTTAGTGGGTCCACTCCTCCCGGGGAGCTCCTGCTTCTTTTATAAGGGTTTGCCTTTAATGTACTATTCATGGGCTTGTCTGAACAGTCAGTAGGAGGGAGGGAGCGTGCAGCAAGGTGGGCTGAGGGTGATACCGCCAGCCAGGGTGGAGGCAGGGGCCAGGAGGGTCATCGGTGTGTCCAGCGTGGGCAGCTGGGGCGAGAGGACTCTGAGGCGGGCTGGGCTGCTTCACACGACAGGCAGCCACTGCCCCTGCCTCTCGTTGGCATGTGCTGATGAGACGTGCTGTGCGGTGTTTACCTTCCTGTCTGTTTTTGTCTTTGCTGCCGCCAGACTCTGCCTCTGACAGCAGCCCCCTGGTGACCCTGGCTTTGGACTTGCCACAGCCTTCTCTTTCCAGGGACAGTGGGGGTTGTGGCAGTTGTCGTCCATTGCCATTGAGTTGATGCCCACTCATGAGGACCCCTGTGTGTGTAGAATTGTGTGCCCCGCCCCCCGTGGGTTTCCAGGGTGTGGATCCTGTGTCACTGGGGCTTGTCACCTTAATTCCTGGCCTTCTGTCTTGTCGCTAAGCAGGTAGCCGTTGTGTCTCCCAGGAACTCCTGGGGTTGTGGAAAGACCACCAAAATTGGAATTGGGAAGCAGATTCGATTCCAGCTCTGAGGTTGGTTCACTGAGCAGCCTGGGGAAGCCGTTTCTTCTCTGGTCCTTAGTTTCCCCAGTTGTAACTATAGCAGTATGACTTGGTTGGGGCTGAGATGAGGGACTCTCTTCTGTCCTGGCCCCCTTTGTAGACACAGAGTGACCTGTGGTGCCTCCCATCCAGACAGCCCATGTGTAAGTTCTGCATGTGTTGCTGACACACAGGGCTGTTGTGCACGGGCTGTGGGACTCCAGCTCTCTCCCCTGCAGGGAGGGTGGCCATGGCTTGTTTTCGCTTCTCATTTTAGACCCCTTGAGACCAGTTAGCTCTCTCCTAGAAAGAATTGTCCACACTTGAAGTCACCTCATCCTTACCTTTTCTCCTTCCCTCAGTCCACAGACATATGGTTTTCACTCCACCACGCCATGGTCCCCACTCAGGCCTTGAGGCTAGAAACCTGACAGATATGCCTTGTCTGGCTGCACCTCCTGTTGGCATTTGACTTGTGGGCCCCCAGATTCTTCTCACCGCCATGGTTTTCCCCCTACTTCTGTGGCTGCTACTTAGCCTTTTTACCTACTTTACCTCTTCCTGCCATTTATTGGGGGTTGGACTGTGTCCTTCACAAAGATATGTCCAAGCTCTTTTATCCTCAGCGCTCAAAACTGTGTTCTTATCTGGAAATAGCGTAGGTGCAGACGTGATTAGCTAATTGGCATGAGGTCATACTGGAGTAGGGTGGGTCCTAATCCAATATAACTAGCGTCATTATCCAAAGTGGAGACATAGACACAGAGGGGAGACGGCCATGTGAAGATAGAGACAGAGATTGAGGATGCTTGGGGCTACAGGAGCTGATAATTCATTCCCCTCTCAAGTTGGAGCCTACTCATGTTGACCCTCAAAGGCTATGAATCACAGGAAGAGCTCTGGTGGTTTAGTGCTAAGGAATTGTGCTGCCAGCTCAGAGGCAGGCAGTTCGAATCCACCAGTTGCTCTGGGAGAAAGCTAGGCAATCTCCTCCAGTGCAATTAATTGCTTCTGAAAATCCACTATGAGTGGTTCTGATTCAGTGGTACATAACAACAATGAATCCCCTGGAAGTGCATACCCATCTTTCTCCCAAGGTTACTGGGGGATTCAGGCAGCCCAGGAGGCTTTTGTTAGCAGAATGACCCCTCTGGAGCCTGTGCCCCCAGAATTCCCTAACACACACTGACAGAAACAGGAAAGCTCTTCCCTTGGGGCTTTGCAAGCATGCCCTTGCTGACAGCCTGAATTCAGATTTGGGCCTCGAGAACTGTGAGAGAATAAATCTCTGTTGCTTTTAGTCATGCATTCTGTGGTACTTTGTTGTGGCGGTTCCAGAAAACGAATATTATTCTTCAAATGCAGCAACTCTTGGCCCTGGACCCTCTTGTCACACCAAGCTTCAGCACTCCTGTGGCCACTGTGGCCACTTGCAGGTGACTCCTAAGTCCCATCTTCAATCAACTCCTGACCCAGTGTCACTCCTGGTGTCCAAGCCATCTGTCCAGCTGCCTTGGAGCCACTACTGCGACCCTCACAGAATTCTCCTCACCACGTTTCCTGCCAAATCTGGTGCATCTGAAACTCCTCTTCAGCAAATGCACTCCTCCATGTTTACCTGTGTCTCTCATCTATACCATCATCCTCTTAGGGACCCAACTCAAGAACTAGCAGTCTTCATGATTTCTGTTGCCTCACTTTTCCAGCTCGAGTCCATCCCAAAGCCCTACTATTCTCCCTGGCACCCTTCATATCTCTTCCTTTCTCTCTTCACTCTGCCCCATCCATGCACAGGTTCCATGCTAGATTCTATGCTATCACAGATTCTGTGCTATATCCAGTATGTGACAAGATCTCATCATTCCTCTTAAGAACCTCCAGGGATCTGCTTCCCTCCCATGATAATGGTCCTGACTTCACCGGCTGCCAGCCCTTCCACCTGGCCCTGCCCACAATCCCTCCAGACTCCTCGCCCTACCCCTTCTGAACTGCAGGTCTATTGAATTTCTTTAAGTTCCCCTACTGAATCACACCCTTCCTTATCTCTCAGGATTTGTAGGAATAGTTCATTCTGTCTAGAACATTCTTCACTGCCCCTTCCCTTTCATTGCTGTTCTTCAGGCCTCAGTTTTCACATGTCCCACCCTCTGGGAGCCTCCTTTCTCCTCCTGGACTAGGGGAGAGGTCCTTGGAGTCCCACAGCACCCTGTACTTCTCTGTCTTGGTACCCTACTTTATGGAAATTACTGCTTAATTATATAAATAAACTTAAAAACTCATTGCTGTCGATTTGCAACCGACCTATAGCTGACCTTCCATTGGGTTTCTGAGGCTGTAAGTCACACAAAAAAAGATTTCCCATCTTTATTCCAGTGAGGTGTTGGTGGATTCGAACAGCTGGAGCGGTGAGGTCCTTGTGTTAACAGTGCATTTGTCTACAGAGTATCATACCAGGGTTCCCTGATAGATAAATTTATCATATTTGTGATTTGAATAGGGAGCTCTGGTAGCTTAGGGTAAGGAGTTGCAACGCCAATCCAGAGGCTTATGGTTCAAATCCATCAGCTATTCTTTGGCAGAAAGATGGAAGATAGGTAGTCTCTTTCCATGCAGTTTACAGCCTCTGAAAACCTGCTGGAGGGTCAGCTAAACTCAGTAAACCTGAGTTACTTCCAACTCAGCAGTACATAACAATAACAATAATGTCTTAAACGGTTAAGTTCTGTGAGGAGAATGGTTGCTACTCTACAAACTGCCCCTCCAGAACCTCTCTCCACCTTGTGCAGCTTTCTCTGCTCTACGCCTCTGACTCATAGCTGATCCTTGTTGTGGTCCAGAGTCTGGCCTGTCTAACTTCAACAATGGTACTCATGCCTTCTCATTTCCAGTTGAGTTCAACCAATGGTGACTCACCATAGCCTTCTGTGACCCTTCTTCAAAGGTCCCCCAAAATTTCTTCAGAAGCACAAGATGAAACAAGATTCAGGGAGGTGACTTAGGAAAGCCATTTAGGGTATAGGGAGTGGAGGCAGGGGTGTGCAATAGACTGTTACCAGTGTGCACAGCCCGAGCCTAACCCCACAGGGATGGCCTGAGGCACCTCAGCACTACCTCACCCAAAAGATGGAGTTGGAATATTTATACATCGACTCGCAGCAGCCACTGGTTGAGCATTGCTCCTGTAGAAGTGTTAATTCCCTGGCAGTTTGGCCTGCTCTGTAGGTGAGCCACTGCTAGAGAAAGCCCTCAGGCAAAGAAATGCGGGTTCTGGCAGCTGGAGTCAGGCAGGTGTGTGCTGAAATGGTGAAAGCTTCTGCCACAGGCTCCTGCCAGCAGCCCTCTCCACAGTTTTCTGTCTCCAGGTTCAGCGAGAGCTTCACTCATTGACCTCCGCCCAGGGGAGTGGGTAATGGCATTTTCTCTTGGGTTTTCCCTACCCTTGTCTCAACTTTATTAAACACTTCAAATGACTCAACCTGAGGTATTCTCGGCTATCCTTCAGGACCTGACTAAACCAGCATCCTGCATAAAACCGAGAAGATATGATATCCCATCACTAGTGTCAAGTCAGTATCATGAGTGGAGTAACGAATGAGTGTGGACATGAATGATGGTCTGGTGGCGTAGTCCATAGAGACTTGCACTACTAGCACAAAGGTTGTGTGGTTCGAATCAATCAGTGGTTCGAATCCACCAGAAAAATGGACAGTCTCCTCTCATGCAATTTACAGCTTCAGAAGCTCGGTGGAAGATCACCTATGATTTGGCTCCAACTCAGTGGCAATAAATTGGAGTTTGGATTTTGAATGATGGTACACTTAGGTTGAAACACTAGAAACCTAGTGCTGTGACTTAATTTTTCCCCCTCGAAGCCCAATTTTTAAATTTGTCTGTAACCAGAAGACAATCCTAGCACTTAAAGAAACTGTGTCAAAAATTAGGAGGAAATGGAGACTTTTGTTCTTTGGTGAGGAAGCTGTAGAAAGTTGCCAAAATAGGAAGAGTTCCCTGCCCAAAGCTTCATTAAAACCAGAGAAGGTAGGTCTTATTAATTCACCTCTCCCCCAAGGAGCCCAGGTGGTATAGTGCATTACTTACAGAGCTGTTAACTGAAAGGCTGGCAGTTTGAATCCACCAGCAGCTCCAAAGGACAAGAATGGGAAATCTCTCTCAACTAAGATTTATAGGCTCCGAAACCCAATGAAGGTGAAGGTTGCCATGAATTGGCATCGACTTGATAGTAGTGGTTGCCTTTTGTGTCAGCCCCCAAACTAGCTGCTGTGAGGTCGACTCTGACTCATCCTGACCCCATGTAGAACTCTGTCCATGAGAGTCTCAGTTGCTGATTTTTTTGGAAGTAAATTGACCATTCCGTCTCCAAGATGGCTCAGGGTGAAATCAGATGTCCAGCCTTTTTGTTAGTAGTAATGGTTTGGAATCTCAGAGTGATGCATCCAGTTAAGCAATCTGTTACTCACCAAAAAGTTGACAGTTTGAATCTACTCAGAGGCTCCTTGGAACGAAGTCCTAGCGTCTACTTCCAGTCATCTCATTGCAATGGAGTTAGAACTCACTAGTAACGGACCCTCCAGAGGGTTTCTGAGGCTGTAAATCACCTTAGATGAGATGGTCTGTCTTTCTATTATGGAGCATCTGGTGGCTTTTGGGTTAACAGGGCAACTCCTTATGGCTCAAGACCACCAGAGTTCTCTCCTAAAGGTCAGAGCCATTGCCAACCCTGTGGAACACAGTTCTACTCTGAAACACATAGGGTTGTCATGAATTAAAATCAGCCCATTGACAACTAGTACTAGTCCCAAAGTCAAAGGCTTGACGAGTCTAAATAAATAGTCCATGTGGGGTCCAGGATTGCTGTTACCTCACTCAGACCAGCCCTGGGTCCTTTGTGGCCTCTTCAGGGCCCAAGCAGCCTAGCATCCTGAACCATAAGAGAGAACCCACAGATCAGGAATTGGGTTGAGAAAAGAAACAGCACTCTTACCTGGAAAAGTTTCCAGTTGTACTTGGCAGGTTTTCATGGAACAAAATTTGCACTATTGATTTCATGGCAAATGAAAACCTCTCGTGGACACTCAGGGCTTCAGAGAACTGAAATGTTTAAATAAAGCTGGGCCCGAACAGGAGGAGACGAATCAGCCAGTCCAAGCTGGGCTCAGATGGTGGTGCCTGGGGTGAGAAGAAGGCCTCTCTTGTCTTCTCTCCCATCTGTGAAAATGGCTGGATACTTTGAACTGCTTCTTCTCCTCCCAGGAAGGGCTCCTGGGTTGTTGTCCAGGTCTGCAGTTGATAGAGAATCTCTGAGCAGAGGGTGGGAAAGGCCAGGGCGGGTCACAGGGCCACACTCAGGGGAACACCAGCCAAAGGGAAATTTTACTTCCCGGTCTTGGGGCTGTGATTGGCCCCAGGCCTGCCTCAAGGTAGTCGAGACTATATCCTTCTCTAATTGGCCCACTGGTGGGCTGGGATTTCTGTTTTCACTGGACAAATTCTGATTGCAGGGATTCAGGCAGCTCATTGGAAATGAGCATCTGGCAAGGAGATGTGTGGCCTGGATTCTGGACCTTCCGGGAAGGGGAGTGGCTCTCGGAACCCAGCAGCATCTCTGATTCCTCTCATGGACTCTACCCTGGTCTCTCTGCACTTGCTCCTTTGGCTTCAGCACATTATGTCCACTCTCGGTTTCCATCTTACGAAAGGTTTGATGTGGCTACCCTGAGCTTGCTCTTTAAGACGGCCTTGCACCTTCTTTTCCTGTTGCTAATTGCCTCAGATTCTTGCTTTTCTCCAAAGGAAGATGTCAACGTACCCATGCATGATTTTTTCATGTCAGATCATTGTTGCCTGTAGACTGTCTACAAATGAAGTGACTGCTCTTTATCTTGCCGTTCGAAAGGGATATGGGAGAGATCCTTCCAGTCGACAAAACATCTATTTAACAACTATTGATTAAGTGCCTGCCTAGTGGTTGCTTGGTCCTGAAGAATAAAAACCTAGTCCTTTATTTTTATGAAGCTTACATTCTAATAAGGGGACTAAAATCCTACTAACTGTGTAAGTGTCTAATGTATCAGGCTGATAATGGAAAGATCAACAGTTTGAATCCACTTTCCACTCCATGAAAGAAAGCTGGCTAGTCTCCTCCCATAATGATTTACAGCTTTGCAAACCTGATGGAGGGTCACTCTGAGTTGGAATTGACCCGCTGGCAGTGGATTTTATGTCAGATAGAGGTAAGTGCTAAGAAGAAAATTAACACAGAACAAAGGGGACGGGAAAGCAATTCTTTTAACCTGCCTAGGGGAGCCTTTGAAAAGGTAACTCTGTTTGTTTGTTTGTTTGTTTTTAAGGGAAGTTAAAGGCTATAATTCAGGTTGATAGCAGATACAGTTAGTCAGAACTGGCTTCTGAAATGTGCTTATAGGCACTTGTTGTTGTTATGTGCCGCTGAGTCACCTGTGACCCACAGCAACCCTATGTAAAATAGCTCTGAAGCCTGCCCTTTCCTGATCCAGACTCACTGACTGACACAACTACCCCCCACTGACCCAGTTTCTGTATCAATCCATCTCTTCTGGAGTCTTCCTCTCCTGGGCTGTCCCTCCACCCTATCAAGCATGATGTCTTTCTCTAAGGATTGGTCCCTCCGGGACACTCTGTCCATTATGGCTCTCCTCCCCAGTCCTCCAACAAACTTTAGCAAAGGCTCTGAGCTCAGGTTCCATGGCTCACATCGGGTCACTGATTCTCTGCTTCAGCTGCTGCTGCTCTCCTGTAAGCCTGGTTGGCACAAGAATCTTTGTCCCTGAAAGGTACACACTGAATGCTTCCCTCTTCTTTTCTGATGGTGAGAGTCTCCGACAAGGCACCTTTTGAGTATAGACTTAGTTGAAATAAAGGATTGAGTCAGGTCTCCAAGCAGAGAGGAAAACAGCAAGTGCAAAGGCCCTGTGGTGGAGATGTGTGCGCTTAATTCAATCCTGGTTGCCTCTGTGATGGGGGTGTTTTCTCTCCAAAGGGGCTGGTATGAAGTAAGGTCAGGGGAGTGTCTTCAGATTCCTTTGGAGAGGACCAGCACCTGAGCTTAGCCTCCAGTGCTTCAGCCACTACGTGGCCAAAGGTCCAGAGGGCAAAGCTTCCCAGGACACCTGTCCTCCATGACTCTTGAGGTAGTTCCAGTTGCAGGATCAAAGTCCAGACATCAGTTCGCAAAATTCCTTCCCCTTCACTTCCTAAAACACTTAGAACTTACTTCTGTGTATGGGCTTATCTTCTTCACTTGCCTCATTCATACATCAGACTTTCCCCAGTCAGATCAGCAACACCAGCCAGACCTGAACCACCTAGGCCCTGCCATCATTTGGTAAACTGCCAGGTCCTTGCTGTGGGCCAGGTACTGTCAGGAGTGAGCGCAGGACCAAATCCTGGGCCTCAGCCTCGGGGAAATTGATCTGGTGGGAAAGAGAAGTCACGAACAGGGAAGGCGTGAGAGAACAGTGTAGGGTGGTTAGGATGGGGGCAGTCCAAAGCCAGTGAGCAGGTAGTGAGGTCCCACAGGGAGGGGAAAGGTTTATGAGAGGAGATGAGCCTGGAAGGAAAGGACATTTGGAAAGACTGGAGAGGAAGACGACCAGGGGCAAGCGGACCGGGGTAGCAGTGCGTGGTCTGCAGTGGTGGCATGCCAGGTGGAGGGACTGGCTGGTGGGTACCTGATTGTTAACAGCCTTCAGTACTGGAGAGGAGGAGGAGGAGGACTGGCTGACTCAACAGCCCTGGAGGACATGTTTTAACTTCTCAAATTGTGCATACAGGTGCAGAAAATAACAGTAAAGCCACAGATTGGCAAAATGAAAACTAGTGTGTAACTCCACAACTAAAGGGCAAAGTATGAGGGTATTCACCCCTTCCAGGGCCCCCAGAATGCGGGCTGCCTCCGCACCCCCTGCTTCTTTCCCAAGTCTCATGGATGTGCTTGGTTGTGTTAAATGAACAATCTATCCATCTATCCAAACCAGTCTATTCTGTGTTAAGTGATTTTAGACCTCAGTCTCAGTGGCTGCAGAATACTCCATTGTCCAACTTGCCAGGCCCTTGGACTGTGTGCAGCAGCTGTTTCCAGCTTTTTTGGCTCTGACGATCACCTGCAGCATGCCTTGGCCCATGTATTTTGTGGGCTTCTGACGAGGGGATGGAGAGAAGGTGAGAGGCCAAAGCCGCCTCCATGTGGGGGACAAGATGAGTAGAGGCCACTAGGGGCAATCTGTGACACCTGTTGAGTGGGCAGGTTTGACATACAATGTTCAGGTATACGTAGAACGGGGAGAGAGAGAGAGAGGGAGGGAGGGAGAGATAGAGAGAGAGAGAGAGAGAGAGAGAGAGAGAGAGAGAGAGAGAATGAATGTGTGTGTGTGTACAAGGTGCAAGTTTGGCCAGTGTCCAAATCAGGCAGAGAGGATGCACTGAGGTATTAGCTCTCCTGAAGTTGAGGTGACCAGGACAGCAGAAGGCTCCCAAGGATGAGGGTGTAAGGAGAACATGTTCCTTCTTTCTGATTCACCCGGGGCCTGTGCGTGTGATTTTCATAGACTCATATTTGGTGCTTGGAGGAAGCTTATTGCTCAGTGAGGAAGCTTGAAGCCCATAGACCTGTGTAGTTAGGAGCTAGACGGCCACTATTCTTTGAAAAATGGTTTTATTGTAGTGAAATCCATAGTATAACAAAACATTTGCCATCCTACCCATTTTTTATGAGCACAATTCACTGGTGTTAATTACATTCACCGTGTCATACCCATAACTGTATTGATTTTCAAATGTTTTTCATTCCCCTAATCAGATACTTAGAGAGCTCTGGTGGCTTAGTGGTAAGAAGCAGCCCCGCCAACCCAAAGGCAGATGGTTCGAATCTACCAGCTGCTCTGGCAGAAGAAGATGGGCATTCTCCTACTGTATGATTTACAGCCTCTGAACACCTGCTGGAGAGTGACCTATGAGTTGGTTCCAACTGACAACAAATGGAAACTCAGGGGCATTGTTGGTTTGGTGGTAGAATTCTCACTTTGATACAGGAGACCTGGGTTCGATTCCCAGCCAATGTACTTAATGCACTGTCACTGCCTGTCAGTGGAAGCTTGGTGCTGAGCAAATGTCGGTGGAGTTTCCTAACACAATGAAGAAAGGCCTGGCAATATACTTCTGAAAATTGGCCAGTGAAAACCCTATGGATCACACAGGTCTGAGCCACAACCTATCATGGGGATGATTGCGGATTGGGCTGCATTTAGTTCTGTTGTGCCTGGGATCCCCATGGGCAGGGGACTGTTTCAAAGGCAGCTAACAACAACAGCAACAAAGTCAGCACCTATTAAACAATAACTGCCAATCTCATTTCCCCCAAGCCCTTAATAACTACTAATAAACTTATGCCTCTCTGCATTTGCTATTCAAGATTCTTTCAAAGGGACGATATTGTGATCATACAATATTGCCCTTTTGTGCTTGGCTTATTTTCATCACCCTAGTGCACCTGATTCAAACCATGGTCTTTTCAATTACTCGGCTATGCATTTGAAAGTTGGACAGTGAATAAGGATGGAAGAGGAAAAATTGATGCTTGCTTTTGATTTGGTTTGGAAAAGAATACCAAATATCCCATGGACTGACGTTGCCTAAAGGACAAATAAAATGTCTTGTAGAAAGTGCAAGTAGGATGCCTGTTAGGGTCAAAGGTGGTGAAACTTCATCTCATCTACCTGGGGCTTGTTGTCAGGAAAAAGACACCATGCTGGGAAAGATAGAGGGTTGGTGAAAGACAGGAAGACTTTCAATGAGATGGACTGACCTGTGGCTGTAACAATGGGCCCAAGAACGTCAGAGATGAAGAGAGTGGCTCAGGAGAGGGTAAGATTCCGATCTGTTGTTCATAAGGTCACTGTGAGTCATAGTTGTCTTGACAGCACTTAACAACGTTTTGAAGGTTCATCTGTGTATCAGAACTTAATTTCTCTTTATCCCTGAGTGAATAATACTCCATTGCATCGATATACCATGTTATAGTTATCTACTCATTGGTTGGTGGGCACCTGGGCTTTTACCATTATTTGGCAGTTATGAACAGTGGTGTTAGGAGTATTGGTGTACTTGATGGGTCTTTTCCCAGCACCTTTGCTTTGGTCCATGTTATTGGTATGTGCTGAGTCAACTCATTTCCACCATATGAACAATATATCTGAACCTTGCCTTATCCTGCACCATTCCCACGAGCTCTGTCGTGCCCATTGTCGGTCATTGTGTCAATTCATAACCTGTCCAAAACACACTGGCTGGTGACATACCACCTCTCATCTGATCAGGATCCACACCCAGCCCCTTCCTGCAGCTCTAGCTAATCAAAGCCTCTCTGACACACAAGAGGCTTCCTCCCTGTACGAGAACAGGGTGTGGTAAATACGGTTTACTCCAGGGCTAACCAAACCCTTCGCCTCTAAGTGTAATGGCTAAGCACAGAGGATCTCGCCACACCCAGGCTCAAGTTCTTGGAATTATTTCTCTGAGTTTATTTCTCCATCTGTAAAATGGAGCTAATAATAGAACCCATCTCAGAGGGTTGTGATGATTAAATGAGACAATGCTTATAAAGTTCTTGGTGCTTTCCTATGTCCAGACCCAAAACAGAAGTTCAACAAGTGCTGGCATTAATATCAATAGTAGCGGTGGTGACTTCTTAGAATGGAATTAAAGGACTGCTCTTCTTTTGTTTTGGCCTGACTGCCCAATGCATTTTTGTCTGTCTGTGTCCAGGGCTGAGTTTGGGTGAAGGGTAGGACTTACACATGGCAGTCCTGACAGGGTGACCGGCAGGGACAAAGCACTTATGACTGAGGTATCACCCTGTTTGAACTCCCTGCCCCCTCCTCATAGTCCCTTAAGGCAATGCAGAGGGAGCTCTGAAAAGCATTTTCAAGTGATCTAGGCTTAAAAAAGTGAGATGAAGTTAAAGTCCTCCCCAGAAAACTGGTCCATTACCCACCATCCACTGGTCAATAGCTCTGACCTTTTCCTCATCAGAAAGAAAGACCCGGCCCAGCTCAGGGCCTCCACTTCTTGGTCTGTGAAGTGGACATGCATGGCATTTTGCCTGGTCCTTCTCAAACGTATTTCTACTCTGCTCAGGTTTATCTGCTGCCTCCACACATGGAGCCAAGAAGAGAAGAGAAAAGAGCCAGACAGGTGGGCTCCAGAGTTCCTATCCTGCCATATACCAGCTGCTTGTCCTTGGCAAATGCTTTCCATTCTTTGGGCCTCAATTTTCATCATCTGAAAAGTGGAGCCAGTGACACCTGCCTTTTGGAGTTCTGCAAATTCATGACAAATGGATGTAAAGTGCCTCCTTGGCCCACAGCAAGCCCTCAGTGAGAAATTGCTGCTGTCCTTCATTATCATCCATTCATTATTCAGCAGCCATGTATGGAGACCTACTGTGTGCCAGAATCCAGCCGAGAGGGCTCCGGGGACCAAATCAATGCCACCATCTTCGGAGTGGCCCTGCCTCCCTGCCTTTTTCCACCCTTTTCCTTCTCATTGTAGACCCTTCTCTCCCCTGCTCCAGGCTCCACTTTGCCCTGTTTTAGATGCCATGACAAAAAGGGATAGGGTGTCACCTGTCTGTCTATTGGATCAGGTGTCAGTGGGCTTCAGTGCCCTTAAAGGATATTGTTGGCATCTTTGCACCGAGCTGATAACCTGCCCCCTTCAATGGGCAACTACTGGGAGGAGAAAAGTCTGTCCTGGGGAGCTGGCAGTGCCCTCGAAAGCCCAGGGCGAGATCTGTTACCTCCCCCACTAGATGAAGCTGGAATTGATTTCTCTCTGGCCACTCCCTGGAAGAGAACAGCAACACCAGGGAAGGCCTGTTATTGGTGGAGGGTAGTCCTGAGAGAGCAGCAGGGAGATAAAGCAGCAGCTCCGATACATGCCAGGGGTGGGAGGTGGGGTGGCAAGAAGTGGGGGGCAGACCGCTCTTAGCACTTCCACAGAGATGAGTACCTGGGGTGTGAAGGTTCTCTAGCTGTGGGCCCTGCTTGTCACTCCACCCGTACACCCTGCTGAGAGCTGGCCAGGGCATTTTCACTAACAAGCTAGCCACAGTGCAATCTCAACAGAATATTCACACACACACACAGAGAAAGAGAGAGAGAGAAAGGGAGAGAAAAAGGAAAAAAAGGAAAGAAAAAGAAATAGTCCTCGTGCAAATGCCGCTGCAGTGTCTGCCAGGCCCTAAGATCTGGTACTATCTATTTTTTAATAATTGAGGGTAATAAATATGTATTTCTTTCTCCTCAGCAACACCCCCCCATCCTCCGCTGCTTGTCAGCTCCCTGCGTCTCTCCTCTGATCAGACCAAGTCTTCCCCAAGCCAAAAAAAAAAAAAAGAGAAAAAAAATCCTTTAAGCAAAAAGGATTAAAGCCTTGAAAGTAGGTCTGCCTGAGCTCTCCCCTCTCCCCTCCCCCCGGGTTGTACTGGAGAAGGGGCCCTCTGGGGAGCCAGTGATGGGGCTGGAGTGGGTGGGGGTGGGCTAATGCAGCAAATCCCAGGTGGGGGCCTTGGGATGAGAGGCCCTACCCAGAAGTGGTAGCCTGAAGGAGGCAGCCCGGGTCCCCACTGACCTCTGACAAGGGCTAATCTGAGAACCTGGAGCCCAGCCCCCAACACTACAGGATACAGAAGGAAAGGTTTCAGTCCTGGCTTGGTTTGCAGCCTGGCTTCATGTTTTAGGAGACTGCCTGAACGTGGTACCTCAGTTTCTCCACCTCTAAAATGGGAATGCCTCACAGAGGATCATCTGAACTCCAGATAAGTCCAGTTCTTGGCACAGGGTAAATATGAATGGAATTATTATTATTCTTTTTTATAGAATTCCTCTTCCATCCCATGGCCCTCCATAGTTCACAGCACACTCATTTTTTTTTCATGCTATGACAGAGGCCTTGAACCCAAGCTTGGTGGTTGTTAGGAGGCCACCCAAAGCTGTTGGACCAGTAGGGATAAAGCTGGAACCTAAAGCAAGTCTTGTGCCCCCTCCCCATCTCCTGTCTCAACACCTTTTCCCTCCTGTGCACTTGGCAGGGCACCTGGTGTTCTAACTCTGCTGTCCTCCAGAGCCAACCCAGGAACCAATTCAGGAGAGGCCTGGCCTGGCCTAGAAGGAGGTGCCTGGGGCAGTGGGTACTCTGGCCGCTGGCCGGCCTTGCTCTTCCTGCCCCCTCCCTACAGCTGCCAGCTTCTGCAGTTTTGCTGAGGCAGCAACTTGGCCCAAGTAGGCCTCCCTCTGTGTGGGGCACATGTACACTGGGCAGGCTGTAGGTGGTGGGCCTGCGCATCCCTACTACTTAGGCTCAGAGCCCCCCTGCCTACCCCAGGGATAAGCTTGCCCTGCCTGCTCTGGGCCTGAGGCAGGAAAGGAGAGGCCAGGCCTCAAGGCCGGAGGGCAGGAAAAGCAGGGAGGGAGGCAGCTATTTATAGCAGGCTTTTGCTTTTGTTCCTTTTCCAGCAATGCTTCTCTTTAAATAGGAGCAAGGCTGGAGGCTGCAGCTCTTTGCCAGCCACCTGCTGTCAGTGCGCACGCGTGTGTGCTTGTGGGATGTGTGTGTGTGTGTGTGTGTGTGTGTGTGTGTGTAGGGGAACATAAGTAGTGGTGGTACAGGGTGGGGACCTGGCACTTCATTGCCGGTGTGTACATTTGTGCACAGGTGGGATGAGAGGGTGGACAACTCTGCAGGCACGTGTGTACAGCATGTGTAAAGGAGAGACGGACAGGCTGTCCTTTGTGGGGATGTGTGTGGCATGTGCAGACACGTGTGGCAATGGGCAGTTGTGTGTGTTCTCTTTACATGAATGAGCGTGCCCAGGGCATTGAGTGTCAGTCTGTAGTTAGTATGTGTATGTGTGAGCATATATGTGCTCGTATATATGTAGAAATGCCCTGTAGGACTGGGTGTGTGTTTTGAGTACATATGAGTACAAGGACCTTGAGGGGGTGTCAGCTCTTATTTCTGTGTGGACTATACACGCCCTGAGGGCAAAGGCTTTGTTGTCTGCACAGCCCAGGAGAAAAATTTGCTTAAATGGATGTATGTGTATATACGTGTGTAAGTGGCTTCAGGCTCCCATCTAAACTTCTGGGAGAATGCACATCTCCCCCGCCCACCTTCCACCCAGCAGGCGTCTGTAGAGTCCTCAACTAGACCTCTCCTCCTGGGGACGCTTATAAGACACTGAAACCAAAATTCCAGTGGGTGCCCACAAAGCACTCGCTTGGGCTGGGAAGGAGCAGAAACAATCCCAAAGAGTGCCCGGTTTTGGAAGGCAGATGTGGGTTCTGGCCCACATATCTATTGTTCTTTTTGCCTTGGGGGCCTCTCTTAGCGCTGCGGTTGGGATTACGGGGATCCAGTTAATCAGGCCGCTGTGCACACCGCACGCTCCAGACCAGCACCCAGGCACCCAGGCCAATGTGTGGGGCTCCAGGATGGGATGAGGGGTCTAGCTGGTCCCCGACTGGGAGGGGCCCAGCTGGCAAAACTACGTGCACGTCCTGCCCAGCCCCGCCCGGGGTGCGGCCCGTCCTCTCCTTGGAGCCGGGAAATGTTTCTAGGGCCGGCAGCGGCGCCCCGCGCGGACGCAGCGCGGTAACCCAGATATGTCAGCGCTGCA
Source organism: Elephantulus edwardii (assembly GCF_000299155.1). Taxonomy (NCBI): domain Eukaryota; kingdom Metazoa; phylum Chordata; class Mammalia; order Macroscelidea; family Macroscelididae; genus Elephantulus; species Elephantulus edwardii. Next base: position 11,841,381 of record NW_006399844.1, on the reverse strand, counting down.
AAGAGGCGCGCGGCGAAATCTCGCCCAGAGGGACGGCGCCCGGGGGCGCTCGCGGGCCTGGGGACCCGGCTGGGAACCTCGCGCCCCGCCCGGCCCCGCCCTCACCCCTTGGGCGCTCCTCGCTTTGCGGCTTCAGCTCCAGCTGGACGCCACAGCTCCGCTCCTCCCCCAAAGGCCAAACAAAACATAGTTAATATTTAATCCAGGCCAGGGAGCCAAGGAGGCCTCCCTGCCCCCTCCTCAGCCGTCTGGCTCCTCTGCCAGCCCCGCTGCTCCCGGATAATGAAGCCGGGAACTGCCGGGATCGATCCTGGCCCGGGGCAGGGCAGGGCAGGGGCTGGAGTCCGGCCTGGTCGCCTGTCCACCCCCAAACCGCAGACCCCTGAGGCCGACCTGCACCCACGCTTCTTCCCAAGGAGTGCAGTGGCTGTAGATCTCTCCCACTGCCCACCCCTTCGTACCTGTTTCCTGGTGACTGTGTGAACTCAGGTCTCCTGCTTGAGGCCTGAGGGGAGAGGGGCACTTCCCAGCTGCCCACGGTGGCCTGAGCTCCAGTCCTCAAACCACTGCTCCAAGACATGGTATCCTAAAGCCGAGGGAAACCTTGGGTGCAGCCTGGTGCATGGAGGGGCTGGCGAGGAGGTAGGGAAGCCCACAAGGGAGGTTGGCTGGTATTTCAGTGGTGCAGTACGCCAGGCCCAGGAGGCCTCCGGGGGTACACAGCCTGTAACTATTGAGTACCTACTGTATGGCAGTCACTGGGAGGCATACAAATTTGCCCCCAGCAGGGTGATTACATCCCAATGGGAGAAAGAGTTAAGTAAACAAAATAAGAGGATTTGAAATAATGGCTGAATTTGGTGTAGAGAATGAAACAGTCATGTGCTTGGCAAGAGAGGAAGCAACTCGGGCTAGGATGCTCAGGACGCTGATGAAGGCAATGGGAGTGGGAGAAGCATCCTAGGGAGCTGCGAGTGCAGAGAAGGGGGGGTGCTGGAAAGGGGTCATGTGTTGGAAAATGTCAGGAGGTCAGCATGCAAGTGGGGGGAGACCAGGCAACAGGCAGTTCCCGTAGGGTCTTACAGGACCTGGGAAGGAGTCTGGATTTTATTTTAAGTGCATGGGAAAGGCTTAAGAGGTTTTCGGTAAAGGAATGACATGATGTGATTTATGCTTTTAAAAGCATTGGCTGTTGCAGTGAGGCAACTAGAAGGTAGCAAGTTAAAAGGGAGGCCAGGTGGGGATGGGTATGCACCCACGAAAAAGAGTGCCCCTGCCTCAACTGAGAAATATAAAGTGGCCATTTGCATTTCTCCTGCAGCTAACAACCCTCTCTCCCTCTGAAACAGGCTGCTGGGCCCCAGGCTCCTGGCACATGGGGACCTGAGGAGTCATGGCTCCCCTGACCCCATGACTCAGGGGAGAGGTTGCCTTTATCCTGCCTCCCTGACTCAGCTCTCACTGTGGGCAGTCCAGGGAGTTTTAGGGGAAGCATTAGAAAAGGTTGAAATTTCTCTCTAGATTTAGGAGAAACACAACAAAACATGCACTAATACAAGTTTCTACATGTAAAATTTCGTGACATTGATTCCATTGTCTGAGCTGTGCAGCCATTCTCAGCCTCACTTCTGAGTTGTTCATCCTTCGCTAGCATAAACCTACTGCCCCTAAGGTTTCTGTCTGTGCTTTCAAGTTGCTGTTGTCAATTTAATAGTTGGCAGAACTCTGGATAGTTTAAGAACTACTGATTGTTCTTAAAAAAGCATACTGCTTAAGGCAGACCTTTTTTTAAAAAAAATATTATTTAAACTAAACTGTTGTTCAGTTTTAAAATGACTAAAGGAATTTATCCATTCTGCATACATATTCAATCTATATGCTATGCGAATCATTCCAGAAGCTGGACTATATGAAAAAAATGTGGCATCAGGATTAGAGGAAGACTCATCAACAACCTGTGTTATGCAGATGACACACCTTGCTTCCAGAAAGTGAAGAAGCTTTGAAGAATTTAGTGCAGAAAATCAAAGACTACAGTTTTCAATATGGATTATATCTCAACATCAAGGAAACAAAAATCCTCACCACTGGACCAATAGGCAACACCATGATAGATAGAGAAAAGATTGAGATTGTCAGTGATTCAATTTTATTTAGATCTACAATCAACGCCCATAGTAGCAGCAATCAAGAAATCAAAGGATGTGTTGCATTGGGGAAATCTGCTGTCAGGGGATCTTTCCAAAGTACTAAAGATCAAGGATACCAGTTTAAAAACCAAGATGCACTTGATTCAAGCCGTGGTATTTTAATTTACTACCTATGAATCTGAAAGTTGAAGGCCAAAGAAGAACTGATGCTTTTGAATTGATGAGGAGTGTGGAATAGCTCATGGACTGCCAAAAGAACAAAGAAAAGTGCCTTATACACAGCCTGAGTGCCCCTTAGAGGCAAAGCTGGTGCTGGTGAAACTTTGTCTCACGTGTTTTGGGCATGTTGTTAGGAAGGCCAGTCCTTGGTAAAAGGTATGATGCTGGGAAGGGTGGAAGGACAGAGAGAGAGAGGAAGAGCCTCAATGAAATAGATGACACAGTGTCTGTAACAGGCATGAGGAGATCATAAAGATGGGGCAGGGGGGATAAAAAAGATGGGGCAGGATAGGACAAGGTTCAGATCTGTTATTCATAGCGGCACCGTCACCGTGAGTGGTGATCAACATAAGGGCACCTAACAAGCAAGAACAAAGGGAATTTGTGGTAGGTTAAGAGGTTATCTCAGGGTGGTAGTTTCAGTGGTTTGTCCAACCTTCATGGCTCCAGAAAGTCTAGAGTCCATGAGAATCTGAAATTCTGTTTTTTTACTCCCCCCCTCCAATGTCATCAGGATTTTTCTGTAGAATCTTTGATCAAAATGTTCAGCTAGCCACCATCTAGTTCTTCTGGGCTCATAGGAAAGGAAGTAGTTATTCTTAGAGGCAATTAGCCGCACATTCCATCTCCTTCAATTTCTGACTCTCTTTCTTCCTCTGTTGCTCCAGGTGAGTAGAGACCAATTGTTGTACCTTAAGTGGCTGCTTGCAAGCTTTTAAGACCCCAGGCACTACTCAATGAACTGAGAGGTAGAACAGAAGCACTAAACCTGTTATTAGGACAATTAGCTGCAATATCCCATGAAACCACGACCCTTAACCTCCAAACCAAGAAACCAGATCCCATCAGAATTTTGGTTGTGTGTAAGCAGCCTCAGCATTTACTTTTTTTTTTCAGTAATTACTTTTTATTGATTCATTTATTTTATGGCATGTGTATTTATCACACTTTTTTTTCTTTCTTCTTGTGTGTCATTGAATCAGATCCGACTGGCACAGGAGGAGATTGCCCCACCTTCTCGGAGAATGTGGTGGATTTGAACCACACACTTTCGGGATTGCAATGCAGTTTCTTGCCACTAGGCCACCAGAGCTCTCTTTATTTATCACCCTTTACCAATTCAACTTTAAAAAAAAAATTAAGCATTTTACTTTTAAAAAAATGTTCTGTATTTTCTAAAAAAAATTGTATTTTCTTTATTCATTATTGCACATTTTCTTTTTTTATTATTTTTTTTATTTTAGTGAACGTTTACAGGGATTTTGGATTTCCATTCATTCATTGTTGCACTTTTCTCCCTGCTCATCCCTTCCCCCCATTGCGCATTTTCAAGCCTCCTTTCCTCCCCCTCTGTTCACATATGTTTAATGGGTAACCATGTATTCCTTTCAGATAGTTCTTTTCCTCAGCTGTTCTAATGCAGTGTTCATCATCTATCCACTCTTTACCCATTCTATCCCCAACTTCCCCATGTCTGTCCTATTTTATAACAGCAATGTTTTGCAGTATTTATCATTTTATGCTGAGATATTTCACTTAGCATAATGTCCTCAAGGCTCTCCCATGTTGTGTGATGTTTTACTGTTTCATTGTTTTTCAATGCTGCTTAGTATTCCATTGTGTGGATGGACTATAGTTTTTCTATTCATTCACTTATTGATGGGTACTTTGGTTGCTTCTGGCTCTTTGCTATTGTAAAAAAATACAGCAATAAATATGGATGTGCATACATCTGTTTGAGTCCCAGCTCTGGTTTCTTTAGGGTGTATTTCCAGTTGTGGAATTGCTGGTTCAAGTGGTATTTCTGTTTCCAGCTTTTTGAAAAAAGACCAGGACTGCCTTCCAATAAAGTTGTACCATTTTACATTCCCACCAGCAGTGAATTAGAGTTCCAATCTCTCCACAACTTCGACAGCATTTGTTGTTTGTTGCAATTCAACTTTTTAATAAGTGTACAGCTCACTGACAGCAGTTAGAATAATTTGCTGTGCAGCCCTACCCTTAATCAATTCCATTTCCCCATCACTGTACCACTCCTTTTCTTCCACTTTCTCAGTCTCCTCCCAATCCCGAGGTCAGTCCTGCTTTACAACAGTGGCATCATGCAGTATTTGTCCGTTTGTGACTGAGATACTTTACTCAGCATAATGTCCTCCAGGGTCACCCATTTTGAATAATATTGCATGATTTCCTTGATTTTCAATGCAGCATAGTATTCCATTGTGTGAATATACCACAGCTTCTCTATCCATTCATTTGTTGATGGGCACTTAGGTTGTTTCCAACTCCTTGCGTGAACAAAGCCACAATAAACATAGGTGTGCATATATCTGCTTGGATGTCAGTTATGGTCGAATGGTATCTCTATGTGCAACTTTTTGAGAAAGCACCGTACCCCCTTCCACAGTAGTTGCACCATTTTACACTCCCACAAACAGTGAATAAGCGTTCCAGTTTCTCCACAACCTTGCCAGCATTTGTTGCTTGCTGTTCTGTTAAATTTTGTTATTCTGACTGGGGTGAGATGATATCTCATAGTTGTTTTTAACTTTGTAAGTTTTTTGATAAACAAACGTTTTTCTTTTTTATGATGTTCCAATTATTTGTTTTGGTTTTTGCTATTTGTACTTCTTGTTACTGTAATCATCAATCAAGTGTTGAAAACTAGGTCTGATAGAATTGCCAATGCTTGTTCTAAGAATTTTATGATTTTACTTGGCCCTTAATCCTTTTAAAATTTATTTTGTGTATGATGTGAGACATGGATCCAGTTTTGTTTTTCTAAATGTGGAAATCTGATTTTTCAACACTGTTGAAGAGACTCTTACTTCCCTCCTGGAAATCAGTTGACCACAGATGCGTGAATTTGTTTGTGAACTTTCAATTCTATTCCGTTGGTCTATATGTCTGCTAGGGAGCTCTGGTGGTCTAGTGCTTAAAGAGTTGCCCTGCTAATGCAGAGGCAAGCAGTTCAAATCCACCAGCTGCTGAAAATAAGAGCTGTGTCCTCCCATGTGATATACAGCCTCTGAAAATCGGCTGGAGGGTTAGCTATGAGTCACTTCTCACTTAATAGTTCATAACAAGAACAACAAAACATGTCCAATGTTACACTGGCACCAGCCTGTTTTGATTGCTGTAGACTGTATATTAAAATCAGGAAGTGTGAGTCCTTCCACCTGGTTACTTTTCTCGCTGCTTTAGCTCCTTGGGGACTCTTGCCCTTGTGTTTCAAGTTGAAGATTGGCTTTCCTGTTTCTCTAAAGACCTCTATTGGAATTTTGATCAGGACTGTGTAGAACATAGAAAATGCTTTGGGTAGTATTGACATCTTAGCAATATTTAGTCTTCCAATCCATGAACATAGTTCTTGGAAATTCAATAATGCCTCTCAAAAACAACTATTCTAACAACCTGTAGCACTGTGATTAAGGAGTTCAGACGGTGTAGTCCCAGGGTGTTATGTTCTGCTGACCAAAAGGTCATGAAACGCCAGCGGTTTGAATCCACTTGAGACTCTTCAGGAGAAAGATGGGTAGGTTGTCTCCTCCTATTAACATTTATAACCCAATAAATCAGATTGAGAGTCATTAGAAGTCTCGTGGTTGTTCTGAGCCTGAACACTGTGACACTGATGTGTCAAATGCGATAATGGTTACCCATGGTGGACAGTGTTGGTGGAGCTTCATGATTAAATCAAGCTTGGAAACAGGAGTGGCATCCACTTCCCTAATAGCTTGTCTCCAGAAACTCTGAATTTGAAGAAACAGTGGAAGTTATACAAGTGTTTAGGTCTTTCATTCATAGGATCGCTATGAGTCTACAAAACTTGATGGCACTTAACAACATCAAGAGTCTCAGAATCTGTTTGAGGGCAGTGGGTTTCTGAGTATGCCTGTGGTTAGAATCTCACTTGGGAACAGGTTGTTTTTATTATGTTTATGGTGAGGCGGGATTAGTGTTGGATATATTTTGAACAGTCTCTTTTGAGATTTAAAGAGGTTAAAGAAGTGAGCTGGGAGAGAGAGGTGTGATTAGATAGATGCCAAGACTTCATGGAGATCTTTAGGGAACCAGGAAGCAGAAGGTGGACCAGGAAGCAGAAGGTGAAGAGACCATCCTCCAGGACATTCCCCCAGAGTCCACCTAGAGAAAGCCGTCCCTGATGTCTGAATTCAGACCTCTAGCTTCCTAAACTGGGAGCAAGGAAATGTCTGTTTGTCAAAACAATCCACTTGTGGTATTTCTGTTACAGCAGCACTAGAGAACTAAGACAATGGTTGACATGTTTTTTGAAACAATTTCAGATCTGATATCTCCGCCAGATTGAGTTTGTAACCAGCTTTATTGTCTAAGCCTGCTGGGATTTCATCAAAGGCTGCTGCTGTTTACCCAGCACCATTTCATTGGAGAAAACAGCAAACAGCCCTGCATTTCTATCTGATTTCACTTTCCCCCCTTTTTCTCAGAAATTTAAGTGCTTGTGAAAAACAAGGCTGATAAGACAAGGAAGGATCAAATTCTGAGGAGTGGGCTTCCCAGGACTTCTGCTCAGGTTTATTAATGGAGCAGAAGCAGGCTGTGGGGTGGCTGGCAGCCCCTGGAGCGGGGCAGGAGGCATTCCTGGCCAGCAGCCAGGCCTTGACAGAGAGGGGGCACAGGCGTGTGTCTGGGGATTGGCGAGAGCTGCTGTCCAGGATTTGCTACCTTGGCCAAGATATCTAGCCCATTTCCTGGTGTCTGTTGTCTTTACCAATTTCTGGACCATTTAAAACATCTGCAACCATAAGAGATTGAACATCAACTCCCATTTGGAGAGCAGCAGTGACGCAGCCTTGGATATGGGTTCAGTGAGGCAAACCCAAGCTTTACTGGGAAAAGGCTGAGGGTGGGAACAGATCAAAAAGCACATGGGAGCCAGTTTGGGAGAGTGCCAGGAATATCACCTCCTCCTCCTCAATGCCAGCTGGGGACTCAGCTCTTTATCCTGCTGAACAGTCTGGCCAGGCCTGGGAAGGACCCAGGACTCTCCTCAAGGGAATCTATGCCAGCATTATCCCCAGCCACCCAATAGGATCCCGTGCCTTTAAGCAGTCCTCTTGACCCAACAACTATTTTAACCCGATGCAGCGATAGCTAGTTAAGTGCATGGGTCACTTGGCATACAGGCCTGTCTTTTACCAGTTGTTCATTAGACTCACTTATAAGGTCAATCGATTTGAACCAATTAGCAAGAAGATAAGACCTTGTTTATCTTTAACTGGCTGTAGATCTTGCAGCAGACTCCCTAAGAAGAAAGATAAAGGAGACCAAGAGAGGTAGTTTTTCAGTGCCAGGTGCCAGGTTAGCCGTTGTGAACCACTGCCTTGTGCCTGCATGTCTCAAATGGCTGAGCACGTGAGTGCTTAAAGGTGGGTGAGTTTGACCAGACCACACCAAGAGGTGCTGTGGAAGAAAGACCTGGCTATCTGACTCTAAAAGGCCTTGAAAACCCAATGGAATTCAGTTCTGGTCTGAAAAGCACGGGGTCTTCATGAGTCAGGATGGAGTCAACAGCAATAGGTTTGATTGTTTGGGGTCTTTTGCCTTCTGGGAGGTGAGACTTCCAGGAGCCACAAAAGTCAGCCAGAGAGTCTCCTCCTGAAAGAGAAAGGGAGAGAGGGAAGGGCCAAGATCTTGACCTCACAGAGCCGGCTGTGGCTGTGGGGGCTCCCAGGCTGCCTTTCAGAGATTCACAGGAAGAATGCTCTGGGCTGTTGGGACCTCAGTGGCTACTTTAGTTCCTGTGGGCTCAAGACATGGTCCCAGGGTTTCTGGAAGAACAGTGGAGCCACACCCTCAGATCAGGCCCTTGGGATTATTTCAGCCGTCTGTTGAGGGCCTTCATCTTCTCATCTGCTTTTAGCAAATCCTCTTCCCTAGGAATGAGCTGGCTCAGCGCGGGGCAGAGGGGGCCTATGCTCTTATCCCAATTCTCTTGTGCTAACTCCAAACGTTTGACGAGCTCTTCCAGGGAAATTGCTTCAGCTCTCACAGCATTTTCCTCTTTAATAGCCTTGGCAGTGGCAAATTCCTGACCTTTCAGGGTGGGTTTGATTTTTTGGAAAAGGCCAAAAGTAATTTGAAGCTGTGTGTTGTGAATAAAGCAGATCAGATGAGCCATTTGTGGGATGTGGTTTGCTTTTGTTGTTGGGGAAAATTTTTTCTTTTCTTTTAAAGATTCTAAATAAGATGGTATTCCACAGAATTGAGCCAGTTTTCTTATGGAAGCTAACATTCTTCTGAAGAAAGTTCTAGAAGTGTCTCAGGTGAAGATAGCACCTAGAAATGGGGTCTTGGGCTCTAAAAGTGACTTCTCTAGAGGGGAATTGATGCTTCATTGAGCTATTACTATGTGCCAGACACTTAACATACATTATCTTAACTGCCTGAAATAAGTTTTGCAATAAGGCTGGTCTATTAAAAAAGTTCATAAATAATCCATGATCTTACTTCTTCTTCATAGTAATCTTATGAGAACACACTCTTAGCCCATTTCACAGGTGAAGAAATAAAGGCCCTGATGATTTTGATGACTTGATGAATTTCCTAGGCTGCTGTAATAAAGAATAACAAAATGCATAGAATATAAGAAGAGAAATTATCTCAGTTTGGAAGACAGAAGTTTGAATTCAGAGTGTTGATTTTCTTTTTTCCCCAAGGATTCTGCTTCAGACGGTTTTCAAAGACATTATTTTGGAAATGGATGGCCAGTCCTGCTTCTTCGTCTGGAAGCTCCACCAAAACCCATCCATCGAGGGGGACCTGTTGGCATGCCTTCCAGCATCTCAGCAGCACAAAAGTCACCATAGTGTGACGCACTGACAAACAAATGGTGGAAAAGTGGAAGGTCAGAGAGAGAGAGGAAGACCCTCAAGGTGACAGATGGACAGAGTGACCGGCACAATGAGCTTGGATATGGTGGAGATTGTTAAGCCTCGTGCAGACTGGGGCAGGTTTCTATCATAGGGTTGCTGTGGTCGGAGTTGACTTGACAGTACCTCACAACAACAGCATCAGGCTCTGAGGAGGAATCTGCTCTGTGTCTCTCTCAGCTTCTGGTGATGGCCCGTGAGCCTTGGCGTTCCTTGGCCTGCAGCTGCCGCATTGCATTCTGTCTCCATTCTCTCACAGCCCCCTTCTCTCTGTGCCCCTCTTCTTTTGCACAGGACACCACTTATACTGGATTATGACTGCCTTACTCTGAAATGACCTGTTAACAGACAACGTATTAAAAATGCCTGGAGTTGGGCAATAGCATTTCTTTTTAAGGAACATAGTTCCAACCATGACACTTCCTATGGCCGCAAAATTAATGTGTGTGAAAGCTTGGATTTGAACCAAGGCCTGACTGACCCCTAGACTCAAGGCTAATTCTTGGGCAGATGTGTAAGTTCTGAGACACTCTACTTCCCCCGCCCCCGTGTTCCCAGTAAAAACACACAAACTTTGTTTCATTATGTCACAGTGACATCACTCGAGCTGCGTTTGCCACTTAATAAAGGAAGCAGGTCATCAAAGAGTCATTACCAGTGTGAAGTGCTGACTATGTGCAGTGGCAGCCTCCGTCAGCAGGCGGCAAGGGACGCGTGGGTGACAATGGCAGCATGAACTATGGTGTTTATTAGGGACTGGCAGAGGCCTGGAGTTCTGGATGCCAAGTGGTGATAAGTGAGAGCTGCCTATCTCAGCTCTTGTCCAGTTCCTGGAGCTGTGGAGGCTCCAGTTCAATGCCACTGAATTAGCTGGACTCCTGGTAGAGCAGCTCAGGGAGCTTCCTATCGCCGCAGGCAAGATGGGACTCCCTCTGGACCATAACAGTCATAAGAATATAGATAATAGTGCGTGCTGATAATAGCATTCATTATGTGCCAGGCGTTGTGCTAAGTGCTTTGCTGTGAATGTCTGGTCCATCTACCCACTCTTAGCCCCAACTGGACTTGTCACAACCACAGTCATCTGCATGTAGCAGTTCTCCACCCGGAAGTTTATCTTTGTGGGCAAGCAGACACATACAGGAACGTGCACATTATCCCTGCTGTTAAGAGTAACAAACAGAAACCACCTAAATGCCCATCAGTAGGGGATCAGTTGTATAGGTTACAATAACCCTGTACAATGGGTTACTGTGCGGCTGCTCCAAAGAACGGGTGACTCTGTGTGTGTTGATACGGGACAGGTGCCAGGATATATTGTTAAGTGAGAAAGCAGTGGTAATATGCTGCACTACCATTTGGGTCTTTTCAAGGAAAGATATTCTTGTACGTGATAGAAATTTTCTGGAAAAACACAAAAGGAACTGTTAACAGTGGGATGCTTCTGAAGACAGATAGTGGAGACGGGAGTTCTGAGAGAGGAAAAGAGACTTCTTTTTTATTGTACATCCTTTTGTGCTGTTTGTTTGTTTTATCATGTGCATTCATTATCTTTATTATTAAAGAGAAAGAAGGGAGAGGGTTAAAGAAAAATCCCTGGATTTTATCTAGTTCTTCCCTCCACTTTTTATTCTCTTTTTCCAGCCACGTCTGGTCATTCTGACTCATAGGCCAAGTCTCAGCTCCTCTCCCTGGGCCCCAGCCCATGCCCACTCCCCCAATGACATCCATTACCACTTCTTGCGGGTATTTAAAACCAACCTTTTTGCCTTGAAATACAAACAACTCCAATCTTGAGAGAAGGCTGAGCTTCACTGCACTCACAGTATAGACAGAAACCAGCTAGGCATGCTATGTTCCATTAATGTTTGTGGAATCTGTTTGAATCTGTAACTCGCGGTTGGTTACGCTGAGCCCGGTGCTAACTGGCTGAGGTCAGGTCTCCCGTCCCACACAGGCTGTTAAACTACGGAGGAGTCTCTGTTCTTTCCATGCAGTTCAAATTGTTGCTCTGGTGCGGCTGTGTGCCACGATGGAGCTAGGAGCAAGGAAGGGGAATGGGCTCTAGACCTAGTCCATGCCACCTCTGGAAGATGCAGCTCAGAGGAGGCCCCTGTACTGTCTTTGGAAGCAGGACAGAGATGCAGTGTGATGATAGAAAGACCTAGATTTAGAAAGAGTCTAACTCTGAAAAGCATCTGTTATTGTTGTTCGGTGCCGTGGAGTCAACTGTGACTCATTGTCAGATTGAAGTCTTTCCCTGTCCTGTGCTAGTCTCACACTCAATGCTCAGGCCCATTGTTAAAGTCACTGTGTCAAGTCATCCTGCTGAGGGTCTTCTCTTTTGTGGACCCTCTGTTTTTCCCAGCATGATTCCTTTTCCCAAGTACTGGCTCTTCCTGATAACATATGCCCAAAGAATGTGAGAGTAAGTTTCACCATCCTTGCCTCTAAGGAACACCCAGCTTGGGCCTCCTCCTCTACCATGACCATTTTAAATTATATCACTAGCATGCTTGTCAAAAGCAGAGAACGTGAAACCCACAGGGCTGCACAGCTCAACTGTGAAGTGTAAGGTTAAGCTATAGGGCCCTGGGTGATGCAAATAGTTTACAGTTGACTCTCTGGTGGTTTAGTGGTAAGGAGTTAAACTACCAACTAAAAGCAGGCAGTTCTAACACACCTGATGTTCTGTTCTGTGGGAGAAAGACTGTTTCCTCCTGTGCCATTTAGAGCCTCTGAAAACCCACTGGAGGGTCAGCTATGAGTTGGTTCTGACTCCACGGTACGTAATAAACAATAATCATTATGGGACCATATTGCCAGGTCATTTTTACCCTGTGGAGCTGCTGATTAAGTTCTAACGACCAACCTTCCAGTTAGCAGCCAAGTGTATAAACAGCCGAGAAAACGCAATGGAGCAATTTTGCTTTGTAATCCATGCGGTCCCCATGGGCTTGATAGAAACGACGCAAACTATACTCACAGCATCTAGGCCAAAAACCACCTCACCGAGCCTGCACCACTGGATTTTCCAAGGTTTTAAATACGCCTGTGAAGCACCTAGTAGATTCAAACTGCTGACCTTTTGATTAGTAGCTTGATATGTTAGGCACTATGCCACCAGGGTGAACAAACAGCATGTCCATAATGGTTCCCTAGTTGTAACAAATGTACTGCAGAAATGTGAAATGTTACTGTTAGGAGGAGAAGACATGTGCCGCGCACGGGAGTATGTGAGGATTAATAATTTATAATTAATATAATTTTTAAAATTATCATTTCCACACTTTTCCTGTAAACCGAGAATTATCCCCCCCCCCCCCAGTATATAATATGTGTTGTAAAAAGTAGTTAACAAGTAGAGAGGTGAGGAAAAGACAGGGAGAGCCTGAGAAACGCCTCTCAGCCACTGGATTCCTCTGACGGGCATCTTCAGTTGGACATGGGCTGTGCTCTGCTTGTGTTCTCCACACACCAGCTTTTTCTGCAGCCTCATCGTTGCTAGGTTTCTTCTCTGGTCTCTGGAATCTTCCAAAGGCACTGCCTGAATAATAGAACACAGGAAGTGGCCGTAGAAGCTTCTAGAAGCAGAGATGAAGATTGTAAATGTGGGGTAGTGTGGTGTTCTCTTACCCTTTCTTTGTTCTGTTCTCTGTAACTCATTGGCTGCAGAAAGGACAGTACCCCTGGTCCATGCCCACATCTTCAGTCTTGAAATGGAAATCCCCCCATGGTTCTGTGGTCTCAGCTCCAACACTTTCTTGAGGCTGTGACCCAGCAACCCGCCAAGTGCCCTAGGGCTCCTCTAGCCCGCTCCCATTAGAGCTGTCTTGTCCCAGGAAGGATTATTATGATGAGGAAGTGTTTGCCTGCAAGTACAAGTACAGTGAGTCAGAAAGCTTGATATGCCTTCCAAAATAAAATAAAAAAAAAGAAAGAAAAAGCATCTGTAATCTTTGGTCACATTAATAGAAGTGCCTAAATCTAGGGCAATTTGCTTTGCTCTATGCTGGACATCCAGTGAGTCATCCTCCTCTCCCTCGTCATCGTCCACCAATAGAATCCATCCCTTGCACACGGCTCGAATCCTCTCTGTGTCCTCCTCTCCACAGCCACTGCCAATGTCGTCCCACCCCAGGGCCCCTGGCACGTGGATGGACCATTGCGGTCGGTGGTCCCCTGCTGGTGTTCTGACTGGTGCAGCCAAAGTGATGATACTGTTGTCAGGTGCCATCGAGTTGGTGCCTATTCATATCTATCCCACACACAACAGCACGAAACGTTGGCCAATCCTACATCATCCTCCCAATCTCTGCTCTGCTTACGTCCAAGATTGTGGCCACTGTGTGAGTCCATCTTGTTGACGGTCTTCCTCTTTTTCGCTGACCCTCTACCAGCATGGTGTCTTTCTCCAGGACTGGCCTCTTCTGATAACATGTCCAAAGTATGTGAGACAAAGTCTCAGTGCTTTTGATTTTAAGGAATATCTTGGCTATACTTCTTCTAAGACAGATTTGTTTGTTCTTTTGGAAGTCCATGGTATACTCAATAGTCTTCACCAACACTACAATTCAAAGGCATCAGTTTTCATTCAGTCTTCCTGGTTCATTGTTCAATTTTCATATGCATCTGTTGTTGTTGTATACCACTGAGTCAGAACTGACCCATAGCTGACCCTCCAGCAGGTTTTCAGAGGCAGTAATTCACAAAGAAAGAGACTACTCATCCTTCTCCTGCAGAGCAGCTGGTGGATTTGAACCACATGCCTTTGGGTTAGCAGCACAGTTTCTTATCACTAGGTCACGAGAGCACCCTATGTGCATATGGAGTAATTGAAAATGCCTTGACTAAATCCTTTTCCAGTTCATAAGCATGATGATTGGGTGTTTATACTTCTGTATGACATGTGTCACCCTTTCAACCTTTTTACGGCATAGGCACACTACCCATCTGACGTGGGGAAAAAATGCCTTGACTGTGTCTGGTTCACCTTAGGCCTCAAAGAGACTTCTTTCCTCTTTAGCACTTTAAATAGGTCCTCGAGAACAGATCTGTCCAGCGAAATGTCTTATGTGATTTCTTGACACAGGCACTGATTGTAGATCCAAAGAAAACAAAATCCTTGGGCACTTCAATGTTTTCTTTGTTTATCATGATGTTGTTACTAGTTCAGGTGTTTTCTTTATGTTCAGGTATAATCCACACTGAAGGCTGTCGGTAAGCTTCATCAATATATGCTTCAAATATTTTTCTACAAACAAGGTGGTGTCATCTGCATGTCACGGATGTTCGATCGTTTCGGTTCAAGTGCCTGAAATCCTTCTGTGGCTTCCCACAGCTCTAGGACTAGAAACCAAAACCCCCAATCAGTTGTGGTGCAGTTGATTCTGGCTCATGGCAGCCCTGTGTGTGTCAGAGTAGAGCTGTGTGCCACGGAGTCTTCATGGCTATGGAAGTTTTGAAAGTAGAGCACTAGGCCTTTCTTCTGAGGTGCCTCCGGGAGGAATCAAACCACCAACCTTTCTATTAGTATCTGAGTATTGAACTGTTCATGCCACCACATAGCCTTTTGGAACAGAGGCCTCCATTTCTAACATGATATTCCAGGCTTTGTAGGCTCTATCTCCTGTCTACGTCTCCCGCCTTGCCTCATGCCACTTTCTCCTCCTGCTGATTGATTTTTCTGCTCTTCAGTGGTCCAGTCTCCTCCACATTCCTACAGATCTTCCTCAACCATGTGGATTCTGCTCTCTGGAATATTGCCCCATATCTCTACCCTACTCACAAAATAATTTTGCTTCCTTTAGGCCTTAGCTCAAATGATGCTCCTTCAGGAAGGTGCCACTGAGCATGTGTCCCTTAACCCACCTGCATCAAGTCCCCCTGTGATGCGTGCCCCCAGAATCCATCAGCCACCCATTCATTCAGCAGAACTGCCAGTGAGCCAGCTGTGTTATTCAATGTCAGGCGCTCTCCTGGAAGCTGGGAACATAGTGTTGAGTGGGAAAGGCACAAGTCTGCTCTTGTGGACCAATGAGGGTGAAAGACAGTAAAGTCAGACCAGGCTGACGAGCACCAGATGGTGAGGGCAAAAGATGTGAAGGGCAGTGGTTTGGGATGAGGCTTTCAGAGAAGCCTTCCTGAAAAGCCTGTGAGCAGAGACCTGGATGAGGTGAGGAAGGGCGCATGCTCATGCCAGGGAAGGGGAGCTAAGAGGAAGTGTGCTTGGTACATCAGGGAGCAACAAGACTTCGAGCACCGTGCCAGAGGGCGAGGGGGCCTCACAGTGAGTCTGGGCCTCAGAGGCCGCGGCAGATCTCAGAATTTCACTCAGTGCATGGAAGAGGGCTATGGAGGGATAGCTCTACATTGTTTTCTATTTTACATTGATTTTCCTCTTTGAAAATGGTTTCAGGGAGCTCTGGTGGTCTAGTGGCTAGAAGCTGTGCTGCAGTCTCAAAGGCGCGTGATTCAAATCCACCAGATGCTCTGTTGGAGAAAGAAGGGCAATCTCCTTCTGTGCCAGTTGGATCCGATTTGATGGTACATAACAAGGGAAAAAATACCCAAAAAACACAACCAGAAAAGAAAATGATTTCACGTTCATTTAAAAAACATTTGTACTTTTGCAAGGTTGGTCTGGCTGCCAGGTGGAGGGAAGACTGGGATGTAAATGTGGAAGAAGAGGGGGACGTTAGGAGGCACTGCAGGGCCTCGGAGGAGAGGTAGCGGGGCCTCGGGTGGTGTCTAGGTGAAATGGCTGTGTCGATACTTAATGCTGCGTGTAGTCATGCAAGCCTCTGGACTGTGACTATGTCCATTTGCTTTATGTCCTTGTATTTTTACACCTGTTTCTGGCGCATAGTAGATGGATAGGCAGCTGTCTTTGAGCTAACTTTGCATTTCATATAATAGAAACATCCTCTGGTTCTATGTTATTCTCACGATTATCAATATTTGCATTTATCCTTGTGGATTTTTAGGGTTTTTAAAAAAATTACATTTTATTATATTGAATGGATGGAGACTTTAGGGACAGTGAGGCATGTCCAGTTCTTCTTGACAGCCTCCTTCCTCATGGCAGCCAGGATGTTGCTCAGCCACTCTGGCTTCCTCTTTGCACTAATGTGTGTCCCCACCCTTTTCTTGATGAACCTGAGGGACCTGAGGGCCCACTTATCCTGGAAGACCTTGAGCAGCGCCATATCACAGTGCTTGTAGGGTGTAAAGACACACACCTCCAGGATCATGTCTCATACAAACTCTGGGGTGGGTAGAAGTTATCTGGAAGAAGGAGATGTGGCCTAGACATGCCATGGACCATTTACCTCCAAGAACAGGCATTTAACCACCATGGGAGTTCTGTAAGTAAAGTCTAAGTGTGGACACATGCGCATCACACCCACATATATTGCAGGCAAAGGTTCTTTAGAAATAGCTGGTTTTGGTGGACTGAGGGTTACAGATGACTCACGTTGTTGGAACTAAGAGGAAATCTCATTGACTCTTCAAATGAAAAGGTTCAGCTTCAGGGGCAACTTGACCATTCCGTGTCACTAGGACTTGATTTCTTGACGAGGCTTCTCCTGAGTTGATGTCATTCTGAGAAGACTCCAGCAGTTCCAGGTTTGTGTACCTGCCAGGAAAGAGAGAACTTCTCTTCTCCCAACAATTTGAACAGAAGTGGTGGACCTGATATCACTGACCTAAACTGGCCTGGGTGGATGCACTGACTGGGTGTAAGTCCAGCACAGGAATTGGAGGTGAGGGCAGTTATCCCAAAGGAAAACCAGAGCGCCATCCAGTTGCCTCCAACCCTGTGGCGATCCTGCGTGAGTCATGGTAGGGCTGAGCCTCCATTGTCTTTTCAGTGGCTGGTTTTGAGGAAGTAGGTCACCAAGTCTGAGATGTCTCTAAATGGACTCAACTGCCAACCTTAGATGAACAGCCACGGATGTTAGCCATCTGCACCACCCAGGGAATCTAGAAAAGCAGAGTATCATGTGCAAAAGAAGGGAGCTCTGGTGGCTTAGAGGTAAGGAATTGCACTGTTAACCCAAAGGTATGTGGTTTAAATCCACTAGCTGCTCCTCAGGAGAAGGATGGGCAGTCTCCTCCTGTGCAATTTATTGCCTCTGAAAACCTGCTGGAGGGTCACCTATAGGTCGGTTCTGACTCAAGAGTACACAACAACGTGTTTAAGTAATGTACATATTGAGTAATATACCATGAGTGATCAAAAAGCTATCAGAATTGTAGTCTACAAGTGGTGTGCTGAGCCTTCTTTCTTTTTAGCACACGATTGTTTTATCAAATGAGCTTCTACATGCAGAACCCCTGAGGGTAGCAGTCCCAAGGGGCCAGCAGTATCTTGTCTAACCCCATTATTTTCAGAGGAGGAAACTCAGGCTTAGTGACTTCCTGGAGGTCACATAACTCAGCTGATGCAGATTTCAGGACCAGGGCTCAGACTTCCAGGCCTGGCATCATTATGTGAGGCAGAAGCCTGAGTCTAGGGTTCATTTGCCAGATTTGAACCCTGTGCCATTTAGACTATTCTACCCCTTAGCCATGTGAGTTTCTTGTCATTGCTGTAACCATCACAACAAACTTAGTGGCTCAAAACAGCATAAATTTGCTTTGACACAGTTCTTCTGCAGGTCAGAGTCAGAATCACTGTGTTGGCAAAACTGTGCTCCCTTCTCAAGACTCTAAGAGAATCCATTTCTTGCTTCTTCCAGCTTCTGTGACTGCTACATTCCTGGTAGCTACATCTTTCTGGTCTCTTGAGCCATCTGCACATGGTCTTCTCTTCTTGTGTCTTTGGATTTCTGATCATTGGGTTTCAGACCCACCAAGATAATTTAGGAGGATCTCGTCACAAAATCTTTCCCTAAATTATGCCTACAAAAAGGCACTTTCCCCATGGAAGATCGCATTTATAGGGTGCTAGGAATTTGGACATGAATGTATCTTTTGGAATGCGCTCTTGTGGCCTAGTGCATTATGTGTTGTACTGTTAACAAAAAGGTGAGTGGTTTGAATCCACTGTGTGGTCCATGATAGAAAGATGGGCAGTCTTCTCTTGGAACTGGGTTTGATTATATCTTCAGGGGGAATTATCATTCAACCCACCACAGGGACTTTGTTGTTGTGTTGTTACATACCATTGCATCAGAACCAACTCATAGCCGACACTGTAGGAGGTTTTCAGAGGCTGTGAATCGCACGGGAGGAGACTGACCAGTTTTTGCTCTTGGAGCAGCTGGTGAATTCAGACCACTTCTTTTGGGTTGTCTGTGCAACTCCTTATCACTGAGCCACCAGAGCTCCCTACGGGGACTTTAGGAATGTCATTTAACTTTTTGGAATCAAAGTTTCATCACATGTGAAGTGTGAATAATAATATCTACTTCTTAGAGTTATCATGAGCGTGAGTAGGAAAGATTTTTTGCTGAGCTTTTCAGAGGGTGGAGAACTTAACCCATAAACCTATTGCCATTGATTTGAACTCAGTGGTCCCACAGAACTGCCCCATAAGAGTTGGAAGGCTGTATTGTCAGTCTAGAGACTTGATCCAGGCTATGGTCTTCACAATTACTTGCAATGCATTAGAAAGCTGGGCAATGCATAAGGATGATAGAAGAAGAATTGACGCCCTTGAGTTGTGGTGCTGGAGATGAGTACTGAACATACCATGGACCACTAGGAGAACAAACAGGTCTGTCCTGGAGAGGGTGAAACCAGGCTGCTCCCTGGAGGCGACGATTTTGAGACTTTGTTTCATGTACTTGGGAATGTAACCAGTAGGGACCAGTCTTTGGAAAAGGACATCAAGCTTGAAAGGGCTGAGGGACCGTGCAGGAGAGGAAGACCCCGGATGAGATGGGTTGACACAATAACTGGGATAATGAGGAGAGGTGTGTCAAGAGACAGTAAAGTTGACTCAGGATAGAGCGGAGTTCAGAGCTATTGTGCACAGGGTTGCTATGAGTGGCAGTTGACTTGAAAGGCACCTAACGACAACAGAAGCAGATTACCACATTTTTCTTCCACCAAGAGGCTGGTGGGCTTGAACTGCTAACCTTTCAGTTAGTGATTCTAAGTCAAATATTTAACAAGTGTGCTACACTAAAGTATCCAATAAATCTTACTTGTTTGTTGTTGTTATGTGCCGTTGGTTGTTGTTATGTGCCGTAGAGTTGCCTGCGACTGATAAGGACCCTACGTACAACAGCCCTAAACTCTGCCCTATCCTGTGCCAATCTCACCATCTCCGACGCACCTACCCCCCCCATTACCCCAGTTACTGAATCAGTTCATCTCATTGAGGGTCTTCCTCTCCTGCACTGTCCCTCCACCCTCTCAAGCATGACGTCCCTCTCCAATGACTGGTCCCTCCTTGCAACATGTCCAAAGTATGTCAGACGAAGCTTCAGAATCCTTGCCTCCAAGGAGCAGCCTGGCTTCACCCCTCCAGGACAAACCTGTTTGTTTTCCTAGCAGTCCATGGCATATTCAGTATTCCAACACCACAGCTCAAAGGCATCAATTCTTCTTCTATCATTCCTAGTCATTGTCCAGTTCTCTGATGCATAACAAGTGATTGCAAAGACACCATATCCTGTATCAGACGCACCTTAGTCTCCAGACTGACATCTTTGCACTTCAGCTCTTTAGAGAGGTCTCTAACCACAGACTTTTCCATCGCAAAAAAAGTATCCAATAAATCTTAGTAATTATTACTATTATTATTAGGTCCCCAGGTGACACAAGTGCTCAGCAATTGTTGGGGTTTGAGGTGTCTCATAAGAAAGGCCTGAAGATGAACTTCCCCCCAAAAATCAGTGCCTGAAAACCCTTTTGAGCAGAGTTGTATTCTGATACACGTGAGTTGATGCAGTGGTTTTGTTACCATGGTAATAGCCCTCTTTGTTCTGACCCCAGGTCCAACCTGGTCTTCCTATGACCTTCTCCAAGGTGGTTTTCTTCCCTTACTGCTGGTAGCAGCAAAGACAAGTAGTTGGTGTGATGGTGGGCATGGAGCTGCTGCTGTGATCGGCCTGCGTGTTCCCACTTGCAGCTCAGCTGGGGCCCGTCTGTTTGTCCCAGCAGGCTGGAGTTCCTGAGACCTGAAGCTGAGAGGCGGGCGACCTGAGGAGGTGTCCTGCCAATCACCTTCTCACCCTGGCTCCAGAGGCCGGCATGGGAAGCCTATGATTTAGAGTGATGAAATGTAAATTGCAGAGATTCCAGCTTCCTGTTCGCTGAGATCCCATCAGTATCTCATTCCCCTTACCTGGGGCTCCTCCAGGCCTCATCTGGTGGAGTTCTGTCAGCAGAGCGCCTCCTCAGCGACCACGACGGCTCTCTGCTTACATCTATCACACCTGCACTGTGACAATGTAATTTTTATCTCTGGTTGTTTATTTCTCAGATGGAACTACTTGTAAATTCCAAGAAGAAAATATATCCCTGTGTGTGACAGAACCAGCCTGGGGCGATTAATCTGGGCCCTTAAGATGGGAATGCAAACCTGGTGGATGTAGCTCCATGCATAAGTGTCCAGCAATCAGCCACAGCCATTAATTGTCCCCCAGTGAAGCCAGTGGCCTCAGGAGGGGCTGGGCTTGGCAGGCTTCCATGTAGATGAATGGGAATGAGGTTCTCCTTGTCCCTCTGCTGGTTGGCTAGTGAGTTCTGGGGATAAAGAGAGTGGGTGGCAGGTGGCTCGAGGCCAAAGGTGCTAGAAGAGGACAGAAAGACCCATATTTCAAGGCCAAGTTGACAGGAGGTATGAGAAGGAGGAGACCAAGGGCAGTGATGCTGGTGAGATGGGCAGTAAACACCTTGATTGTAAGGGCACAGGCTGAATAGTCCAATAGATCTGAGTTCAAATCCCAGTCCCACCACTTACTATGCAACTTTGGGGAACCGCCTCACCACTTAATCCTGACATGAGAGTCCCCTTCTTTTCTTTTGTTGGGGTAAAAATGTCTGTAACTCTCTTGTAAACACATTCACAAGGATGATGTAGTGACACCAGTGATTTTAATGACACTGTGTAACCATCACCAATAGCCCTTGCCCATCATTGTTCAGAGAAATGGAATTTCTCCACACAAGGACTCCTCACATGGGGGTTTCTTGATGGTAGAAGGGAGCAAAGAATATTTGTCCCCTGGGATGGTCGAGAGGACTAAATGGGCAATGCATGAAAAATGCCTGCCGTGTGGAATGGGTGTCTGGGTAGGCCGGTTCCCTCTCTCCTCTGTTTCCTGAAGGCCCCGGGGGAGTGCTCAGGCCTGGAGGAGATGAAAGTTACAGAAATAACCAGCCCTTCAAATTCTAGAGTTGCAAGGAATTTAGAGGACGTCTAGCTGAACTCGGTCAAGGTTGGGGGACACAAAGAACTTTACAGAAGCTTTCACAGCCAGGGAGCAGGGAGCTTGGGATCCAGCCCAGCATCTTCCTGTTACTTTCTGTGTATCCTCCTGTCTTGCCACGCCTGAAACAGGGGCTCTAGCTCGACTTCCTAGACTCCTGCAGGGCAGGATCTTGGACACCCATGACCCATAAAATCATATGCATAGGACAGTTAGGAGCTCTGTTGGAATCCATAACATATCAATTTGCTAACTAAATGGTCAGTGGTTCTAATCCATCTGTTGGAAGAAAATGAGAAGTCTTCTCCTGTAAAGATTTACAGCCTCAGAAGCCTGCTTGAGGGTTGCTATAGGTCTGAACTGAACTGATGGACATGAATTTTTAGTATAAAATAGTGTACTTTAGGGGAGAGAGCACCTGGGTTTTGGTTGGTTGGTTGGTTGTGGGGTTTTTTTTTGTTTTTGTTTTTGTTTTACTAGATTCTCAAGAGTGCCCCATTCTATAAAGCTAAGAATCTATTTATATTCAACCCACAACTCTGATGGCATCATCCATGGAGAGTTACATGGCGAACCTGAAAGCTTCGCTTCTCTGATGATGTGAATCTACCAACAGTCATGACGCACAAAGATAGGCAGTCTTCTCCCGTGAGGTTTACAGCCTTGGAAACGCAGGGGAAGGTCAGCTATGCATTGATTCTGGCTCCACAGCAATGAGTTGAGTTGAATATTCAGAGAACAGAAAGACTGGTTGTTCAAACCCACCCAAGAAGAAAAAGACCTGGTGATTTGCTTCTCCATATAGTACAGCCAGGAAGACCCTATGGAGCAATCTGCTCTAGCACATGAGGTTATTATGAGTCAGAATTAGGTTTTACCTTCTCTCTCTGTGGTATTGTGACTTAATGGGGTGGGTGAGAGGCTACTGTTTTCCCCTGTCTTTTACATTTGATGTGCACTTGGCTTTGATCAATGATCTTGGAGTCCCTTTGGCCTTGGGGAACTTCACCACTCCTAATTCTACATTGGCTCTTCCTTTTCTGCCCGGGAGACCTCGCATGGTGGGAGTCTCATTACAGGTGAAGGGAGATTTCCCGTTTTACCGGTTAAGCGCTGATCCAAGCTTTGGGAAATGTAAAGCCTATTTATGAGGGCAGCAGTGGCTCAGTGGTGGCATTCTCGCCTTCCATGCCAGAGACGTGGGTTCAGTTTTCAGCCAGTCTAACTCAGGCACAGCCACCAGCCGCTTGTCAGTGGAGGCTGGCGTGTTGCTGATACTGCATAAGTTTCAGCAGAGCTTCCGGACTAAGACCAGGAAGAAAAGTCTGGTGATCTTCTTCCAAAAATCAGCTGATGAAAACCCTATGAATTACAACGGCCCAATTCCCAGCTGATCATGGAGATGACCTAGGAGGGGCAGCATTGCACATGGCTTTGCTGTGAGTCAAGAGCCCACTTGACAGAAGCTAGCAACAACAGCAAAGCTCACACACTGGAGGTTCTCTCTCTCTTCCCTTGTGTACCATCAAATCAGATCCGATTGGCACAGGTGGAGATTGCCCCTCCTTCTCCAGCAGAGCATCTGATGGATTCAAACCATGCGCCTTCTGGATTGTGCAGTGCAGGTTCTTCCCACAAGGCCACCAGAGCTTCCTCCTAGGGGTTCTCTTTACGAAAGTGTATGAAGTTGTAAATCAATATTAAATACAGGGACTTGTGTCACTGTAAATTGGTGTCTGATGGCTTAGTGGTAAGGAATTGTGCTGACAAAGCAAAACTACATGGTTCAAATCCACCAGCTGCTCCGTGAGCAAAAGATGAGCAGTCTCCTTTCATGCAATTTACTGGTTCTGAAAAGTCACTGGAGGGTCAGCTGTGGGTTGGTTCCGACTTGCTGGTATACAGCAACCACAATATGGGACAACCATGCCATTTTCAGGAGAACACAGGCTCTTAGCACAGCTCAGTCAATAATTGGGAAGCCTTCTCTGCATGCACTTTTGGCACCTCGAGCTCCCTAGAGAGTCTCCTAGGACCCACTTCCTCCAGCGACATTTGCCCAGTTATCTGGCTGCTGTCCGTTTACCAAGGGACTGAGCTGTGAGTCCGGACCATGTGCAGGCTCTCTTTGATGGGAATGTGAGAAGAGTAGCTATGTCCTCTGAGAAGGACAATAACTGATGCCTTTGCCTGCCACCAGCCCCCACCCAATGAAGAGTCAGTTCTGACTCCATGGCAATGACTTTGACTTTTGACTGAGTCCCCACCAGTCCAGTAAGTTGTTGGAATTCCCACACACCCCCTTCCCATGTGCTGAGCAGGCTGGAGACACAGAGGAGCCCTGTGTGGGGAGAGGAGAGTGCCCTCAGTGTTTGTGATCACCCCTTTCCATCGTCCAGGCCACGTCTGGGCTCGTCAATGAGATAATGGACTCTTAGACATCACAGGAGCGGTCGTCCACCGCCATCTTCTTTATTCACGTGACTGCTGCTGCGTGCCAGGTCCCGGCTCTTCCAGGGCTAGATGGGGAAGAGACTATCATGGCCTTTAATGACAGGCCAGCCTGAGATTTTGGCTCCTGACTCTGCCACTTCCTACTTGTGGGTGCCTGTGGTGGCCTCCAGACCCTCTTTGAGCTTCAGGCTTGTCATCTAGAAAATAGATTCTAACACTTGTCTTGCTGGGTTGTGGTGACAGTTCGAGGTTTCACATGTGCTCTCCTGAGCACGGTTGTGAACGCCCACACCCTGTTGTTGTTTTGAAAAATCCATCCCTGCCTCTTGGAGCTTACTCTGTGGTGGCCCCCTGGTGTATCTCCTTTGCTGGTATGTTCAAGAGCCTCCTGGGAGAAGTGTGGTTATGGCAGAGCCCAGGACAGAGCTCCAGAGCGATGCTTGTGGGTAATGCTGCCCACCGCTCAGGCTGGAAGGAGGCCACGACAGGGACAGGGCTAAGGCAGGATGGGCTCTGATCATCCTCAGGGAATGAGGGAAGGACTCCCTTTCCCCCTGAAGTCTGTGGAGAGACAGAAGTGAGTAAAGCGAACATACCAAGATGGAGTCAGTCAGCTCACCCCTGGGCCTCATAAGTAGGTGGTGCCTGGCTAGAGCCCTGGGTGGTTGACTTCCAGGAAGCTGTGGGCTTCTTGCTGCCCATTAGTGGCACAGCCACCCCCTGGGGTGTCACAGGGGTCCATCTAGGAGCATCTTATCCCATCAGTGCCTCCCTGCCCTGTACAGCTTCAGGAAGCAGCCAGGAGCCAGGAAAGGGGGCCAAATCTGGACTTTTGGGAGCCCTCTGCCAGCCTTTTTTTTTTTAATTTATTTTAATAAATTTAATGAACATTTACAGATATTTTGGATTTCCATTCATTCACTGTTGCACTTTTCTCCCTGCCCAGCCCTCCCCCCTGCCCCCCCCCCAGCCCTTTGATAAGGAGTTAAACAGGTTGTTGAGAGGGCCCGCCAATTCATCTTTTTGTTTTGTTTATTTTGCAGTAAAATAACCCATACTGTTCATGGAAAGATGGGACAAATATAGAAAACTCTAAGGAAGCAGGGAGAAAGAGACCCTCACACCACCATCAGAGTCAGGCACCACCAGTCACATGCCCCATGTCTGTTGTCCAGAGGAAACAGCAGCCTTTAAAAAGCCCGTGTAAACATCTGTGTCAAAGGCTGCCAGGAGGCCATGGAATTAATCTTTTTAAGAAAACACACATCTGAGCCAAGTGGATTTGGAGATTTTGAGGCACCCCTAGGCGGGGTGACGTGGGGTGAAGAGTCTGGATCTTTAGCCCTTGAGGCTCGGTGTGGCTTTGCAAGAGACTCCCAGAAGGGCTGGATGGGGGGGGGGTCGCCTCGGTCACGGGCATTTTCTCTCCCCAGACTTCCTGGCATGAATCGTTTTCACACTTGGCCTGCCTGCCTGTCTGGGGGAAAGTGGAAGGCAGCGAAGGATGGAGGGCCGAGGGGCGGGGTGGGAGGTGCTCTCCCAGGAGAAGGGCTTGCCCACCAGGCAGAGCTGGGCTGGCCCTCTGTCCCCCTTCTCATTCTGGGCTGGGGAGTCTATCCCCGCTGAATTCCAGTTGAGTGAGGGCTCCCTCCCCTGAGAAGGCAGAGTGCTTAGTGCAGGCTGATGAGAACCCACGGGAATGCTACGTTACGGGGAGAGGGAAACGGCAGGAGGAATGAATGCATCAGCCAGAAACCTTGTGGGCAGACATCGCCTGCCCTTGCTCAGAGTTTCCTCTGAATGGTTGTAAATGGTGACAGACAGGGAGCTCTGGTGGCCTAGTAGATAAAGAATTTCACTGCCAACCCAAAGCAAGCAGTTCGAATCCACCAGCTGCTCCTTGGGAGGTATTGTTGTTGTTAGGTGCCATCCAATCAAGTTCAACTCATAGCGACCCTATGAACCGTGTCCTATCCTGCACGTCCTCATCACCCCCAGCACACTTGAGTTCATTGCTGCAGACACTGTATCAGTCCATCTCTCTGAGAGTCTTCTCTTCTTTCTCGACCCCTCTGCCTTTCTGAGCATGATGTCTTTTTCCAAGGAATAGCCTACTTTGCCCAAAGTAGAGAGGCAAAGCTTCACCATCCTTGCCTTCAATGAGCACTCTGGCTGAACTTTCTCCAAGACATCTGTTTGTTCTTTTGGCTGTCCATGGGATGTTCAGTGTTCTTCTCCAATATTACAACTCGAAGGCATTGATTCTTCCTCCTATGTTATTTACAGCTTCTGAAACCCCCGCCAGCCCCCCGCCCAGGGTCAGTTACCACATAAATGATGGCAGGGTATAAAGAAGGCAGCAAATGTAGGGGCTATACTTTCTGCTGGCCGGAGATGGCCACCATGTGGGGAGACCAGGGCAGCCCTGCTCGTAGGGGATCCTTCCCTTGCAAAGGTAACAGAAACAGACTCTGCTGTTCTGGATGGGAATGTGCCTGGCAACTCTGTGACTTGTGCCTGGTGGCCAGCAGCTTCCAGGCCCCCAGCAGAACAGGGCTGTGGGGCATCCAAACACTGCTGAATGTTTCAGGTGCATGGTTGTTGTTAGCTGTTTCTGAGCTATTGCTACTGTCCCCGTTTGTTACGTAAGGTTTCCCTGGCTGACACCTTTATGGAAGCAGATCACCAAGCCTTTCCTCTGAGGTGCCACCCGGTGGCCTTGAACCACTAGCCTTAAGGTTAACACCTGAATGCAAACCACTTGCACCCCCGAGGGACCTTCCTGCACCCTGACAGCCCTGTAAGAAGGGTATTGATTTTACCATGAGCAAACTGAGAGGCTAAGCACCTTGCAGGAGGTCACACACAGTCAGTCCACTGCTAGAATGCAAACCCAGGCCTCATATGAAGCCAGTTCTCTCAGTCACTATTCTTGGCTGCAGAACCCACCCAGAGGCTCATTGTGGGCAGCCATTCTCCACTGCTCCCAAGTGTGGCCACCAAACCTCTCTTCTCAAGGCTTCTTAGCTTTCCCAGAGAAGGGAGAGGAGTGTAGGCACAAGCCAAGAGAGCTGGATCCCAGAGAGGGACCCCTGCCCCTTCCTGAGCATCCCTGAAATGCTTGAGTGGGGAGAGCGCCTGGGAGGCCCACTTCCATTCCCTCGGGCCTCTTTTTTCCTTTAGATTTTATGTATATTGTTGTTGAGAATATCAAGTCAAGTGAAATGATTGCTTTGAAGTCAGAACTGACTTATAGCTTTTAGAGGTTGTAAATTGCATGGGAGGAGATGGCCCATCTCTCTCCCTGGGAGCAGCTGGTGCATTCAAACTGCCTGCCTTTGGGTTGGCATTGCAATTCTGTACCCACCAGGCCACCAGAGCTCCCCGTTGGGAATATGCATATCAATTTATTGACTTGGTTACATTCTTCACCCTCCTTCTCCACACACTGTTCTTCCCTCATTAACATATCTCTTCCCCCTAAGGTTCCTCTCTAATCTTTTAAGTTGCTCTTGTCAGTTTGATTCCACATAGATAGTTCTTTCAAAAACACGATGCGCACAGCAGACCTTTTTCACTAAACTAGTTCAGCTAAACTATTGTTAGGTTTTCCGAAGACTTGAGGGCATGTTTTTGGGAGGGCAGAGAAGGGCTGAGGGATGCAGGGATGGAATGCTGGCCTGCACGCAGCCCTCTGCGCCCCCCACCCCCCAGCTCCAGGTCCCACCTGAGTGGCCCCGCTGGCGCTGGTTGGCTCCCTGGGAGCACTGCTCGCCTATCACACACCTGCATGGTTGCCAGGCAACTGGGACTGAGTTGTAACACCTTGGCGAGAGCCAGGATGGTGTGTTTATTTCTTGGCTGCTCCAAGTCTCTCCTTAGAAGTTGTAGACGGATGGCATTTGGTTCCTTCTTCAAAGAGACTATACACCCACACTCTGCCTCCACCTCCAGGCTCCCTGGAGCCCACAGCGTTCATGTCTGGGTCTGGGGTCCTCAAGTAGCAGGAAGACAGGGGAGGGCCTTGGGCAGCAATTCAGACTCCCTCATTTTGGGAACATATTTCTCAGGGGAGCTTGACACTTGCTTGAGACAAAATGGTGAATCTGGGCAGCCCACCTCCTAGGTTAGAGGGGATGGACTCCAAGATCACAAAACCCTGCTGGCCTCAAAACTACCTTGTAGTGTCAGTGAGCTCCCCTGGGGCTGGTAACTGGCTTTACGTTATTATCTCAGTGTTTCCCAAATTTCGTTCTCTACCTCACACCTTTCTATGTCTTTCCCCATCTGTGAGCCACCTGTACTATTTTTCTCCCCCACATCTTCCCCCCTCCCCCCCCCCATATTGACCCACTTTAGGTTAAACAAATGTATTTAAAAAGGAAACTTGAGAACACTTCTGTAAATGGAGACTCAGTATCACTTACCATAAATAGAAAGGAACTGTAAAATTAAATACAAAGAAACAAACTGTTATTAAATGTTAGCACATGGAGTCTGATCTGGAAGAACCATACTGATAACAAAATAACTGGTTTGTAGCATTTCGTCTGTGCCTGGCACTAGCTAGCATTTTATATGGATTAGCTCTTTTGATACAGGGTTAGAAATGCTCCCATTTCACAGATGGGGAAATTGAGACACTAAGGAATTTGGCCAAAATCACAGAATTATGAAATGGGTAAGCTCAGCTTCAGAGCCGAGTCATCCTAAGACTGGGTGTGTGGTTTTTGTTGTTGTTGTTGTTTTGTTTTTTTCTCCTTTTTTAAAAAAAATTATTATTAAATTTTATTAGTTTTAATTAACATTTACAGAGATTTTGGGTTTTCATTCATTCATTGTTGCACTGTTTTCTCTACCCTCCTCCCCAGTTCGTTCTTCTTCCCCCCCCCCCAAATGTCTGTTTTAATTGTCCAATTGCCACAGTGCTTGTCAAAGCCAGTTCTGATTAATCTCCTTTGTCAGTGTGTCCTTTACCATTCCCTATCACTCCTCCCTGAGAGAGACTTCACCCTGATTCATAAGGAAAAGGGGATGGTGTATTCTCTTAGCTACTTCCTGCTGAAAAGGGATGCTGTGGGTTTCAGGGTGAAGATCTTCTCTCACTACCCTAAAGGGCCCCTTTGGCAGTAGGAAACACTTAGACGATTATGGAGATTGATTTTGGAATTTAGATCTAAGACTGGGTTTTAACCACTGCTCTAGGCTTCTCCCCCCCCCCACCCCGCCCGCCCCAGCTGCTTGGTGTCATTGTTGACTTCTTGTCCTGAGAGCTGGGTGATGACCCTTCCCAAAATTGGAGCATTGATTTGAACCCTGACTTAAGCGGTTTTTCCTGACCTCAGGGACTAACAAGCCAGGTACTGTCTCAAAGTACACATTCCACCAGCGGCCGTGTGAACTATCTCTGCTATCTTCGTTTTATAGCTCAGGGAACCGAGGTTCAGGCAGACCAAGCCACCTGCCTAAGGTCACACTCACTGAGTGGCAGAGCTGGGCAGTGAGTTCCAGCTCCCTCTGAAAAGGTGATTCTCTCTCTCTCTGCCTTTGTAACTCGCTCAAGCTCACGCAGCAAGAGGAACCTTTCATTCTTAAGAAACCTTACAGCGGAATGAAGCACCCTCTCACAAGGAAATGAAATCTCCACCTAGGGAAAGTGGGCCAAGGCTATGGGCACATACTCCCTCAGACCTGGGTCTGGTCTTTGGAACTGTAGGTGGGTGAAGACCCTTAGAGCTAGCCCACCAGCACCCAGGCCTCCCCAGCCTACTGTCTGGCAGAGAGTTTGTTTGGCCTTATTATCTGCCCTAGTGGAAGTATAGTTCATCATTCTGTATCAACACCAGCAACTACATTTCTCACTCTAGAGCTGCCTTATTCTTACCTGGAAGAGAAAGAACAAGGGCACATTTGGAGAGGGAGGAAAATCATATGTTATTTTTAAAAGGCATTTTGACTGAGTGCTGAATGGAGTTCAAGAAAATTGCCTTAAAGACCTGTTCTCCGCAGGGATGGTGTTTCTCATGGCTCCCAAGTATTTGGAAACTTAATTGCACATTTGTACGGGCTACTGTTTTTATTTCTTTCTGGTCTCTGAGGTGGGCTTTGAAGATTGTGCTCACGCCTTAATGGTTTTCTTTATCTGGAATAAATTTCGCACACCTGCGAGGTGGAGCGGCTTGAAAGGAATGGTGTCAGAATTGGCCCTCGATTGAATAAATCTGCAAATGGCACAGAATTCGGTGAGTTGATGTGGTGTTAGCGGCCCTTGAGCTTCTTGTCACAGGGGTGCAGCTTAATCCTCCCCCCCTCCTCAGTGGGCTGTGTGCACTGCTGATCCCCTGAGCTGCAGAACCCAGCTAAAACCCCTTCTCGATGCTAAGCTGGAAGCCAGGTGGATAGGAGAGACCCACTCCTATGTAAGACTTGAGGGTCCTTAGGCCAATATGCTAACAAGACTGGTAGCTTAATTATGGAGTCCTTGGGTAGCAAAAATGGGTACATTCTTGGCTTTCAATGAAAGATTGGTGGTTTGAAGAGCCACTGAGGTGCTTCAGAAGAAAGAGCTGGCAAACAAATTCCAAAAAGTCAACCAATGAAAACCCTACGGAGCACATAGGATTTTACTCTAGAACCCATGGGATTACCATGAGTTGGTATCTACTAGAGAACAACTGTTGTTGTTGTGTACTGAGTTGGAGTTGACCCATAGCTGACCCTCCAGTGAGTTTTCAGAGGGCGTAATCACACGAGAGGAGACTGGCCATCTTTCTCCCACAGAGCAGCTGGTGGCAGCACAGTTCCTTACCATTGAGTCACCAGAGGTTCCTAGAGGGCAACTTGCTGTTGTAGTTGTGTACCATCAAGTTGGGACTGACTCATAGCTGACCCTCCAGTGGGTTTTCAGAGGCAGTTAATGGCACAAGAGGAGATTACCCAGATGGTGGGATTTGAACCACGTGCCTTTGGGATTGCAGTGCAACTTCTTGCTACTAGGCCACCAGAGCTCCCTAAAGGGCAACTAGAAGGTATAATTATAGAACCACAGCTTCCCTCTGCTGGGGGTTTCTAGGATCTCAGACTCTCCCATGCCACATCTTCTCGAAGAGCTCAGCTTTGGGGTCCAGATTGGGTGGCAAGCTGGGCAGGAGTTAGACTCCAAGTAGTGGGAGATCCCAGGCTTGTATTCAGGTCTTTCTAGTCTCTTTTCCACAGAGGCACCATAATAGGGGTGATAGGCTCAGTGTTTGGAGGCCAACAAGCCTGCGTGTGAATCCAGGCTCTGCCACTTCCCAGCTGGGGAGTTCCATCAGGCCCCTGTGCCCAGCATTGGGCCCTGTATTGACTACAACAGGGGGCTCCTGTCCCTTCTGCTCCATATTCAGAATAGACAGCACTGGCAGGTGATCAGAGGGAGAGGGGAGTGTGGGTTGGGGTACATATTCTCCTTCCTATTGGCTGACCCCAGCCCTGGCCAGAGGTCTTCACTCTCATCAGGGGGCCTTTCCACACCCCCTCTATGCCCTGGACTCTGCTTCCTGTCCCTTCCTTTGACCATTCAGGCCTGGAGGTAGAAACCTGGTGATTACTTACCCAGCTACTCACTGTGTCTGTGGCTCCCCTGTTCCATGACCACATCTTTGTTACTGTCCCATGTTCACTCGCAGCACGTGTGTCTTACTGTGTGTGATTGGCATGGCTGCTCTGGACAAGCATTGACCTCTCTGAGCTTTGGTTCCCTCACCTGTAAAGTGGGATTTTATTATTGAGCAGTTTTTTCCCTTTGATGATTGTGAGAACTAGATGCAATATTGCATACAAAGTGCTTCATGCCGGGCCTGGCTCAGCCAGGCTCTGTTGGGGGTCTCGCCTGTGGAGGACAGCAGCTCCAACCCTTAGACTGATCAGGAAGGAGGGGCTGGGGTTGAACCTCAGGACAGAAAAGGTGGGATATGATTGGCCCCCGTCCTGTCCTTGGGCCTCTGACATTTTGACAGTGTCCTTTCTCCTTTCCATCTCTGAGGGAGCAAAGCTGGCTGAAAGCTCAGAGAATACCAAGGGATCAGAGCCCACGGGAGCAAAAATAAAGGAGTATTTCTTTTGCACTGTGATTTCTTTTGCACTGTGTCCTCTGATAGCCCCTGACGATCCAACCAATATGCACACTTTCTTTTCAGTCATTATTATTTGCCCTTATCGGGAAACAAAGCAGCCACAAATTTCCTCCAACCTTGTGTCCCCTGAGGATGCAGAAGAAACAGATGACACCAGATATCCCTGCCGGAGCAGCCAGTTGGGGCAGGACCCTGGGCCTGGTTCTGAAACCGCATTTCAGCTGCTGCTTCTCTTCGTATAGGAGCTGGGTCCAGTTCCCGCCAGCCTCTCTCCTCCATCCTCTCTGGAGCCTAATGTGGTCCTAGTGTTTGAGAAGCTAAGAATCAAAAATAGAAAACGGGCCTGGGGAGGAGCTGTTTATCCAAGTGTCTGGAAAGGTGAGAAAGATTGGGAGGATGGGTCTCTTCTCCAGGGGCTTGCTGCTAAGTTGGGAACCAACTTAGGGATAATGAGAGCGTTTTCCAGGGTAGGCAGGAATGGCACCGTTCATTCTGTTGTACACAGGGAGCAGCCACATGGCAGCCAGCAAGAAGTCTGGTGCAGGAGTCCCTGGGTGATACAAATGGCTAATGCACTTGGTTGCTAACCAGAAGGTAGGACGTTTAAGTCCATTCAGAGATGCCTTGGAATAAAAGCTGGGTGATCTACTTCGGAAAAAAATAAGTCACAGAAGATCCCATGGAGCACAGTTCTGCTCTGACAGTCAAGGGCATCACCATGTGTCAGAACTGACATGATGGCAGCGGAGAATGGCCAGGGTCAAGGAAAAGGCTGGAGAGAAAGGAGCTTGACTTTTGGGTGTGACAGGAGAGTAGAGAAGATGTTCCAGGGGGAGGCCACAGGACAAGGGCATCCTCAGGCTTGATCTTCTAAAGGGAGAAACAGCTGTTGTCTGGGAGTAGCCTGGAAGAGCCCTTGTGGTATAGAAAGTGCATAACGTATCTAATAATTAAAAGGTCAGTAGTTCATGCAACCATTCCGGAAGGCAGTTTGGCACTTCCTCAAAAAGCTGAGTGTAGAAATTCTGTATTACCCAGCTATTCCAATACTTGGAATATACCCTGAGAGTATGAGAATTGAGGCACAAACTGAGATTTGTACACCAGTGTTCATAGCAGCATCATTCACCATCACAAGAACATGGAAACAGCCCAAATGTCCAATCACAAACGAATGGATTGAGAAATTATGGAACATTCACACAATGGAATACTATGCAGCACATTGGAGCAATAACTTTGTAAATTATTACCTAGCTTGGGAGGGACTGGAGAGCATTCTGCTGAGTGAAGTAACTCAGTCCCATAAGGATAAATATTGTATAAAATTGTTATTGTAGAATGAGTATAACGATCAGGAAGGGATGGGAGAGGCTGGAAGCAGAGGGATGTGTCTGGGCAAAGGGGGAAGGGAGAATTAATCATTAGGTTATACAATTTGATGGGTAGGGGGGTGAGGGCAATTGAAAGAATTTGTTCAAATTTGTATTCAAATTTTGTAAATAAACTAGAAGAAAAAAACCCCAAAACAAAACAAAAGGTCAGTAGTTCAAGTCCACCAGCTGTTCCGAAGGAGAAAGATGGGCAGAATCCTCCTGTAAACATTTACAGCCCCTCAGAAACTCAATGAGGGTCACTATGAATTTGAATTGGCTTGATTGAGTTCAAGAGTAGCCAGAAATCCAGAGGAAGCATGGTTGAAGTCCAGCATATTCAGGGCCTTGAAGCCAAATGTATTGTTATGTGTCCTTGAATCAGAACCCGCTCATAGTTGACCCTCCAGGGGTTTTCAGAGGCTGTAAATCTTGTGGGCTGACAACACAAACTCAAAGATACCAGTAGGCCACCAGAATTCCCTTGAAGTAAGTAGGGTATTTAGACTGAAAAGGAGAACTTTGGAAGCCCATTAGGGCAGGAATTCTTAACCTGGCATTTACAGATGGAGCTCAGAGCATCTCTGAACCTCCTCGATTGTGTGAGGAAGCAGCTGAGGGCATAGGCTTTGTGGGCAGAGCCTCTTTTGAACCTCAGCTTTCTTATCTATAAAATGGAACTAGAAGAGCATCTGTAGATGGCCGTATCCTCCTCACAGTGGCTTTGAGGAATAATAAGCCTGATAATGGACGGGAGGTGGGGTGGGGGTTGCATTGCACAGTGACTGGGGTGTAGGCGGTTCTCAGTATAGGGCTCTCGTTAATGTGATGCAAAATTGTGAGTGATTATGTGGAGGTGCACTTCTCTAGGGAGAGGGTCTCCTACCGTTCTCACGAGATTCCCTGAGGGATCCCTGATTCAAAAAATGTTAAGCACCACTCACCGCCTGAGAGGTTTAAAAATAGAGAGGCATGTTAAGCAGCAGAGAGCAGCGATTCTGTGAACAGAACAGGGTGGTATGGACCCGGGGGTAGGGAAGCTAGTAGGGAAACTATCTGTCCATCTTTGTCCCACTGTCTTTCTATCCACTCGATCAGTTAGCACACATTACTGAACACAGAGTCAGTCAGGCGCCCTGCTAGATGCCGAGGGGTCAGAGACAAAGAACGTGGTGTTCTGGCCTCGAGAACGCAAAGCCAATGGGGAAGGAAGACGAATGGTTGCAAGTCTTCCAAGATGGCGCCCAAGCCTCCTGCTGTTCATATCCTTCTGAAGGTCCCGCTCCATTTGGAATTGGGCCAGGTCTAGGACTTGATGTTACTAACAGGATATAGTGGAAGTGTTGATGTGCCAGCTCTGGGTCTGAACATCAAGGTGTGGAAGCTTTCATATTACTGGTTTGGGGAGTTCTGAGCCACCATATATGTAGACATCCCTGGGTGGCTCAAATGATTAACCACTTAACTCATAATCAAAAAGCTTAGTGGCTCACCTCTACCAAGAGGCACCGTGGAATAAAGGCCTCTGTAATCTACTCCTGAAAGTCAGCCATTGAAAACTCAAGAGAGCTCATTTCTTCTCTACTCAGAGCTCAACACAAGTTGGTGTTGAGTTGATGGTAGCTGGTTTGGGATTTTGAGCCATTATGCAGAGCAGATTATGCAGGAGGCTGGGCTCTATGAGGAGAATTGTGGCATCAGGATTGGTGGAAGATCTATCAACAATCTGCGTTATGCGGATGACACAACCCTGCTTGCTGAAAGTGAGGAGGACCTCATTCATTTGCTGCAGAAGGTCAAGGACTGCAGCCTTCAGTATGGACTGAGGCTCAATGTCAAGAAGACAAAGATTCTCACCACTGGACCAATTGGTAGCATCAGGATGGATGGCGAAGAGATTGAGATTGTTCACAGCTTCAGTTTGGTTGGCTTCATGGTCAACACTCTTGGCACCAGCAGTCTGGAAATCAAAAAACATATTGCGATGGGAAAGTCTGCGGTTAGGGACCTCTCTAAAGTACTCAAGAGCAACGGTGTCTCTCTGGAGACTAAGGTGCGCCTGATACAGTCCATGGTCTTTGCAATCACTTGTTATGCATCAGAGATTTGGACAATGACTAGGGAGGACAGAAGGAGAATTGATGCCTTTGAGCTGTGGTTCTGGAGAAGAGTATTGAATGTACCATGGACTGCCAAGAAAACAAACAGATTCATCCTGGAGAGGGTTAAACCAAGCAACTCCTTGGAGGCAAGGATTATGGGGCTTCGTCTGACATACTTTGGGCATGTTGCCAGGAGGGACGGGTCCTTGGAGAGGGACATCATGCTTGGGAGGTTGGAGGGACGGTGCAAGAGGGGAAGACCCTCTATGAGATGGATTGATTCAGTGACTGGGTAATTGGGTTGGATGTGTCAGAGGCAGTGCGATTGGCACAGGATAGAGCATGGTTTAGGGCTGTTGTACATAGGGTCGCTATGAGTCGCAAATGACTCGACGACACATAACAACAACAACAACATGTAAGAAGCTTGGCTAGAGACCACATTGAGAGGAGAAACCCTGTGTCTACATGGAGAGAGAGAGAGAGAGGCTCAGTTGACCTGATATCTTAATTGAGCTTTCACATGACACCAGCTCCTGCCACCATCTGATTGCAGCCTCTTGTGAACTCTAGATGAGAACAGAAGAGTCTTCTTGCTAAGCCTGTTCAATCCACAGAGTCATGAGATCATAACATAGCTCTGCATTTGGAGTGGTTTCTTACACAGCAATAGAAATGAAATTGACAGTTATGAGGCCATATTAAATGAGCAGAGGATTCTGGGTAAGCTTCAAACCTACTGATGTCAAGCCAATTCTGACTGACAGTGACCCTTTGATTGGGTTTCCAAGGGTGTAATCTTTACAGGAGTAGACTGCCCATCTTTCTCCCTCTGAGCAACTGGTGGATTCAAACTACTAACCTTTTAGTTAGCAGCCTAACATGCACTACCAAATGGGAGGAAGGAAATCCCAACTAGTTTGTGCTAAGTCTTCCAGAACAAGTAGGAATTAGCCAGGCAAATGAGGGAAGAAGGGAACATCAGGTGGAAGGGGTAGCATGTGCAAAGGCCTGGAGATGTCAGAAAACATGGCTGGTGCAAGATCCTGCCATAGACTGGAATCAGGATGTGTGGTTGGGGTTAATTGCTGGTTTAGGGCCCAGGCCTCTAAACCTCCTACCAGAGGAAAGCATGGAGAAATTTGGGGTGCTACCACCAGAGCTGGGTAGAAGAGAAATGCTTCAGATGTCAAAGATGAAGTCAGGCAGGAGTGGAGATGGGAGGATGGTCTGTGGCCACTGTTCCAGGGGGAGAAGCTACAGAACATGTGAGCTGGGTGGACGGGAGAGAAGACTACAGAGTCTAGAAGGAGAATGCAGATGTGTCTGCTTCAGGGAAGTGGTGACTTAGGAAGTGGGAGGAGGGGTCACTTTTGTTATGGGAACACAGATTGGGAAGCTTCTGGGATATCCTGATGAGCATGGCCTTAAAACCACAGGACTGGAATTTGGAGAGAGGGTGGAACAAAAAGGAGGATGATTTTGAAGTCATCAGCATCTGTGGGGGTTTGGGTGGCCTGCCAAGGCCTGTGGAGAAAATGAGAAGAGGAACTGTTACGGATTTAATTCCCCCTCCACACACACACACACACACACACACACAAAAGTGTTAAGACTCTCACCCTAAACCATGTATGTAATCTTGTTTGGAAATGGGTGTGTTTTTTGGTTCTATTAATAAGTCTACCGGGTGATGTAGCCCATAGCAAGCTTCTCTGCTACCTCAAAGGCGAGGCATCTCCAGTGATTCGAAACTGCGGTGGGTTCCTCTGGAGAGAGATGGGCCGATCTCCTTCTGTTACAATATATAATTCCTTCGTAAACCCAATGGAGAGTCTGTGAGTCGAAGTGTCTTAACGAAATGTCTTGGCAGTGATTTGACTACTGTTGCAGGGTGTGTCCTAAACCTAGTCAAACTCACCTCATTGGAACAGACTCATGGCAGACCCTCCGGTGAGTTTTCAGAGGTTGTAAATTGTGTGAGAGGAGATTGTCCATCTTTCTCCCTTAGAGCAGCTGGTAGATTTGAACTGTCCTGCCTATGGATTGGCAGCACATCTGCTTACCCACTAGACCACCAGAGCTCCCTTACACCTAATCACTTAAGTTATAAGCAAGTAAATGAGACACAGAAGCAAAGCAGATGGAAGAAGGGGCTCCTGACAAGTGCTGAACACCCATTTCATGGATTGCCAAAAGAACAGATAGATATGTCTTGGAAAATGTGCAGCCAGAATGCTCCTTGGAGAAAAAAATGATGAATGAAGCTTCATCTTTTATACTTTGGACATGTAGCCAGGCGAGGCTCATCCTTGGAAAGGGACACCATGTTTGAAACGATGGAGGGTCATTGAAGGAGAGGAAAACCCTCAATGAGATGGATTGATGTGGTGGCTGCAGCCGCAGGCACTAGTGTGTCAGGGAGAGTAAGGATGGCACAGGATAGGGCAGGGCTCAGGTCTGTTGTTCACAGGGGCGTTGGGAGTTGTACTCGATGGCACTTAACAATAACAACTGACAAAGAAAGAGGAAACCAAGACCCTGACTTGGACTTTTAGCTTCCAGAAGTATAAGAAAATTTATTTCTGTTCTTTAAAGCCACCCACTTATATAGTATTTTTGTCACAGTAACACTAGGTAACCACATGGCTGGGCTGGGCACGAATGTCCGGAAACACTGGAAAAGACCCACGAGAGTTGTGTCAAGAAAGTCGGGGGAGGAGGAGATTTTTAGGGGTGCTCTGCCTCCAGGCAGTTGAGGCAAAAATGAGCAAAGAGTTGTATGAGCACGGGCTTCACTTACGTGGGAGAGGGGGTGGAATTCCAAACATGAGAACTGAACAGTGAGAGAGGCAGGAGAGGAAGTGGGCCCACTGCAGGGAGACAGACCTTTCAAGAAGTTTGCCTGTGAAAGGCGAGGAGAGGCGGTAGCTGCAGGGAGATCTCCGTGACACATGATTTTGTTGTTCAGTGGAACAGACTCTGTTGGTCTGAAGGAAAGCAAGCAGTTGATGGTGGGGGCAGGGAACTGAGGCTGCGGGGAGAAGGTGCGCACTAGACAGGGGAGGCAGCTGTCAGCAGCCGTGGCCTCGGGCACAATCCAGGCTGCAGGTGGAGTTTTGTTGGCCCACACGATGTTCTGTTTTTATTTATGTTTTTGGTTGGATTTGCTGCCAACCAGTTGCATGTGAAAATCTAAATTCCCAGCCTCTGGCAAAATTGGAAGCTCTGATCACCCAGGGTCTACTTTTCTGCCAACTGCAGTGCTGGGATTCTGGGGCCCCTCTGGACATCCTGAGACACCATGTTTTTTTTAGTTGATTTATTTCCTACTTAACCCCTTTAGGCATCTGAATTGAGACTTTGAGGTGAGGGGAGTGAGCGGAGACCAGAAAGCTCTCTTGAGCTGAAGGCCTGGGGCTTCTGGTCCAGAAATGGTAAGTGGGAGGCCTCTGGGAAGGTGAAGGGTCAGGCTGGAAGGTGAAAGGCGAGGAGGTAAGGGGAGAAGGTTTGGAACAGCCACTAAGGGGACAGAGAAAGAAAGCCTCAAAGGCCACGTGACCAGCGCTGGGAGAGTGGCAGTGCGAGGTCTGTGGGCAGCACAGAAGGTTTGTAATCATCCACCAAAGGAAAGATTGGTGGTTCAAACACACTCAGCGGTGCTGCTTCCATTAAGATTCCAGCCAACCCCACAGAACAGTTTTATTCTACAGAACATTGAGTCACCATGATTCAGAATCACTTTGATGGCAGTGGATTTGAGTTTGGCATCTTCTGTCTGCCTGTCTGTGGCCTCATGTTTCTGCCTGTCCACCAGCCCCAGCCAGGAATGGGGCTTCCTCTTGACAGGAGAGGAGGGGTCTTGCCTGTGGTGTCCCCAGGTAACGGCTCTCAGTACTTACGTGCAGATGAAAACATCCCGGTCGGCACTCTCTCAGGGAATGTTCTCTTTTCTGTCTTGCTGAGGATTGTGCGTGGCTCGGACACATGTCACTGTATCACGTCGCGCTGGCATGTAATTAGGCCACGCTGGGGAGAGTTCCGTCTCTCTCCTGGGAACGCTAGAATAATGAGCCATCACAGAGGACTGAGGAGGTTGGTGGGGGGCTGTTGACCTGCACTGAAAGCCCGGATCATGCATTAGCTCCGGAGGGGCTCATGATTTGTTCCTCATCCAGGCTTTGTGAACAGGCTGGCCCCGTTCTTGAGCAGGAAGCGGGAGCTTAAGGAGAAGAGCCTAACAGGGTGTTCTGGACTTTGAAGCAGCCAAAGTGAGCAAGTCATCCCTTTCCGAGGGGACGGGGAAAGGCAGACGCCGCAGTTCTCCATGTGCCTATATGATAAATGGACCCAGATGAGGGTGGAAAATTGCTGGGTCAGCCTTTCCTGAAGACTGGGAAGAATTCGGTTCAGGCTATGGATGGGAAGGCCAAACCTTCAAGGCCTGCCTCTGAGGGCTGTGTATTACCTGGGTTAACACCAAACAGTGAATAGAAGGCCAGCTTCCTGTTTTAACTCTCCTATGTGTGCCACCTAGGGACCACCCGCACCCATTCTGAAGGACTCCAGACCCTCCCAGATCATCTACTGTAAACCAGATTGGATTTCCACTCCTTTGAAGGTGCCTGGGGTATAACAAGAAAGCAGTTAGGGATACCAGCCTTGACCCAGCTCTTCTCCATAGCAGCCTGACTTCCTGCAATATGGCGCTACCCTTGCGACTCAGACATGTTACCCAGAACCTCAGTCCACTTCTTCAGTCCCCCACTGGCCATCGTCTTACCAACAGCTCAGTCCCTTCTCCTGGAGAAAATATATCAGTTCTTGGTACAAAATCCCACAGTCTCTTCTTTTACTCTCAACTCTCTCCTGTCATCTATCTTCCATCCCTAACTTTGTCCCTGTCTCCTTTCCTTTCTCCTCAGGTCAGCAGCAATCCCAGGTGGGAATCTGCTACCCCGACTTTCCTGGAGCATTCAATCCTCTGAGCTGCTTCATTGGGGTTCTCAGATCTTGGGGCTCACTACAACCTCAGCCTCTCCTTCCTCCGGTGTCGGGGTGCTGTCTATGGGCCTGCCACCCCCATGACAGCATGAGCTTCTAAAACTGCCACTAGGCCTGTCCTGCTCAGGACCATCCCAGTGCCCCAAACTGTGTCCGCTTTTGTCATTGTGAGGTGCTATTGAACGGGCTCTGACTCCTGGCGCCCCTCTGTGCAATAGAACAAACCGTGCCCCATCCCCACACACCATGACCGACCCTGCTGTGCTTAAACACATTGTTGCAGTTACTTCTTCTTTGTTGTTGATACTTATCTTCTCCGAGCATGAAGTGCAAAGCTGGCCCTTCCATGTTCCCAAAGTGCATGCGAAAAGCCTCACTATCCTTGCTTCAAAGGAGCACTCTGGGCGCACTTCTTCTAAAACAGACTCGTTTGTTTTTTGGCAGTGTGTAGTATAGCCAATACTCTTCACCAACACCATCATTTAAAGACATCAATTCTTCATGCAGTCTTCTTTAGTCACTGTCCAACTTTCACATGCATGCTGAGCTAATCATTTGAGAAACTGGACTCTGTGAAGAAGAATGTGGCATCAGGATAGGAAAAAGACTCATCAGTAACCTTCATTATGCAGATGGCACAACCTTCTTGCTTATAGCAAGGAAGACTTGAAGCACTTGCTGCAGGTTCAACATGGCAACTTTCAATATGGATTGCATCTCAAAATCAAGAAAACAAAAATCCATGCCACTGGACTGATAGGCAACATCGTGATAGACAGAGAAAGGAGTGAGACTGTCAGTGATTTCATCTTACTTGGATCCACAATCAGTACGCTTGGTACTGGCAGTCAGGAGATCGGGAGACTTGCTGTGCAGGGAAAGTCTATAGTCAAGGACCTCTCTGAATTACTGAGAAACAATGATGTCAGTTTAAGAACAAAGGTGTACCTGTTTCAGGCCAGTGTCTTTCCAGTCACTTGCTATGCATCTGAGAGCTGGACAGTGACTAAGGATGTCACAGAAGGATAATTGATGCCTTTGAACTGTGCGGTTGGAGAAGAGTACTGAGGATCCCATGGACTGCTGAAAGAGCAAATAGATACGTCTTAGAGAAGGTGCAGCCAGAGTGCTCCTTGGAGGCAAAGACAATGAAGCTTCGTCTCACATAACTTGAGTATGGTACTAGAAGAGGGACATCATGTTTGTGAAGGTGGATGGGCAGCGAAGGAGAGGAAGACCCTTGACCAGGTGATTGGCAAAGTGGCTACAGCAATGGGCTTGAGTGTGTTGTAGGCTGTGAGGATGAAACAGTGTTCAGATCAGTTATTCATAGGATCGCTATGAGTTGTACTTGACTCAACATCACCTAACAACAACAACAACAACATGAAGTAACTGAAAACACCACAAGTTATGTCCAGAGCATTGACAGCGAAGCTCTGCCCTTGCATTCAACTTGAGGGCATCTCCCTGACTTTTCAGACCACACGCCTGTGGAAAAGGCAAGGAGGCCATCTCTTCCCTTCCAGTCTACAGCTGTAGAAAGCCAATTGAGGGCCTGATGTATCCATTTGGAGTTGCCAGCAGTGGTTTGAGTTTTGAAGAAGTGAGTTTGAATTCTGAGTTCATCTTTGAGAAAAAGATGTGGCAGTCTGCTTCTATCTTGGAAACCCTATTGGAGCAGTTCTATTTTACCCTATACAATCACTGTGTGTCATCATTGAATCATTATTGTTAATAGGTACCTTTGAGTGAAGTTCGACTCCAGCGACCCCATGAACAACCAATCAGAGCACAGTCCTATCCTGTGCCGTCCTCACAATCTGACACACAAGCCAATGAAGGCAGTGAGATTCTCCCCCCTTCTTTCTCTTTTACTTCAGTCAGTGTTGATTCCTCTAAATGGTACCACTCCTTTGACACCTTGTTCTCACTCTCTTCCTGCTGCCCTCCCCCCCATTCCCAAAGGACAAGAAGACCAGGGGGCCAAGGATATGGGCCCACCTAGAACTTAAGACAATCTTACTTCAATAGATATGTATCATGCCAGACATAGGCCATTTTGAATGTTCCAGTACCCATATTAAAAATTTAACCCAATATGCTGAAAGCATTATCATGTCAGCATGTAATCAATATGAAAATTATTTGTGAGCTATTCTGGATTCTGGTTTTGGAGACCAGGTGTGTGTGTTGTTGCCTTATTACAGCAGTTCTCCATTAGGACTAATGACCCTTACAGTGTTCAATAGCCATCTGTGGGTAGTCACTACTGTACTAGCCAGCATGGTACTAGACCACGACTTGGGTGCCTGGGACCCCAGAATTCCCTGCTGCAGGGGCCCAAGCCAGGCTTTCAGAGTTTCCTCCTCATTAGGACTCCTGAGACAGTTTGAGGCAGGGTTAGAGCCAGGGTTACCTCAGAGGATGGGGCGAAATCCCAGTAGATTTCTTCCTTTATAGTTCAAAATCTACACTCATCTGAGAGGGGTGGGGGTGGAGTGGAAGCTATGGGAAGTAGAAAGGAGAAGGAGAGTGGAGACAGCAGAGGGGCAACAGGGCTCCCCTCTCCCATCTCAGAGATGGTGGGAGACGGGGACTCTGCAGAAGCAGCCTGGACAGGGAGAGGGGAGAGAGGGTGGGAACAGTGCAGTCCACAGACAGGTTAATGGCTGCTGCCTTGCACACAATTGAATTTGGCCTTCTGAGCCTCCTAGCTTTGGGGAAGGGCCTCTCATCCTGGGAGCTCAGCTGGACTCTGAAAGCCACAGGGCCTGGGTCAGCGGGACCTGATTCAATCAGGAGAAATGAAAGGCACAGGACTCAGAGGGAGCTGAGTGCCCAGAGGGACCAGTGGCTCAGCCAGAAAGATAAGGCTGGGAAGGCTCGTGTAGGGGCTCCAGATCCATCCAACTCTGCTTCCCGTTGAGAAGCTCAAGGGGCTGTGATCCTTCCCAGACCCTCAAAATAGGCTTGACTCTAG
Source organism: Elephantulus edwardii (assembly GCF_000299155.1). Lineage (NCBI taxonomy): Eukaryota > Metazoa > Chordata > Mammalia > Macroscelidea > Macroscelididae > Elephantulus > Elephantulus edwardii. The sequence continues at coordinate 11,797,679 of NW_006399844.1, read as the reverse complement.
TCTGTAACAAATGTCATCAGAAGGGCCCCGCCTCTCGTCTCTCTTAAAGGTGGCTGCAGGGATGACTTCACACTAGAAATCTATGCCTGCAGAGGGAGGGAAAGAAGTAAAAGACATCGTCTTATCTTTTGTCTAAGAACTTCATATGTTGTGTCAAACCTAAGTCTCAGGCATAGACTGTGTGCCTCCTCTCCGTGGGAGGTTAGTGCAAAAATTAGAGGTCTCTCTTTTCACTCATTGCAGTTGAATCAGAACCAGCTCAGAGCTGACTCTCCACCCAGTTTTGAGAGGCTGTAAACTGCATGGGAGGAGATTGCTTATCTTTCTCTAACAGAGCAACTAATGGATACAAATCTCTGTCTTTTGTTGACAGTACAACTCCCACGTCATCAGGCCACAGAGCTCTCTAATTTGTGGACAAATTCCAAATACAAAAAGACATCATGTGACTCCAGACTGGACATGCTCTCTCGTGCCCCTCGGCTCTTGACCACGCATTTCTTTCTACATGGAATTGTCTCCTCCCTCCCTCTTGAATTCCAATCAAGCATCAAGTCATCCTTCAAGGCTCACCCACATTTTAAAATCTTTCCTGACTCCACACCCCAACACCATTGCTTTCTTTCTCTGCATTTCTGTAGCATTGTAAATGGTGCCAGGACGGCACTTGATCGTGTTAATGCTCATTTGCTCCACAGATTGTGGTTAAGTGCCTCTTAGGTTCTGGGCACTGTGGTGCTGGGCGCACTGCAGACAACAGCAGACATGAAGAAGACTCTAAACATGTAAACAAATAATTAAACAAAGTAATCTATGAGTTAGGACCGACTTGGTGGCACCTAGCAGCAAGAGCAATCTCAGACAGAGTAAGTGCTAAAAGGGAAATAGAACAGAATGCTTAATTAATGAAGAGTGGAAGGGTAGGGAGCGCCTCCTATTTTAGATGGAGAGGTGGTGCTAGGGCTGAGGACTGAATTGCAGGCAGAACGGCCTATAGTAAGAACATGCAAGCCCTAAGCCTTAACTGGCAAAACATGTTGTCAAGCTCAAGTTCATTGCTGTCCTGTAGGAACTGACTCATAGCTGACCCTCCAGTGGTTTCTCAGAGGCTGTAAATCACATGGGAGGAGAGTGCCCATCTTTCTCCTTCAGAGCAGCTGGTGGATGTGAATTGACAGAAAAGCACTGCCTTTGGGTCTACCATCAGAGCTCCCTAAACATGGTGGTGGTGGTGGTGTTAGGTGCTGTCGAGTTGAGTACGAATAGCAACCCTACAAACAACAGACCTGAACCTTGTCCTCTCCTGTGCCATCCTCATCATCTCTGACACACTGAGCCCTGTGCTGCTGTCACTGTGTCAGCCCATCTTGTAGGATTTCCTCTCTTTTGCTGAGTCTCCATTTTTCTAAGCAAGATATCCCTTTCCAAGGAATAGCCTTGCCTAGCTGCATGTTCAAAGTATGAGATACAGAGCTTCATCTTTTTTGCCTCTAAGAAGCACTATGGCTGCACTTTTTCCAAGACATATCTGTTAGTTCTTTTGACAATCCATAGGATATTCAGTACTCTTCAGGACCACAACTCAAAGGCATCAATTCAGTTTTTGTCACCCTTATGCATTGTCCAGCTCTCAGATGCATAGCAGCTGAATGAAAAGACCATGGCCTGAATGAGGAACACCATAGTCTTCAAGCTGACGCCATTGCTCTGAATATCTTTGGAAAGATCCCTGATGGTGAACTTGCCCAGTGCAATCTGTCTCCTGATCTCCTGTTTGTTGGTGCTGAGGGTCCTGACTGTTGAGCCAAGCAAGATGAAATCATTGACAGCTTTAGTCTTTTCTCCATGTATCAGGATGTAGTTTATTGGCTCTGTGACCTTTTCCCCCTTGATGTTGAGATGTAAACCATGTTGAAGGCTATAATTGTTGATCTTCTGCAAGTATTTCAAGTCCTCCTCAGTTTCAGCAAGCAGGTTATGTCATCTGCATAATGCAGGTTATTGATGAGTCTTCCTCCAACCTTGATGCCAAATTCCTCTTCATAGAATTCAGCTTCACAAATTATTTACTCAGCATACAGACTGAAGAGGTAAGGAGAAAGGATACATCCCTGAAGCACATGCTTCTGGATTGTAAACCATGCAGTGTTTCTTTGCTCCGTTCGGATAACGGCTTCTTGATCTAGGTATAAATTTTGCATGAGCACAGTTACGTATTGTGGGATTTCCATTCTTCTCAATGTTAGCTATAGTTGTTATGATATTTACAGTCAAATGCCTATGCTTAGTCAATAAAACACAAATAGACATTCTTCTGGTACTCTTTGCTTTTAGCCAGGATCCATCTGACATCCACAGTGATATCCCTGGTACCATAACCTCTTCCTAACCCTTACCTGGACTTCTGGCAGTTTTCTGTCAATGTACTGTTCTAGCCATTTTTGAATGGTCTTCAGCAATATTTTGCTTACATGTGGTATTAATAATATTTTTCTAGATTCCATTCATTTGAAATATCCCATGGAGACAGAAAGCAGATTGGTGGATGCTAAGGGACTCAGGGGTGGGAGAGGAGTCATTACTAATGGGTCTGAGATTTCCCTTTGGGGTGATGAAACTGTGCTGAAACTTGAGAATGGTGATGGTTATGTAACATTGTCAATGGGCCAAAAGCCACTTTAAATTTTAAAAATATTAAGATGGACCATCTTCTGTTAGGTGTTCCCCCCCCCCCCATAATTAAAAAACAAAATAATACCAAGACAAGCATGGTCATCCCATGCTGGGAGCAGAAAGGCCAGTGTGGATAGTGTGGGCCATTGTGGGAGGTTGTATGGGAAGATGAGGATGACACTGGAGAAGCAATGGGGAGGGGGACAGGCCTGCTCTGAGGGCTCGTGGGGCCCGGAACCTTTGCATTTTGTTCTGGATTCAGTAGGAAGGTGCTAGAACCTGTCATAAGATGACAAGACTTACTGTTTTTGAAGCTCTTTCTGTGAAAACCAGTTCTCACCATTTAACAGTAAGGGAGCTGTTGCAGTGGTTCAGGAAAGCATGGTGGTAGCTTGGGTCAGGCTGGGCCAGTGGATAAGAAGTTATATGCACAGATCTAGGATCTATTTTGGGTTGTAATCTTTTCAGGAACAGGTTGCTCTGCTTTTCCCCCCTCATAGAGTGCTTGAACTTCTGGTCTTTGAATCAGCAGCCAATTTCTTTTTTATTTTATTTTATTAATTAATTTTTTATTAATTTCAATGACCATCTGCAGAGATTTTGGACTTCCATTCATTCGTTGTTGCACTTTTCTCCCCAACCACCCCACCCCCACCCCCAGTTCGCTCTTCTCCCTGAAAAGCAAAAGAAAAAACTCCTTCATTGGTACCCAATTCCCCGCACACACCCTCACCCCCACCTCCACCCCGAGTACACTCCACTCTGCAACCCTCATTTCGGACTCTTATGATAATTGTAATGCCCTAAAATATATTACTTTTAAACTATTCTCTCCCTCATTGGCTTCAATGCAGTAAACATAATGTATCCAGTTTTTCTCAGTCTTACCCCAACTCTGATGTCAGCCTCATTCTACAACAGTGGCACCATACAGTATTTGTCCTTTTGTGACTGAGATACTTCACTCAGCACAATGTCCTCCAGGGTCACCCATTTTGACTAATATTGCATGAGTTCCTTGTTTTTCAATGCAGTGTAGTATTCCATTGTGTGAATATACCACAGCTTCTCTATCCATTCGTTTGTTGATGGGCACTTAGGTTGTTTCCAACTCCTTGCTATTGTGAACAAAGCTGCAATAAACATGGGTGTGCATATATGTGCTTGAATGTCAGTTATGGTCTCTTTAGGTTATATTTCCAGTAGTGGAATTGCTGGGTCAAATGGTATCTCTATTTGCAACTTTTTGAGAAACCGCCATACTGCTTTCCACAGTGGTTGCACCATTTTCCACTTCCACCAACAGTGAATAAAGGTTCCAGTCTCTCCACAACCTCGCCAGCATTTGTTGCTTGCTGTTCTGTTAAATTTTGCTATCCTTACTGGGGTGAGATGATAATCTCATAGTTGTTTTGATTTGCAACTCTCTTAGAGCTAGGGATTTTGAACATTTCTTCATGTGCTTGTTTGGCCATCTGAATGTCTTCTTTGGTGAAGTGTCTGTTCATATCCTGTGCCCATTTTTCTATTGGATTATTTACCTTTATCTTGTTGTGGTGCTCAAGTATTTTATAAATTCTAGATATATATAAGTCCCTTATCTGACATGTCATTACCAAACACTTTTTCCCAGTCTGTGGCTTCCCTTTTTACCCTGTTGGAGAACTTTTTGGATGTTAGGGATTTGATTCTTAGAAGGTCCCATTCATCTATTTTATCTTCTTCTGGTTGTAAATTTTTCAAGCAGCCAATTTCTTAACCTTTGCATCAATCAGGGCTCTTTAGGATCTCTTTTGAAAGTGGATCGAGAGAGGGAAACAGAGACTGACACCTACATTTTCAGCTTGAGCCACCAAAGAGATTTCGTTGAGCTGGTGTGAGAAACAAATTGAGGACATGACTCAACTGCTTACTGGATACCTATGCAGGACAGTGTCAGCTGGATGGTCGGATGTGCTGGTCCAGAGATCACAAACGAGGCATGGATCTGTTCTGTATATTTAAACTTGGGACTGAATGAGTTCATTTGGGCATAGATGTGCCTGCAGAGCCAAGGCCTAAACCCGGGATCAAGCTAGTTAGCAATCGGACACAGAAGTCTCTGGCAGGGAAGACACAGCTACAGCAGTAGACCAAACCAGAGAGTCATTATATGTTAAGGGAAGAGAAGAAAGTCCTTCTGGAAGGAAAGTCAACTGTGTCCATGGTGCTAAGAGCATGTCATGGATTGAATTGAGGCCATCATGTTGGCATCCTAATCCCCTCAGTACCTTTGAACATGACCTTATTTGGAAATAGGGTCTTTGAAGCTGTTACCAGTTAAAATGGGATCATATTGGAGAGTAGGGTGAGTCCTAATCCAATATGAGCGGTGTCCTGATAAGAAGAAAAGAGACACACAGAGGGAGGCCGGCCATCTGAAGATGGAGGCAGAGATCGGAGTGATTTCCAGCCGTAACCAGAGCTGAGAGAGAAACATGGAAATGATTCTCCCTCAAAGCCCACAGAAGGATGCCTGATTTTGGATTCCTAGCCTTCAGAACTGTGAGATAATAAATTTGTGTTCTTCTCAGCCACCGGGTTTATGGGAGTTTATTGTGACAGTCCTGGGGAACAAATAATGAGGATGAATAGATGAGAACCAAGAAAAAGACTTTCTGGTTTAGCAAGATGTTTGTATGTCGTGCTGCCTCTTGGTGACTCTACGCCCCTAGCATGTAGTTGTTGTTGAGTCAGAACCAACCCCTAGCTGATCCTCTAGCAGATTTGAAAAGATAGTAAATCGCATGGGAAGAGGTTGCTCATCTTTCTCCCACAGAGCAGTTGGTGGATTTGAAGCTCAACATCAAGAAAACAAAGATTCTCACCACTGCTCTGATTGGCAGCATCATGATTGATGGTGGAGAGATTGAGATTGTTGACAGCTTCAGTTTGCTTGGCTCTAATATCTACCAACACTCTTGGTACCAGAATCCAGGAACTTAAAAGACTAATTGTATTGGGAAAGTCTGCTGTCAGAGACCTCACCAAGATACTGAGGAGTAACAATGACAGTCTGGAGACTAAGGTGTGCCTGATACAGACCAGGGTCTTTGCAATTACTTGCTATGCATCAGAGAGCTGGACAATGACTAGGGAATGATAAAAGGAGAATTGATGCCTTTGAGCTTTGGTGCTGGAGAAGAGTATTGAATATACCATGGATTGCTAGAAGAACAAATTCGTCCTGGAGAGGGTGTAGCCCGAATGCTCCTTGGGAGGCAAGGATTCTGAAGCTCCTTCTGACATACTTTGGACATGTTGCAAGGAGGGACCAGTCCTTGAAGAGGGACATCATGTTTAGGAGGGTGGAGGGATAACACAGGAGAGGAAGACCCTTGAAGAGATGGATTGATTCCATCACTGGGGTAATGGGGATAGATGTGTCAGAGACAATAAGGTTGGCAAGAGATAGAGCAGGTTTTAGGGCTGTTGTACATAGGGTCACTATGAGTTGGAAGTGACTCAACGGCACATAACAACAACAACAACCACCTTAGATTTGGAATGATGATGGTTTTGTGCACAGAATCTTGAATAGCACTCTGCTATCAAGCCCAGGCGATGCGGCCTGGGCATTTGGATTAGCCAGGAAATGAAAGGAGTCAGTGTGCGGGTGAGGGCTGGCAGAGCCCGGAGGAGCTCAGGATCCCAGCTCACTCACCAGTACATTTTGAAAGGACTTTACCCTCCACTTCTTTACCCATTTGCCTCTTGGGAAGTGATTCATATTTCAATATATTCCAGCTGCAAGGGGATCAGATTTTTGAGCAGGTGGTAAGTCAGTACATGGAAATTTGATATATTTTGACTAATGCAGTTTGAAATTTGAAAACTGCAGACAATTCTATTCAAGATCCATTTTTATACCAACTCATTATTGGGTGGGGGGGAAAGAGAAGATTTCAGGTTTCCAGGGGAGGAGGTGTGAACCCAGGCCCATCACCACACAAGTCCTGCTAGGCAGGCTTGACCTGGCCCGCTGGCCTCTGCTGCCTTGCACTCCTGCCGGAAACTCTTTCTTTAGCAACCTCTTTCAAGTATCCCCCTGGGGTTACTAGTCCAATTTAATCTGACCTTCAGTCCCACCTCTGTCGCGCCAACTCCGGCGAATCCCTGGGGCTGGCACTTAAGACAAGTTTTGTGATACAGACGATGGTATTACACAGAATTTCCACTTCCTTCCGCATCTGCCGTGTCCATTTCCCTAGCCACGTGAGTGTAAAGCACAAGGAGGGGAAATAAATATTGACGATGGGAGGAGGAATGGAGGTGGTGGCAAGGGGGTGAGGCCATGGTGCCTGCAAGGAGCAGCTGCCTGTATGGAGGGTGCTGGGAAGCCGAGATACTGAGAGAGGGTTCCTGAGGGAAGAGCAACTTCAAAAGAGAGAACATTCTTTCCCTATTATTGGCTGCCTGATTAACGTTAGTTTTAATCCTATCTCCTCCATCTTGATCAAACCATTTTATTGGACCTTAACTATAAAATGGGTCTATCAGTGTAATTTCTTGCATTGGCTTTAGCTACTCCATATTCAAGAGCAGATTTCAGTCTCTTCTAATATCCATTTTTGTATTTTTGGTGACCTTTACTTAGCTCCCTTCATGTATGATGTCCTTGATGTCATCCCACTCCTCGTCTGGGCTTCAGTCATTAGTTTTTCAGTGTATGAAATCTACACTGGAAATGGTTTCTAAGTTCAAGGTGGATATACTCATACTTTGGCTCTTGTGGACATTATCCTTTTCTTCAGCTTCAACTTGAACTTGCATATAAAAACTGATGGTCTGTTCCACTGTTGACCCCTGGCCTCGCTGTGACTCATGCTATTGAGCTTCTCTTCATCTCTCTCCATAGTTGTAGTTGATTTGATTTCTGTATGTTCCATCCAGTGAGGTCTACTCGGATGTTGTTGTTAGGTTGCTGTGAACTCTATTCTCAATCCTAGTAAATAGAATATGTGTGTAGTAACTTTTCATGTTGTTGAAAAGGCATATTGACAATGAATAAGTCATTGGTCTTGAAAATGAAATATTCAGGGTCATTTCTATCAGCAAGACCATATCTTCCAACCATGAATCCTTCTCTGTTTTCAGCTTTCATGGTACAATCACCAGTAGTTATCCATGTATATTGATTGAACGCATGATCAACTTTAGAATGCAGAAATTTGTTTTAAAGATCTTTAATTTCTTTATCTTTGTCATTTGTTGTCATTGCTATGAGCTGTCAAGTTGCCTGTAACTCATAGCGACCCCATTCTAAACCAATCTCTTTGTCTCTGACAGACCCAATCTCACATCTCCAATCACTGGGTCAATCCATCTCAACCTGGGTCTTCCTCACTTGCACTGTCTCTCCACCCTTCCAAACATGATGTTCTTCTCCAAGAACTGGTCCCTCCTGGCAGAATGCCCAAAGTATCTTCAAAATCCTTGTTTCCAGGGAGCAGCTTGGTTTCATCCTTCCACACTGGGCCTCTTTGTTTTCTTGCCCAGTCCACAGTATGTTCCCTCTTCTCCAGCACCACAGCTTAAAGGCACACATTCTTCTTCTTCTATCATTCTTATTCATTGTTCAGCTCTCGACACTTAGCAAGTAATTGCGAAGACCATGCCCTGAATCAGCCGCACCTTGATTTCCAGACTGACATCCTTGCTCTTTAATACTCAGAGAGGTCCCTGACAGTAGACTTTCCTAGTGTAATTCGTCTTTTGATTTCCTAACTGCTGGTGCTAAGCGTGTTGATTGTGGAGCCAAGCAAGCTGCAGCTGTTAACAATCTCTATCTTGAAGCTGCCAATTGGCCCAGTGGTGAGAATCTTTGTTTTCTTGATGTTGGGCCTCAGTCCATATTGAAGACTACGGTCCTTGACTTTCTGCAGCAAGTGCTTCATGTCCTCCTCAGTTTCAGCAAGCAAGATTATATCATCTATATAACTTAGGTCATTGATGAGTCATTCTCCAATCTTGATGCAACATTCCTCTTCTTCAAGCCCAGACTCCCAAATTATCTGTTCTGCATATAAATTGGAAAGGTATGGAGATAAGATGCATCCTTACACACACCTTTCCTGATCCTGAAACATGTAGTATTTCCCTGCTCTGTTCTGACTGCTACCTCCTGGTCCAAGCATAGGTTTTTCATGAGCAAAATTAAGTGCTCTGGGATTCCCATTCTTAGTGGTGTATGAATTTGAATAATATTTGTATTAGCTGGTCTTCTTTGTAGGCTTCTGGATTGTTATCCTGTCACTGACAACATTATGCTTCAGGGGATATCTTGTTCTTCTGACAGTGAGTGTAATACTATTCCTCTTCAGTGTGATTGTCTGATCCAAACTGGTCAATATCAGTCCATTTTAATTCACTAATATCTAACATATCAGTCCTTACGTGTTCCATTTCACTTTTGTTGGCATGATTTTCCTATTCTCTGTGTGGCTCACAACAGATTGTTGTTGTCTTGAGTAGAATGGGAATCCCAGAACACTTGATTGTGCTTATGTGAAACCTATACTTGGACCAGGAAGCAGTCCTCAGAAAATAGCAGAGAAACACTGCATGGTTCAAAACCAGGAAAAGAGTGTGTCAGGGATGTGTCCTGTCTCTATACCCTTTCAATCTATATGCAGAACAGACCATCCGGGAGTCTGGGCTTAAGGAGAGGAATTTGGCATCAGGATTGAAGGAAGACTCATTAACAACCTATGTTATGCAGATGACACAACCTTGCTTGCTGAAACTGAGGAGGACCTGAAGCATTTGCTACAGAAAGTCAAGGACTATCGTTTTCAATTTGGATTGAAGTTCAACATCAAGAAGACAAAGATTCTCACCCCTGGGCCAGTTGGCAGTACCATAATAGGTGGTGAAGAGATTGAGGTTGTTAGCACTTACAGCTTTCTCCCCTCCACAATCAACACTCTTGTCACCAGTGGTCAGGAAATCAAAAGATGAATTGCATTATGTAAACCTGATGTCAGAGACCCTTCCAGAGTACTGAGAAGCAACGAGGTCAGTCTAGAGACTAAGGTGTGCCTGGTCTTTGTAATTACTTCCTATGCATCAGAGAGCAGGACAATGACTAAGGATGACAAAAGAATTGATGCCTTTGAGTTATGGTGCTGGAGAAGTGTCTTGAACATACCATGGACCACCAAGAAAACAAATAGGTCTGCCTTGGAGAGGGTGAAACCAAGTTTCTCCTTGGAGGCTAGGATTTTGAAGCTCTATCTCACATATTTTGGGCATGTGGCCAGGAGGGACCCGTCCTTGGAGAAGGACATTATGCTGTTGGAAGGGTAGAGGGACAGCACAGGAAAGGAAGACCGTGGATGATATGGTTTGATAGAATCACTAGGGCAATGGGGTAGGTGTGTCAGAGTCAGTGAGACTGGCTCAGGACAGGGTAGGCTTCAGAGCTGTTATACATAGGGTTGCTATGAGTTGCAGGCAACCCGACAACACATAACAACAACAACAACAACATACTTTATATATTCTGCATCCCAATTATTAATGGATTTTTTTTTTCATTTTTAATTTTTTCCCCATTTTTTTGTATGAGTGTACCATCAAATCAGATCTGACTGGTACAGGAGGAGATTGTCCCTCCTTCCCTGGCAGAGCATCTGGTGGATTCAAACTGTGCTCCTCTGGGATTGTAGTTGCAACTCCTTGCCACTAGGCCACCAGAGCTCGCCAATTAATGAATTTTTTATAGCTGTTTCCTCTCATATTGAAGAGGCATGCAACAAAGGATATCATAGCTGATATCAGATGGATCTTGACTAAAAGCTGTGAACACACAAAAAAAGTTTACTTGTCTTTTATTGACTATGAAAAGCATTCAACTATGGAGCATAACAAATTATGGATAACATTGTGAAGAATGTGAATTCCAGAACACTTAATTGTGCTCATGCAGAACCTATACATATATCAAGACATAGTCATTTGAACAGAACAAAGGAAAAGATAATATGTGTTTTAAAACCAGGGAAAGTATGTGCCAGATTTATATAATTTCAACATATTTATTAAGTCTCTATGCTCAGCAAATAATCCCAAAAGTGAGATTGTTTTAAGAAGAATATAGTACCAAGGTCGAGGAAGACTCCTTAAACATCTTTAATAAATAGTTGACACACGCTGCTTGCTGAAAGTGAAGAGGACTTGAAGTATTTACTGTCAAAGATTAAAACTACATCCTTTTTCCACACCCCTCTGGCTGACTGCTGACTTCCTTGCTATTATTAAAACATACTAACATTCAAAAACCTAAAATGGAAGTACAGCATTTAACATGGCTTATACCTTGCCATAAAAGAAATAGAAATACAACTATACTGGTAAAATCAACCATGGCGCTCACCTTTTTTTATTTTATCCATTTGTGTTTTATTAACAATGCAAAGACATCTCACTCTGTGGATCATGACAAATTATGGCTAACGTTGAGAAGAACGGAAATCCCAGAACACTTGATTGTAGATCAAGAAGCTGAACAGAGCAAGGGCGTTCTACCTGCTTCAAAATAAAGAAAAGAATGCATCATGGATGTCTCCTTTTCCCATACTTTTTCAACCTATATGCTGAACAGATCATTCAAGAAGCTAGACTTTACAAAGAAGTGTGACATTAGGATCTGAGGAAGGCTCTTCAATAACCCGTGTTGTGCAGATGACACAGCCTTACTTGCCAAAACCAAGGAAGACTTGAAGTGCTTGCTGCAGAAGATCAAAGACTACAGCCTTCCATATGGATTGCATCTCCACACCAAGAAAACAAAATCCTTGCCACTGGGTCAATAGGTAGCTTCATAATAGATGGAGAAAGGATTAAAATTGTTAACTATTTAATTTTTCTTGGATCAACATCTTTGGCAACAGCAGTCAGGAACTCAAAAGACTTAATTGCATTGGGAAAATCTGTTGTGAAGGACCTCTCCAGAGTGTTAAAGAGCAACAATGTCAGTCTAAAGAGTAAGGTGTGTCTGATTCAAGCCTTGGTATTCTCAATTGCTTGCTATCCATCTGAAAGCTACACGGTGATTAAGGATGACAGAAGAAGAATCGATGTCTTTGAGTTGTAGTGCCGTAGAAGAGTAGTGGATATCCCACAGACTGTCAAGAGAACAAGCAGATCTTTCCTGGAGAGGGTGAAACCAGGATTTCACTTGTCTCCATGGAGGCAAGGATGAGAAAACTCCATCTCACATGTTTAGGGCATGTTTTCAGGAGGGGCAAGTCCTTGAAGAAGGACATCATGCTTGGAAAGATGCAAGAGAGAAAACCCTCAACCAGACAAATTGACACAGTGACTGTGGCAAAAGGGTAAAGTGTCTCAGAGATGGTGAGGTTGGCTCAGGATGTGGCAAGGTTCAGAGTCATTGCTCATAGGGTCGCTATAGTTGACAGCACATGACAGTAACAACCTGATGAATGAACAAGTCAGTCTCGGAAGAAATACAGCTGGAATGTTCCTTAGACATGAAGATGATGACACTTCAACTCACATCCTTTACACATATGACTAGGAGGAGCCATTCTGATAAGGTGGAGGCTCAGAGGAAGACAAGAGCCTCAAGGAAATGGGTTGACATATGGGTGCAACAGTGAGGTCAAGCATCACAATGGTAGTAGGAATGCACGGGACCAGAGTGTGTTTCATTCTGATGTAGAGAGATTTCTAGAGTTGGAGCTGACTCAAGGGCACCTCATAACAACAATGCCTCTGTTACGATATTTTCAGAGGGCTAAATGAGTCTCTGCGGAAGCCTTAGCACAAGTAGATCTGTCCTGCAGGAGGGACTCAATACCTGCTAGTCTTCTTTGATTCTGTAAGATCTCCTGTCCTTATAAGACGCATAAGGCTAGTCTCTTTTAGACTTCACAGTCTACTCAGAAAGCCAAATGAGAAGAGTTGAATCCCTGAACGCCCCCAGGGGGTGACAGTTTTCTGGGTGAAAAATATAAGGCTCTGCGGGCTAATTTCTCTGCAAGGTGACTTGTCAACATGTATCAAGAGGATTTTGACTCAGTGAATCTTTGCTAGGGAAAAGGTTAGAAATTTGGACAAAGCTCTATGCATAAATGTGTTCATCACGTTATTCATTTTCACTTAACTAACTTTTAGAAGAATCAGTTGGTACATCGCAATAAATCAAAAGTTCACAACAGGATGCAGGGAATTTCTCCTCACCCCAGCCCCTGAGATCTTCAGGAGGCAATTCATATTAACAATTTCTTACTTATTAGCACAAGGAGACTTCATGTTTATGAGGATAGTAGATCAGATTTTTAAAAATAGCTTTATTCATGTATAATTCACATGCTGTATAATTTGCCCACTTAAAGTATACAAGTCAATGGTTTTAGGTCTATATAAAGATATGTTCAATCATAACTGTAGTCAGTTGTAGGACATTTTCATTATCTCTAAAAAAAATAAATAAAAATCCTAACTTTCACTATTCTCCCTCACACATTGCACCTCCTCCCAGCTTTAACAACCACTAATCTACTTTCTCTTCTTACAGATTTTCCAATTCTAGACATATGAATGATGTTAAAGTATGTGATCTCTTCTGAGTGATTTCTTTCATTCAGCATAGTGTTTACAAGGTTTATCCATGTCATAGCATGTGTCAGAACATTATTTTTTTTACAGCCAAATACTCTTTCATAGTATGAACATACCCCGTTTGTTTATCCATTTATCCAATGATGGATGTTTGAGTTATCGCCACTATGTGGCCTTTAGGAATAAGGCTGCTGTGTGCACGCATGTTAAGTTTCTGTGTGAACACGTTTTTACTTCTCCTCAGTGTACGTCTAGCAGTGGGGCTATTGAGTCATATGCTGGTTTCTTGTGTAATTGTTTGCGACTTGTAGACTTTTCCAGAATGGCGGGATCATTTTACATTCTCATTTACAGTGTATGAAGGTTTTGATTTCACTACAGTCTCACCAACACTTGAAAATTAACTTTTAAATTCTTGCTGTCCTACTTTGTTTAAGGTGCCATCTCATGGTGATTTGTTTGAACTGGGGATTTTTTAAAAATGTGGTAAATGCATATGTAACAGAACATTTGCTGTTTCAACATGTTTTTGCAGGCGCAATTCAGTTACATTGTTGTTGTTGTTGTTATGTGCAGAGTCACCTGTAACTCATAACAACCCTATGTACAACAGTCCTAAACCCTGCTTTATCCTGTGCCAGTCTTATTGTCTCTGACACACCTAAACCCCTTACTCCCTCCAGTCACTGAGTCAATCCATCTCCTCGAGGGTCTTCCTCTCCTCACTGTGCTTCCATCCTCAGTTACATTAGTCATATTGTTGTTCAATCATTACCACTATCTATTTCTAAATTTTCCCTACATCCTTAACTTTAAAAAAAACCTCAGCAAAATCTGTCAAAGAGCTAAAAAAAATTAGTTAAAGTTCTAGCTAAAGTGATAAAGAGCAGGGATATAAATTTAAAGACTAAGATGCACCTGATCCGAGTCATAATATTGTCAAATCTGCTTTGGATGCCAAGTTGGGCAATGGCTTATGCAGACTGAAGATCTGATGCATTTCAATTGTAGTGTTGGCAAAGAGTAATGACTATACCACGGACTACCAAAAGAACAAACAAGGGAGCCCTAGTGACCTAGTGGCAAGAAGCTGCACTGCAATCCCAGAGGTACATGGTTTGAATCCACCAGCTGCTCAGCTGCAGAAGGAGGGACAATATCCTCCTGTACAGTCAGATCCGATTTGAAGGAACACACACACACAAAATAATAAAAAATTAAAAAAAAGAACAAACAAATGCATCTTTGAGGAAGTGCAACTAGGGCTTAGAGGCAAGGCTAGTGAAACTTTGTCTTACACACTTACTATGGGCAGGAGTATGAGAGGGGCCTGTCCTGGGGACGGGGGACTCATCATGCTGGGAATGGTGGACGTTCAGTCAAAGAGAGGAAGACTTCAACAAGATGGATTAACATAGTAACTGTACCAATGGGCTGGAGCATTGTGGAGATGATGAGGACGGTGCTAGATAGGGTAAAGTTCAGAATGCTGATTGGAGGGTCACTATGAGCCTTATTGAGCTTGACAGTACCTAACAACAAAAGTTCAGTGTCCCTGAAACAAAGTTCTCTTTTCCCCCTTCCCTCTCACCTGCCCTTGGTAATCATCAATTAAAGAAAGGTCCCTGTAATCTTTGCCTGGTCTAGGTCTTTCAGGATGATGGGTTCATAAATTATTTGTACTTTTGTGGCTGACTTACTTCACTTAGTATGATATTTTCAGAGTTCATTCACATCATTTCTCTTTAAGACTGAGTCATATCTCATTGTAGGTATATGCCACACTTGTTTATTTATTCATCTGTTAATGAACATTTAGGCTGTTTCCGCTTTGTGTTTATTATAAATACTATTGTAATGAACACTGATGTCTAAATATCTGTTTGCGTTCCTGCTTTCAAATCTCCTGAGTCTATACCTAGGAGAGAAGTTGCTAGATCATGTGAATTCTGTTTAACTTTTGGAGGAATTGCCAAACTATCTTCCGCAGTGATGGCACTGTTTCATAATCCCACTGGTACTGAATGAGGATTTCTCATTGTAGTTTAGATTTGCATTTCCCTGAAGACTAATGATGTCGACTATCTTTTCATGTATTTATTGGCCATTTGTATCTCTTCTTTGAGGAAATGTCTATGCAGATCCTTTGCCCATTTTCTAATTAAGTTATTTGTCTTTTTATTATCGAGTTGTAAGAGTTCTTTATATTTTCCAGATACAAGTCCCTTATTAGATGCATGATTTACAAATGTCCTCTCTCATTCTCTAGGCTGTCTTTTAATATTAGCAAGTTCTGCCATGATCGTTTGTAATAGTAAAAGATGAGGAACAACATAAATGTTTGACAGATAAATAAATGATGTTCTGGCCACATAGCACAGTTCTCTGCAGCCTCTAGAAATCTTGCCCACTGCCACACTTTTCTTCCTTCTGTTACTTAACTGGGTGTTGCCTTGGGCTTCAGATCCTTGGCAAATGCTGTTCCCTCTGCCTGGAATCTTCCTCCGACATTTTCCTCAGCTTTCATATTCTCTTTCCTTTCCACCCCTGCAAACTAAGAGAGTGCTCACAATTCTCCTAGCTAGCTGGATCTTTCTCCACACCTCTCCTCAGGGTGTAATAGGTATGAGTTGGAACTGACTTATAGCTGACTCTTCAGTGGGTTTTCAGAGGCTGTATATAGCACAAGAGGAGGCTGGATTCAAAACATATGCCTTTGGGTGGGCAACACAACTCCTTACCCACCTGAACTGCTGGTGGTAATCCATAATACATGTGTGGATGTGGCCGTTTGATAAGCATGCTTCCTTCCCCATTAGCCTTGTGGTCCCTCTGCCTCCTGGACTCCTCATTACTTGCTTGGTATAGAACCTCATGGACGCAGCCATCTAAAGAACAAATGAATGAATGAATAAGTGATCTAAGTTGAAAGCATAGAATACAGAGCTGAACATATAGCAGGATCCCAGTTTTATTTCTTTAGATAAAATAATTTCAACTTTATATGACTCTCTATAAAGTTCAGGAAGACATACAGTGCCTGTCAGGGTGATGATATTGTGATTTGTTTTCCTTTTTACTTCTCCGTACTTTTCATGGTTTCTCAGAACACTTAATTGCACTCATGCAAAACCTAGAACTAGATCAAGAGGCTATTGTACAAACAGAGCAAGGGCACCCTGCGTGGTTTAAAATCAAGAAATGTGTATGTCAGGCTTGTATCCTTTCTTCATGCCTATTCAATCTGTATGCTGAGCAAATTATTCGAGAACCTGGACTCTGTGAAGAATGTGGCATCAGATAGGAAAAAGATTCACCAATAACCTTCATTTTGCAGATGACACAACCTTGTTTGCTGAAAGTGAGGACTTGAAGCATTTGCTGCAGAAGATCAAAGACTGCAGCTTAAGTGTGGATTACATCTCAATGTCAAGAAAACAAAATCCCCATCACTGGAATGATAAGCAACATCATGATAGATGGAGACAATATTAAAACTGTAAATGACTTCATCTTACTTGTATCCACAAGAAATACATTTGATACTAGCAGTCAGGACATCAGGAGACATATTACCCCGGGAAAGTCTGCAGTCAGGGACCTCTCCAAATAATTGAAGAGCAGTGCTGTCACTTTAAGGACTAAGGTGCACCTGATTCAGGCCATGGTCTTTTCTGTCACTTGTTATGCATTTGAGAACTGCACAATGACTAAAGTTGAAAAAATAAGAATTGATGCCTTTTGTACCACTATCTGCAGAAAGCTGAAGAAGGATGCACACCTCTCACCGAACACAAAAATCAACTCAAGGTGGAGCAAAGACCTAGGGGTAAAGCCCAAAACTATAAAGATCATGAAAGACAAAGTAGGACCAAGCTTAGAAGGTCTAGCTCATGGTATAAAAAGGCTGACAAATGCAGCCAAAAGTACACAAACAGGAGAGGATAAAATTGATGAATGGGACCTTCTAAAGATTAAATCCATGTGTGCATCAAAAACATTTTCCAACAGAATGAAAAGGAAACCTACTGACTATGAAAAACACTTGACAATACCATTTCAGACAAGGATCTCATAGCAAAAGTTTACAGAATCCTACAGGATCTCCACAAGAAAAAGACTGATAACACAATTACAAAATGGGCAAAAGACATGGAAAGAATTTTCACAGAGGAAGATATTCAGTTGGCCAACAGACACATGAAGAAATGCTCAAAATCACTGACAATAAGAGGGATGCAAATAAAAACCACAATTAGATGCCATCTCGCTCCAGAAGCAGTGGCAAAGTTTAACAGGACAGCAAGTAATAAATGTTGGAGAGGATGTAGTGAGATAGGAATTCTTATACACTCTTGGTGCCATTGTAAAATTATACAAACCACTCTGGAAGGCAGTTCAGCATTTCATCAAAAAGCTGAACATAGAAATTACATGTGATCCAGCCATTTCACCACTTGTAATATGTTGTTGTTGTTGTTATGTGCCATCGACTCGTTTCCGACTCATAGCGACCCTGTGCACAACAGCCCTAAACCCTGCTCTATCCTGCGCCAACCGCACCGCCTCTGACACACCCATCCCGACTACCCCAGTCACCGAATCAATCCATCTCAAAGAGGGTCTTCCCCTCCTGCGT